>NC_064907.1:20686884-21005305 GCF_929443795.1 Astur gentilis | reverse complement strand
CTCCAGTAATGCCATGTGTATGGAATGTTACACTGCTTAAGTCAGGTGAAGGAATTCAGTGCTGAAAACATCAGTGCAGCGTACAATACAGCAGAAACAATAAAATGGTTAAATGAAAATGTTTTTAACAATCTCCTCTAACATCTTGTTAAGTTGTGTTGAAGCTTAGGGGTTTTTCAAAAACCTTTTGGTTATTTTCCAGTTTCTTGAGCCGTGTTGGCAGCCACTTAAAGTCTTGATGTCCCAGACAGATTTCCAGGCCTCAGAGACCTTCTTTGAGTCGGTGCTGACCCCTGTGTCAGTGGTGTGAGTTTTCACTGTGGTGCCCCTTAAAGTTTTTCTTGCCATTCTGATTTCTGAAAAAGACTAAAGGGGATAAGGATTTAGGTTTGTGTATCCCCAGTAATCTTTCACTCAATAAAGCAATAGCTCTAGTAACCATGTTTGGGGAAATTATAGCTCTTGGAGATCAGGTTAAAGGGGAGACAATTTCTGGCCTTAGAGGGGAGGCTGGGAAGCCATTAGTATTGTTGTGTCAAACCTTACATTCAGGCTTTATCTAGCCCGGTTTTCATGTGTCTGATGCGTCCACCTTACAAAGACAGACAAGCTTTAACATTACTGCTCTATGCTGCCTCCATACAGAATGCCTGTTAGACCAGGTGGAAAAGATGATGTTGTTTCATTTACACGCTGGAGAATTTCCTTTAAAATTAAACATTAAACTGGATGTTCAGAGTCAAACTTGAAAGAAAAATTTCTAGGAAAAGTAAAATAATTCTTTATTGCTCTTTCCCCAGCAGGAACTCACAGGCAGAGGGTTACTCACAGTATTTCACTGTATTTTCGGGTCAGATCCTTCATGCTAGTATGTGTTTCTCTCCACACAGTTATTTTCACAGTGTTCATGATAATCTCGAGACAGACTTTGATAAGAAGCACTGAAATATTTTCTTTGGTATAAAAAAAAAGTAATAAAAAATGCAGTGTCCTGCTAAGTATCAGACTCGAAAATACAGCTTCACTTTCAGGAACGTGTTTTGCAGACGCTATAGCTAAAGATCACTAGTTCTTATGCCAGCAGCGTATAACTGCATGTAGCTGTATACGTATCCTGTTAGCAAGAGCTGGAGCCAGGAAAACTCTGAGAAACAATCACAGTCTGAAATGAACATTTGAAATTCACAGCACTTTAGCATTGTGACTGGTTATCTTGCATCAAGTTATTTGCTGTCTTAAAAGAATTTTGACTTCCTGTTTAACTTGGTGTACATGCTGAGCACTCTTCTGAAATAGTCTAGTTGAAAAGTATTTAAATATGCAGAAGAATTTTTTGCTAATGAGCTTACATCAGATAATAAATTCATATAAATTAACCTCAGCAGTATACTTTGTACAGGTAAAAAGATAATTTAAACACAGTGGGGTTTAGAATATGTCCAGCCCCAGTTCAGTAAACTTGGAAAAAGGTGGTTGGAAATATTTTGTTTAAAAATGTGAACCCTTCACCCTGAGCTTTTCATTTCAGACATGGAGCAGATGCATGCAACATCCATGTGTATGTGTGCCTATTGTAAAGAGTTGGAATATGGGTGCACAGTACAGCTTTGTACTTGGAACACAGCAGAAATGGGACCTGAGCTTCCTCATAGTAGATCTCATGCCACTGAATACAGGGCTATTCGTATAAGGGTAGGCACAATCATATTTGTACAGAAGAATGTAATGTTAAACACTTTGTTACCCCTTTATAAAATTATACAGTTTCGGTGACTCACATGCTTGTTGTTGCTCAGATTCGTCAAAACTACTGCTGATATGTTTTTGAGATTTAAAATTGTTGTGATGATAAATTCTTTTGTAATGATAGGTATTGTGAACAATTATTCTCTTGGAGATAATCCCTCCTAATATTGAACCGGTCACAGATTTCATCTACTTCAAAGGAGGATTTTTGTGAAAAAGATCCAAGTGTGACTCAGAGTATTTAGCACTAACATTTTGGAATTTATCCTGCAACAATTTCAGGCTGCTGTAAATACCCCTGCTTCCCAGTCATGCACTTGGAGTCTCTCATGTCTAATGGTTCTTCTCCTATGCTCTCATCAGACAGCTGTGCTGTAACTTTATATAACTTGATGAGACTGTTGACTTGCATTTGAGTTGTGAGTTAGAGAATATTGCCCCTTCAACGTTTTACATGTGCGTCTCACCCTTGTAACAGAGCACTTCTCTCTTTCACATTTGAGTAGGCATATGGAGTGAAGTCACTGCCAAAAGTGAAATTTCACCCATGCAGTCCTGACCCATTTGGCATTTTTACTCTGTAATCCCTGCATAAATCAGTAATAGTAACAGTTCACTAGCTGCCAAGAAGGACTCAAAGTAATTTTAAAACTGTCAAGCCTTAACAGTTTTATGAGAAAGTGATACATATACTTACAGTGAACTTCATTTTGATGGTAGGCAAAGCAAGATCTGCTGGTAATTGATGTGTACTCTTACTTTTTATACAGTAGTATCCCACAGTTAAGTCTCAAAATGGGTTTACCTTATTGGCATGTGCCCTGTGTTCACAGAATCGTGGCAGGTTTCCTGGGGAAGTGCTCTGATAAGAGGAGGCTTTGATACCAGTCTGATTGAATTTATTACATACAGGAAGATGAAAGAAAACTTGTCATGTTAAGTTCAATGTATTTTATAGTAACATTTAAATGAGGAAAAAAAAATCGGAACCAGAGAAAAGATGTCTAATAAAATTTGTAGTGGCTCTTCGTGCCTATGTGGCAAAGGACTCAGCCTAATATTTTACCCATAGCTGATACCACCTTTTTAATCGATGGAGGTAGTAATCTTGCTATGTTAAAAATGTTAAGTCAGTCGCCAGAAATCATGAGGCTGGTTCTAAATTGTTAACCTTCCTTTCTGAGCTCATTCAGTTAGGAACTGTTTTCCAGTCTTCAGGCATGGCCTATGCATCTTCACAGAGCCTCTTCCCAAAAGTGGTACCTTATTATGGACTAAGGGCTAATTCTAGAAAGGGACCATAAACTGGAGATAACAAAAAATGAGTAAGGGAGGAGCAGAAACAACAGGCATTTTATGTCAACTATTATTTAGAAAGTAGATTTTTAAAGTCTTCTGAATTTGATAATTATATACAGAGCCACAGCTTGGGAGCTTATTTGCCTTGTTCGTTGCAGAAACTTGGCAAAATGTTGTTTGGTTGGTTTTTTTTAAGGGTCCAGTACAAATGTCCAAGTCTCTTTGCCCAGGAATATTGTCCATTGCTGTTTAATAAACTAAGATATAGAGAGAGCCACAGACAATTTGGATTTGTTTCTTAGCTGTGCCTGTTACAGAAGAAGCACTTTGAGATGTGTTCATTTACCTACTCCAAAAGCACTTCTTATTTAATAGCAGCTCTGTCAGTCCCTCTGTATACTAATCGTGCACTTCAGTATGGGTTTGTGCATTTAAGTTTGCTTTTTGTTGCCAGAATGGCGTAATAAGGACTCGGTGTCATTATAAGCTAATGTCTCTGAACAACGTTCTCCACTGTCATCAACTGCTGAGGATCATTGCTGCAGCTGTTATTGGAAAAGCCAGGGAATTTTACTTTAGTTGAGAAGGTGGGGTCCAATTCTCATTTACATAGGTCAGGGCCACACTGTTGTTCTGCTACGAACTGATGCCTTGCTCGGACTATATGAGTGTAGAGGAGGTGTAGCAGTCTGCCAGCACTGAGTGGAGAGCTGGTTTTCATCTGTTTTGCACCCACTTTGCAATTTGCATGAGGTGTAAAATACAGTGAAGGAATAATAAATTATTGAGGGAAAAGACTTGGAGTTCTTCTAATAGGATTGATTGGTGGTTGCCAAATGGAGACAGGTATGTCCTTAGCCTCCAAGATGCACATAAAAGTCTTATTTTGTGTGTCATGAAGTGCTCTCATGTCTCTGGAAATTTAATTAATTGACTGTTTTTTAAGAAAGGCATTGAGAAACTGAACTGTATAATGCTAATCCCTGCAGTGTCATTAGCAATGAGTTGGAAAGCAGTTTTGTCCATTTCTTCCAACAACTGTAGCCAATTTGGCCATTACAGTAACGTGTCACACTCGGAAGCCTGAATCTCCAAATCTTCCATCAACTTGTGATTGCTTGAGTAGTTTGTATGGCAAACACACGCAGCTAGAGCATTTGACATTAAGAACAGCTTACAAAACTAATAACAATAGTAAAAACAGGAAAAAGGGCAGGAAGGGGTGCTTTTACTGTGTAAGACCCTGTTCTTTTTCCAGTACAAGTTTGTCTGTGTCTCATTTTTAAAGCTCTGCTCAACTTATTCTGTTTCTGTACTAAATGCTTGTACACTATGCAGCAGACTCCCAAGGCTGAGCGCTGTTCCAGTTTTAACCCTTTTCTCAAATTAGCATTTCATTTTGTGCACACACTTAGATTTTCATGTGTTTTTTCTATGCCTTGCTCTCTAGCAAGAATAAAACTGCTGAAATTACTTCTGGATTCATCTTTGAAGCTGGATTTATTTCTTTAACTATGGCATGTGATTAATTCTGCTTGACCTGACCTTGTGCCACACAGATTTTTCTAGACTGCGTCACCCTTTCTTTATCTAGTGTGTGCATGCCCAGCTGAATGCAAATGGAAGCATAGAGAATTTTGTTGATTTTTTGAGGTGTTGCTTCATTCTTTACTTTTCCCCCACTACCTGCTCACTCCCTGACAAAGTATATATTTATGAAAAGTACCTGGGGAAAAAAACCTATGAGTCACTGGGAGAGTTTTATTATGATAGTATAATCTCACTTTAACCTGATTGAATACATCTCCCTTAGTGTTAAAATTCCTGTTTGGTAATCAGACTTGAACTGAAATTGTACAATTATTCTTTTCACTTGATGTTCAAGGTTCTTTTGTTTAAATTATTTTTAGTGGATGATAGTGCCAAATAATCGGTCAAATTCTTCTGGCAATTTTACATACGTAGATTAAGAGTAATTCTGTACCTTAATCATGTTTCATCATGTAGATTATAATGTATTTGAAAATACTTGGCCTTATGAAAATAACAGAGAAATTAAGTTTCCTGTCACAATAAATGTTGCTGTGTTGTAACAACATATTACTTGTTCTGAACGTTACTCAAATTCCATTTTCTGCTGGCTTCCCTGTTATGACCAACCTGACTGCAAGTGTAATAGTTGAAGAAAAAGTGATTTTATTTGGGGAAAAGTTTGAGAGTCTTCACTTAGATTAGAAGTATGGAAAGCAAGAAGACTACTTTGAGAATGTGAGCATCATTGTGAAATGTCATGTTCACTAAGGGGTTCTGACTCATGGCTTCCCAAGCTAAACCTCACCCTGGGTGAGGACTGGTGAAAGTGCAATTAGAGCAGGTTATAGCCCTTCTTATGCAGCTCTTTACTTCAGTTACTTATTATAGAAGGGTGCTTAGAGGACTCTGGAGTAGTCATGGGTAGTCTTGCCTCCGAGTGCCTGTGTGCTAATTTTGGGTATTAATGGGAGATGTGTGATTAACTGTGGGGGGGGAAAGGTCTCCAAAAAGCAAGGCTTTCCTATATCTACAGTATATCTAGGCTTTGCCTGAGACAACTAGGAGTATGTGTGTTCTCTCTTGCAATAGAGTTAATTAATCAAATGCTTTTGAGGGATTAATTTTTAATTTTCAACCTTGTCTGATCAGCTCAGCACAACTCAGCCAGTCCAATGTAAGGTGAAAATCATGAGATCGTAGCTATTGTTGTAATTCTCCTTCGCTAAATAGCTGTCGATTTCATGTGTTGCTCTGCTCTTACCTGTGCCTAGGCATATCGATGCTTAAGAAAGCAGAAGCCCATGTTTCTTGGGTGTTTTGAAAAAGAAATGAGTATCTGAAGACATAATGACTAATGGAAAGTTAATTTAAGCTTTAGTTTAAGAGCATTTAAAACTTACTAAAGCTTTTTGTTTTAGCTTGTGGTGCCTGAACCCTGTTAGATTCCTGCTATGAAAGGCTTATTTGACTGCTGAAATCTACTCTGAGTATTTCTGACATATCTGTAATCTTAGAAACAAAGAATTCTTTGAGAAGAAGGGACAGAGCCAGCTTTTCAGAGGAGGGTAACATTAATCTAATCTAATTAGACTAATCTAACTGGGCTTGTCACAATTTGATATCTGTTTATATGTATTCTGATATATTGCTTAGCAGCACAGCTTTGTTTCACTTGAGATAACATTTTCCATGCGGAGTTAGGTGGAATAAAGCACATGCATGTAACTTTGGTTTTTTTTTTCATTGAGTCTTGTTTGTTGAGAGACATTTCCATACAATCTTTCAACTTTTTTTCCCCGATGACTGACATGACAGAAATGTGTTGGCTATTAGGTTGAGTTCTCATTTTATTAGAAGGGGATAAGTCTTGATTATGACATTCTAGTAGAAAGAGTGCGATTTGTCAAGGTTCCAGCACTGGCTGACGGGGAATCACAGATGAGTTGTCCAGGAGAGTTCGCAGCCATAGCATAGATAACACTTCTCATGGCAGCATAGTGTGGCATCGACATCTTCATAAAATACAGAAAACAGTGGTAGCTTTAAAGGAGGAATCCTCATCCTGCTCCTTTTGTTTTGTGACCTTGTTTGAACCACACATACTCTGAAGTTTCATGTCACTCCTTTGTATGCTGAGGAGGTTAGATGTTACCCAGATTGTCTCGTGAAGCACAGTTGTTATTCCTAATTATGTTACTAATTTCAATGCATGTGTTGTATACATCATGGTAACTGTTCAAAAATAAGCAGCACTTCTTGTTAAGAGTTTGTGCATATATTTAGATGGAAGAAATAGCTGAAGAATTCGTCTGTTTGGTGGCTGGTGTGTAGGCCACCATGACATAGGTATTTCTTTTCAGGATTTGTCTGCAGACTATCAGGCTGTTAGGGATTATATTTCAGAAGACAAAATGCAGTTTGTAGAATGAATAGCAGAGTTATTCCTGATGCCATTTAATTCTGGACAATATCCTGTTAAATACTTAAAAAATTGAACCAGCAAGAGTGGGAACTCCTCTAAAGTTTAAACTGGCAAATAATAGCCATTTGTAGCATGATTGATTTTAGAAAAGCTGACTTAACTGAGTGCTCATAAAATATTGGGGTCAGGTTATCTGTGCCAACCCAAAATTCAGATATGAGGCTTACCACAGTGTGGCATGTAGATATGGACTTGTTTGAGTCATGAAGGAAAGTTCTGTCAAGTGTTTCCCACACCTCCAGCAAGATATAAAAGTTGAAGGTCTCTGAGACTTCCCTGCATTCTTACTTTCTGCAGCCTCTTGTTCTTATCTGAAAGAAAAATGAACGGATTTGTGAGTATATCCATTTTTATTGAACTTCTAGAAGTTTCTTATTTGTAAAAAACCCAAAAGGATAGAGAAGATGCTCAAGTGGTACGGTACTGGGACTAATGTGATCTGTGTGCTGTTTCTCTGGGTTGTTTGGTGGGAAACGTGCATTTCTTGGGTGTAGAGTAATCCCCTTAGAGTTAGTGGAAGCATCATTTGAGCTAAGAGTGCAGAACTTGATTACAATCGAGAAAAGGGTATTTAGTTATGATTTAATAATTACAGTTGTGGAGGCAGATCAAGAAGTAACATGGCATCAGGGAGGGACTTTTGAAAAATACAAAGAATGTAATGAATAAGTTGTCATTCTGCTTTTTCAGTTACAGGCAAAAGAGAGCAGAGAGCCTAATAGCAAGAATTTTACAATGAAGAATTGTAATTGTTTTCAACTAATACATGTGTATTAGTAAAAGCGGGTAACTTTTCAAACAGATGCTACAGCTGCTTCCCTCGATTCACGAACAGTTTTGTGGTTGTTTTTTTTTATGGCACTGCCTGGTGTTTCTGAGTGAGAACGCTTATTCCTTTTACAGGCTGCAGTTCTTGTTTTGCTGGGAGTCTTCTGGACTCAGACTTCTGCATTGGACGTAAGTAGACTGATAAACATTCCAGTGTGTGTCCTCATTTAAAATGTATTGATCCCTGGGCAGGGGGCGAATGTAATAGGAAGAAAAGCACAGAAGACACTAACAAGTTGCTTATTGCCAAGTGTAGAGAAAAATAGCATTTGCCAAAGGTGACAGTCATATAAGCCAAGGAGGCGGTTCTGCACAGGTGCACAGTAACAAGAAATTTGGGGAGGTATAGGTTCCCTTAGCTCAAGCTAAAATTTGGAGACTGTTGCGGTCTCCTGCCAGTCCCTACTGCCACACGATGACTGGGATGCCCCATATTGTTTTTCTTCAGCCTGCAGTGAGGGCTTATCCCTTCCTTTCTCACCCTGATGCACTCCTGCATAATTATTCTCTACCTCAAGACCTACCTGAGACTGCTAGAGAGTTGTTAAGGGATTTAGTATTTACATAAAGCAATCAGACTTGTTTGTTTGAGAGAAAGCATTTGTTTAGATTGCACCTTTTAAAGGTGTAAGCCAGATGATGAAAAATGATTTTGTGTTTTTTACCAAAGACCTTTGTACTGCAAGAACCTGGCAATGATTATGTCACTGGAACTATGACTATCCACAATGAGAACAACATCGTTGAAGTCAATGTCCGTTCTGGCCTGTACTCCTCCAATACTATTTTTGACTACTCACGTGTAAGTAAATCTAAGAATCTCTCTAGACTTAATCTCTGAGGAAGTTTTTAAACTCAGAAATTATTTTAGTGTATTCTTGCCATAAGTTATCCTGAAACACTGTTTCTTTGGAGACTCCCATCACCTTTCCTTCTCTTAGGCCATCTCTTCGTTTCACACATATGATGGTGTAGTTTAAAAGACTTGTCATGAAACCTGTGGTGGCAGGTCATGAAAGTGAGAAGAATGTCACTGACCTCAGAGAGGTCAGAGTTGAGAATGGGCTGCCATCACTCATGTATAGCAAACGCAGCAAAAGTCTGTTGGAAAAGATAAATTTTGAGTCTTACGGACAGATGCTAGTGTGGGCACGTTGCTTCTATTCCCCAAAGGTGACAATGTAAATGCAGAGTCATTCCACAATAGCAATCTGGGGAGCCACTCCATGTTTCTTCTAGACTGTCCTAAGGAGCAGAGGGAATCAACTAATATTAGTGGTAGCCATTTTTAATTAACTATAATTATTTTTTTTAATCACAGGGGTATATCGCAACAAGGTTATTGTCACGAAGTGCCTGCTTTATCTTGAAAATAAACAAGGAATACATCCCAGAGCTGGAAGAAATTGGACGCCTGGCTTTTGAAAGACAGGTGACTTTGTAGTGAAACCTGTACTGCATACAAGAAAGGCTACTGGATAAGAGTTGTGTGGTGTGATAGGAGCCCTCTATTCAGCCTTTAAGAATGGCTCTTCTTAAGAATGTCTTTTACTGCATTAGCAATGATGAAGCAGATCTGACAAGACAGAACTTCAAGGGAATATCATATAGAACATTCTTTTAAGATAATGAACAATCATGGCCCCTGCTGCGGTTTTATAGTGGATTGTCATTGTGACTAGAACTGTAAGATCCCTTGTCCTTGGAAGCAGTGTAATTTGACTATTTTGAGGTGATCGCAATATGAGTTCAGACAGGCTTTTCCTTTCTTTTTTTCATTGTCATGCTGATAGTTTGATCTTGACATAAAATAATTTTGTTTGCAGAATAGAATTTAGAAATCAATTTACTTTGACCAGACTTTGACTTGACTATTCAGGCAAAGATTTCATGAAGGTGGCTGGAAGTATTGCCTGAAGATAAACTTGATTTCTGGCCCATTTTATGATAGCCTAACAGTAGCACATTTAGAGCAAACATTAACTGCCAATTAACATAACTTATTATGATAGTAATACAGCTCAATTTTGCTATGTTGGCAGAATTGGTATCTAGTGAACTTTGCTCCTGAATAGATTGAAAAAAACTTATTTTTCTTTAAAAGCATGTAGCTTCTGTAGCTAATGGTTTGTGTGAGGCAAAGGAAGGTGATTTTAGATTTTGGGATTTTCTCAAAGGGTGTCCTAGTAGAATGAAGCCAAAGCTATGTTACTGATGATGTCTAACATTTTCTTTTTAGACTATGAAGAAAATATACTCTCCAAATAATGTGTGGGTACAGTTTCAATCTGGCCATTCTGTGTTTGGGAATATCAAAGACTGGCTTCTCTACGGTAAACACATTGAACAACTCTGCTCAGGTCTGCCTCTCTACAAGCTTGTAAAGACTCAACGTAAGTTATGAGATCAGAACATTACGCTTCTGTTACAGTGCATAAGCACCATTCTATCCTTTAAACCTAAGTCCACGTGGCACCTTTGAGGCAGGAACACGTTGCCCTGTTTTAGAGAGGAGTGAACTACCTAATAGGATTGAAAGGGTAGAGCTCTGGGATGCTTTGGAAAAATCTGATAAAGCACTGGTTTTCATCATTAGGCATCTAAATATCTGAAACAGCTGTCCCAAAGTGGTTTGCCTGGTGTCAGAGGAAGCCAGTGTGTAGCAGCTGTAACCAACTTATGCCCTGATGATATAATGATCCAACAAGGCATCTACCAGTATGCCAGTATGCTCCCTGCTGTATGTGGGTTATGGGAAAGGAGGAGCACAAAGGTCATTTAAAGCTGTACAGACATTTCCTCCCTTTGAGTTACACCATAAAAGTTCTACACAGTATCCACTGAGACCAACAGGAGCCTCCAATAGGACCATAACTGGGGATTGAAATTTGTGTATTTAGCAGACTTTTCCTTGCTGGATATGGGGATCTTGTCACTGATAATATCTTCTTTTTCTTGTTTGGGTTTTTTTAGCACTACTGAATGCTCATGGCTGTGCCAATGCAGGAATTCCAACCATTTTGGGCATTAAAATCTGTGAGAAAACCAATTAGGCTGCATATTGACAATTCTGCTGCATGGAAATGGCTTGTTTCTGTGCATGCTTTTGTGATGGTCGCCATGTTCTCCAACTGGAACGAAACTCGGTGTTAGACTCAACTTGCCTATCCTAAGCTTTGAGTGCAACAAACCCATGATATACAAATAAAGATAATGCAGTGATTAAAATGCTTTGCCTTTTTTTCTTCATCCAAAAGCAGAAGAGAAATAAAGTGGACCTTGCTAATTTCCTACAGAATAGATACCTTTCCCTTTGGTGCATTCCTGTGCTCAGGCTGCAACGTGACCTAGACATTGATAGAGGCTTGAAGCCAATGAAGAAACAGTAACAGAATAGTTTTTTTTCAGTGGAGAACTTGCCTTTGGCATGGGCACCGAGCCCCTTTAGGTGCTAACTCACCTTACGTACTATGTTACCAACATTTGCAAAGAAGCTTGAATTCTGCAGGGCCAGGGAAAATTTGTAGCAATTTCAATAGGTGCAATGTGTCAGAGTGCCTGTTGTTACGGGCATTTTTCAAACCAGCATAGAGACTGTCCCAGTCCTAAAAAGTTTGTAACCCAGAATAAAATTATCTTTTCACACAATGCCAGTGTAAAAAGAGCTGTGACCGCTTGCTGAGTGCCCCACATATGTTGGAGAGTAGTTTGTGTCAGGAGCTGATTAAAATAAAAGATGAGGCAGCATTGGTGCTGCCTGCCTGCTCTCCTGGTAGATCTTGGTGAATGGTTGAATTCACACATCTTTTCCATCTGTGCTTGGAAGGACTGTATATTTTGGGGCCGAAGACTAAGTGTTTACTGTTTTTTGGAACCTTGAATGACTGCCAGAGGGCAAGGCATTGCATTGTAGTCCAGGAAACTGGCCGGAGGGCTGCAATTTGTTATTTTCAAATTGGACTTCTGGTCAAACCACCCGCTATTTATTAAAAGAGCGTTTTATTATATGCTGAAACTGTTCTTTTAGATTAATTGTATTCACAACAGGCTGCAGATTCTTGGTGATCCAAAGAATGTTTCTGGAGAGTCAACCTTTGGTAATTAAATCCAGGAATACGTGTGTGTGTGTGCAAGATACAGGATAGCCTGTTTAGTTGTATTTTGAAGTGGAGCTCACTGATGGGAAGTTAAACTAGGTGTTGTAGTTGTGATGTTCTTGGCTGAGGCATGAGGGATGTGAAACACCTCAAAGCACTCTTTGAGAGCACTGCTTGGCAAGAGTATTCATGTGGGTTGTGACTTTCAAAGCTTTTGTGGTTGCAGTATCCAGAGAGGCTGTTGTTTCAAGACCTTCAAAACTCAGTTGAAAACCCTAATCTAGGTTCCAAGTGACAACTGTCATGTTTCAGCCCTTTCCTTGTGAATACTTCTCTTAGAGGGCATAGAAGTCATGACAAGTCCCTGCCCCAAGTCAGCCAAGCTCTTCAAAATATAGAAAATAACTGCCTTAACTGTCTCAGGCTTTATATATCTTTGGATTATTTCTTTAGAGATGCGGGCCTGGTGTCGACTATCCAGTGGAATTTTGAAGACCACAGACTGAAGTAGATCCCAAAGGAACAAACTGGTAGAGCTTCCAGAGAGGCAGGCTAGATGTATAAACAAAGCTGAGTCTTATTCCAAGAGTATTATTTAATTCAAGTTTATTTAAAATAATTAGTCAACGCAATCTGCTTTTCGGTCTAATTGCAGCATAGATGAATCGGAACCTTTACTGTGTGCCCAGTGTAATAATGGTCCTTTGAGATTCTCATCCTGCTCCTACTGGTTTAATCATAATTAATCACTGTAAAGCAACCCTCTGCATACCACATTAATTTATTAGGGGAACAGTGTTCTGAGACATGTGAGTGAGATCTGAATAAAACAACTGAGTGGTTATGCATGGTTATAAAAGATGCAGGGCTAAACTCTTCCATTGACCCAGGGATAGAGCCTTACTCATGTGAAGAGAGTCCTAGTCTCTTGCATAGTTGCTTACAGATCATGAGAACTATTCTGAATGGACAAAATAAGGGATGCATTGCTGCCTTGATACTATCAATGGGAAACTGAAGTAGAAACTACTCTGTATGGTTTGACTGCTATCATGGAAATTATCAGTGACCTAGGCAGGGCCTCAGTCCAGCTCTTCAGCCTTCACTGATGGCTTAAAGTGCCCTCCTGTAGTTTGACGGAATTTAATCTAAATTATAAGCATATTTGAGGTCTTTTTTTTTTTTTTTTTTTTTTTTGCTTAGAAAGTATTGCATATACATCTAAAAGCTTACCAATAAGCTTTTAGTGTTTACTGCCTACTAATTTTGAAGGCAGTGATACAAGCTCAGTAGATTTACACTCAACACTAGAGCAAATAGTTCTACAAAGAACTCTGAAACGAGCCTCAATACCTTGTTATCTGCCATTTAATTTTGTTTGAGCTAGGGAGGTAGTGTTTCTGCCCTTCATGTACTCAAACACGTAAGAAGATTGTTTCTAGCTTTTATTGTATTTCACAATCGTACTGTATCAGTCAGGCCTGTTAGTAGTAAAAAAAGCAAATATATTGGCTGTGTTTATTGTTTGATAAATAATGCTGCAGCTATCCATCTACTCTCACAGCACCTCCAATGCCAAGGTGCACAGCTTACAGGAAACTGTTCTGGATGAAGGACGCTGGAGGCAAATCTGTTATGACATTGCTGTACCTTTTTGGGGTACAGCTCACAACAAAGAGAAAAAGCAGCACAGGAAGAATCATATACCACATGACCTGTACGCCCATGTTCTCCTTCCCCCTGCTTTTCAGAGGATGGTCTGTTTTCACATGAGCACATGGGTAGGCATGTGTTACAGTTCTGAATTTACAGACCTTGAGCCTAGGCTTGTTGATATCACCAACATGTCACTGATTTCAAAGATCATGCTAGAAATGGCTGCAGAGAAAAAGAAATTTATTCTGAATTTAGTAACTAACAACAAAACAAACAGGAATGCACACCCAGCTCTGAACAAAAGTAGAGAAAAGGACCTACGCAGGAGAAAGAATTTTGATATTTTATCTATTTGATACTGTAGTTTGCCAGTGCTATTTCCTGCTATATCATTCTTCGCTGGCTATGCCACTGTTTACCATATGTTTTACATATCTGTCTTAGACTATAATTAATCTATTTTTCTTATCTTGCGAGGTGATAGATGTTCTTACTGGACTACAGGGAAAGACCCAGGAAGGAAAAACCAGCAGCAACAACAACAGGTAAAGTATCCCTGAAGATACGGTCCATCTGTTGCCTTAAATTACTGTAGTCTGAAAATGTTTTCAATCTTTAAATCCGCAGCCTGTCAGCAAAGAGTCTGGACTGAATGTTTATCATCTGAAGGAAATACATAGCTTTCATCTTATTTATCACTTAACTTAGATATGTGTTCTATACAATATAAAGCATCTGCTGTCATAGACCTCATTATGTATCAGTAGCTTTATTGGTCATCTGTTGGTAAGGATCTTTTTACATTGTGATCCATGAGATTGTCTCCAGGAATGGTTGGAAAATTCCCACTGATCTCCACGGAAGGGACCCAAAGAGGACTGCAGCCATTTCCTAAGTGGAGAGCAGCCAGCAACGGTTCTCAGAAACAATGGGAGACAGTTGTGTTCGCAGTCAACAAAGCAGAGTGCTTATCCTAATAACTGCCTACAGTTAATGTGCAGAGTGGATAAAATGAGGCTTATTAGCCTTAAGCGTAAGAGTAACACCTTGAAAATAGCACAGACAACTGGTATATCTGCATCAGGAGAGAGTCAGGGCTGTGGTGATCCCACCAGGACTGGAACCCAGATATATTGCAAAAACGAAGAAAGGAGCCAGTGCACAAGCTTAGATCCTAAAGACATATTGCCTGAAAGAGTCTAGAGAGGAAAAGAGCATCAGGATGTGACTCTTGCTAACTTGAAAGTTACCTGATCTTTTTCCAAGAGCTTCTCTCGATCAAAGCAATATGCGTGTTTTGGAAATATAGCTAGCTTCTCAGCTAGGCTTGTTCTATAAAAGGTGGGGAATTTGTTTTCTGTGCAAGATAGCACACTGGGAGTGTGTCTGGGTGTGCCTGAGTGAGTATCTGTGTGTATGTGTATTGGCAGCTTTTGTAAGTTAAAACAATATTTATCCTAGGCTGGGATATCAGAATAATGCTGATTATTTGCTCCCAGCTTTTTTAAAAAGCCTGAAAGGTGTTTAAAGGCATGCCTGGAATCCAAGCAATGGTATCATTGGATGCACACTGACAGGAAGCTAAAGTATGTCAAGCATTTGGGGAGGGCAGAATTAGCACACATTCCAGTCACATCAACTCTGCTGCAATTAACCTTTCTTGATCCTTAGACATATCAGTGGGTGGGAAGCCTCTATTGTCCCTCACTGCCAAGGACACCAATTTATCTAGTCACCTGTGCTGCACATTAATCCAAGATTTTTTTACCACTGAACTCATTCCACTGAGAACCTCCCCCCCACCACCTCACCAACTTTCCCAGTGTGCAACACTATTTACCAAGGTCAAGGTATGATACCTTTGCCAGTTGTGATCATTTTAGAAATCGGAGATTAACCTGGAAAACCTTACCCTGGTGAGCAATGCCATTTAAATGAAAGAGACCGCTTATATTAGGACAAGTGGATAGTTTTCATCTATCTTGTCTGATATGTGAAAACAAGTTTTCCAGTTTGCATCAAGTAATGAAAAGGGACAGCTGTTAACATTAGCAAGTTTTCCCTTACTGGAGATTCAAGCCTGCTATTTGAACAAAAATTGTGTCATCTGGGCTGACAAGCCAGATGTGAACGAGTGTCCTCATTTGCTATGTCTTCCCCCCCTTTTTGTACTAACAATGCATAGTCATGAGGGGAAAAAAAAAATCATCCCTTAATTTTAGAAGACAAAACCTTTTCTCTTGAGTGTGTCTCTATACCCGCTAACTACTCAGGAGAAAATTGCTGAACAACATGGCAAGATCCATGTGCAAGAAGAAAAGAGGATGCATTCCAGTAAAGGGAAAGTACATGCTCAGTAAGATGCCTAATCTTAAAATACTCAGATTTTAAATTATTGTCCAGAGAGAAGGTGAGCTGGGTTTTGCATGGTTACTTGTTTAAAATAAGTAAATGTCTTGGCCAGTGAGCCATACCAGATTTTCCAAGGCATATAATCCAGTGCTGGTGGTACACACTTGCTTTCTGCTTGAACCAAGAACCGAGTGTGATTTCGACTGACCACTAGATGGCAAATTGTTACAGTAACCTCAACAGTTATGTTTTTCTTACTGCAGTCTGAATCCAGGGTTGTTGGGTGAGATCTTTTTGTCATTAAGCTAGTAAAAATACTGATTAGGAACAAACCATAATTCAAAAATAAAATAAAATTAATCCCTGTCAACCTAAGACCTGTTCCCCAGGAAGTAATAGCTGAGTCAGGATGCAGAGGATTAGAATTCTTTCAGATTTCCAAACCAGTGGGATATTTGTTTTCACATGTAATTATGCCCCATTTGGTGAACCGACTGAACTCTTTTTTGATCCCTTAATATTTTTCATTTTTTCTCTTTAATAGATGTGTGTATATATATTCTATTAACTATAAGGCATTGCATTTGCACAAGGTTTATTGATCAAAGATTTTGAAATGTTCTAGAAACATAAGTAGCAAAGATTCACAAGATCTCATATGAACAAGTGAAATCTTTTCTCTTTCAGAAAAGGGATGCACCAATGGATGAAAGATAAATCTGATAAAGGCCAATCACACACTGACCATAAGCACAGGTAAGGGGGGAAGCCCAAATACTCCTGCATTCTTCACATCTTTCTCTCCTGATCACAACCCTATTGCCACCAAGTGAAATCTAACCAGCTTCATCTGTCTCTGCCCCTGCCCAATCATGCTCAGCCAGGCTCTTCCCTCAGGAATAACCCACAGAGGAATCATGTGCTCTTGACTCATTGTTTGGTTTGGGTTTTTGTTGTTTTGTTGTTTGTTTTTTTTTGAGGGGACCAGGGGAGAAAGGGGGCTGGAAGTCTGGCTGGAGTTTTGTAGCTGGGTCTTTGTTTCTTGCAGGCAGGTCCTGCTGTTCTTAGCACTTGTTATGGCCACATCCTTTGCTGGTTTTAGCATCTTTTTTTTTTATTCTGCAAGTTCTTTGCTCTTTCTCTCAGCTCAGAGGCAGTGAGACTTATGTGACTTGGCAGTTCCCTCTTAATTTAATTTTCTGAGGGTATGTATAAAGAGAAGAAGGTGATTCAGACCTATTGAATGGGCACATCAAGTTGCTCCAGCCATTTCTTGTTGGATAGAAAAGCGGATGTAGCATAAAGTAGAACCTTTTGTGGCTATGCTCAGAGTGGAGAAAGCATCTGTTAAAAATCACTTTGTAATTGCTGGCACTAGGATGAGAGCTGATGTTGGGATATAAAGAAGGGTAGAGGAGTAAAGCAGTGCAATGAGTTTTTCTGATGTTTCTGTAACTCGGCTAGCTTCCAGGACAGCCAAGACTATAAAGGTACCTAAGGCCTTTATCTATTCGCAGGCTGTAAATCCTGCCTGGCACTTCCCAGGTAGGACACAGTACATCCACTCTTCCCATACATACCACGATAGTCATGATGACAGCTGCTGGGGTTTCCTGTTTCTCCTGCTGGCACCATTGTAAAGATGGTCACATAAGGATTGTTAAGCATTTAAAAATATGTTTAAATTGAGACATAAGGATGTTAAGGCTTGAGCCAACAGTGGTGGCCAATAACCTTTTCCATTGCCTGTGACAAGAAGCAGAGGCTGTTTTCGCCTAAAGAAGCTCCCTGATTCAGAAATTTGCCCTGAGCACACTGGGAGGTGTTTGACAGCAGCACATTAAGCAATGTCCCTGGGTGCAATATACTGAGAGCTGAGCCAGGGCACTCTGCCACTCATTCCGGATAAGTTGAGCCCTTTAACACCAGGGACTGCGAGGGGCTTGTTCCATGCTCTCAATGAGATAAGCTGCCATCCACGCTTCACAAGACACTCCTATCTGCCAAGCTGCTCTGAGAAAAACTGGGAGATGTGCAGCATGATTTAAAGCATGCTACAGACTCCCCTGAGCTACAATCCAAAATGTGGGGTTCTTGCTAATTAAAAGTGATGCACTACCAGAGGGGTGGCATCCTTCAGATAGGGGAGCGTTTATGCGTGGCTTACAGGTGTTAAACAGCTGTGAAGAAGAGAACTACAACACAAGAATGATAGAGCTAGCAGTACTAGAGTCTAAAAGTGGGAGATTGATTAAAAATTCTCTAATTAAAATGTATTTTCACAATCCTGAGCCTCACAAGTGTAAATAGTAACTGAGAGAGACTAGTCACTGTATGCGTATGCTACCACTAAAATGGTCTCAAACTGATGTGACAGCTAATCAGAAAACAATCTGTGTATCAGTGAAGTAAGTTTCCTGTCTGTAAAGATATTTGCATAGAGCTATTACCTATGGACTCTTATTTTCCCTGCCTGTTGTGATTTTTTTTTTTAAAGCTGCCAAGATAAAGTCACATTTTTGATATGCTAGTTAAATTTGAAGAGCAATTAGTCCTTCAGTTTATTGGTGTTGGATATATGTAAGACTTTTTCAGGTGAGAATTCAGCAGTTGCCTTGTGAAGTGAGCTGTTAACAGCATTTGATCAAATTCCTGGGTAATGCTAAACAATACATAAGTATTCTGAACATCCTGAACAATAAAGTTACAGAAGCTAGACTAAGAGGACCAGGCCATATCTGGAAATTTTGCTGCAATCAGAGCAAAATTAATGAGAAGTTCTATAGTTCTATACAGTTTCCCTTAAAAAAAAAAAAAGATAGAAAAGACAAAATTTGATATTCAGTTGCATGGCAAACATATGAGATAGGCTGCTGACAACCCTAATTTATCCAGTATAATTCCAATCATCAAGTTATAGAAACTGAAATGTAATACATTTTAATCTTTGAATTTTTATGGCTGAATCAACCTCTTCTGTTGTTGTGTACAACTTGCTTTCCTTTTTTGATTCCAACCCTAACATCAAATAAACAGAGCAAATATTAGACATGCTTGTCTAATTTTTTCTCATGTTTTGTTGATAGGATTATAAGCTGTTGGCTTTGTAATTACCATCTTGTGCTGAGACATTGACTAAAACTGCCAGAAAATACTCTGTCTCTGCTTAATACTCAAGCTGTCAATTAAATAATTTCAAGCTATTAATCAAAATTGTCAACAAAATAATTTCTGGTGAACAGAGCCTGTTTTCTTCCAACCCCATTGTTCAAGATGAAAAATCCATAGCTCTAAAAACCAAAGACAAGATACATTTACTAATTGTTCCCAAGAACTTTGTTCTTTTAGGGCTGTGGGAGTATTTAAATGGAGTTCTCATTAAGGACAAGAACGGTATTCCTCAAACAGCCCTCTTGGACATATAGCTGACAAAGAAAGAGGAGCAATTTTGGAGATTTCTGTAAAGTTTTGTTCAGGAGTCTTGCTTCTGTCAGTGTCACTGAAGCTGCTCAGAGTTGCCTGAAGTTTAACACCCTCATGAATACCAAAGCTCCATAAAATAACTAGATGATGAGAGAAGGAATTTCAAAAATGTAAAATTAAAACTTTCTCTTGACCTTTTTCTGTTAAACTGTTCTGTGAAACAAGTATGATAAGAAGCCTGCAGAGTCAAAACTCCTGGTATTAAACAGCTTGCCTACTCTGCTGTTCATTAGCACTACAGTGTAATCACTTTCTACGTGAAGATCTCAAATAGTAATTGATTTATTTTTGACCATGTCTCACCAGTTTTGAATTGTCAGAGTGAATTAATAAATTGTGTGATCTCTAAGGGTACTCACTTTTAAATGACCTTTTAATATTAGTTAGGGCTACCATCTGCATATAGGCATATACTGAGATAATGGGAGTGGAGACAAATCAATAGATTTCTTGAGATATCTCCCATCCCATAAATGATATAAGCAAATATTTAGCTTACTGCTCTCAGAAATACTTGTGCTAAATGTAAGCATTTTTATTGCCTGTGTTAGTTCATTTTGAGGCCTAGCAGGAAAAAAGATAGGTTAAATGCTGGAATGTAGAGAAGCAGATGCAAAAGCAAGGGCCTGCTTTACCTTTCTCACATAAGGATCTAAGGATTTTCTGTGTATCATTCTCTGACTGCAGGACTGAGCTATGTACTAGTACACACTTGAGTGTGTGTTAGAAATTTCCCAATTAATACAAAGCCAGCCCAATCACACTATAGAAAATGGCAGCTCTTCCAAATAACTGCTTGGGGAATGAGCTTGCAGGGAGCTGGGACTCACAGTAACAATGAGGCCATGAGCTTGCAGTGAATTTGCTTCACGTGACTGACAGGACACTGACAGGAAGGCAATATCCAGCTATTTCCAGACCTTTTCTTTCTGTTTCAGTTGCTTAGGCTTTGCGCTGGCTTGGAAATATCTGCTTATCGTTCTTTATCTGTACTACCTCATGGCCAATGACCCACAGCTGAGACCAGGTTGCGCTAGTGCAAATGCACACTGATGGACTCCTGTCCTAGAGCCTGGAGCTTTTGCTACCTCAGCAGGAAAAAAGGAAAGAGGAAGGGGAATTGCCCATGGTAGTGCAGATAGTTTTTGTGCCCTGCTTGTTAGTATGCCCCCCATCCTTTTCACTTGCTTGGAAATAGCTGATGAAGACGACATGCTGCTGGCACCCCATATAAAGCAATTGATGCGCATTTCAATGTTGTCTCTGGGTCAGAAGGAGGTTGTGTTATACAGTTTAAGTAGTTCCCTGCCCTTGTGGCTGCACAGTGACTTTCCTTCTTCTCCCTGTTTTCTTTTCTTTTTCTCATTTGTGCTGGTTGTAATGCATAGCTACACTTCTCTCTCCCCACTCTTTCATTAAATACTATCTTTTCATTTTGCAGTGACACCTGAAATCAGAATAGAGAGCTGCTGGGAACAGCCCATTTTTGGAAAGGAAATCCAGAGTAGCCATGAACCGAGGCATACAGGAATAAGGACTTAGGCAGATGCAGGAATGGAAACTAATTTTAGTTATTCCATTGCAAGCTCATCACACTGTCAGTGTCACACTCTTCTTTATCTCCCATATCACATCCAACAGTTACCTCATGCCACAGCTATCTCCTGACAGAGACCATTGTGGGGCATTTTTGTAATAATTTCATCCCTGTATTTTGGAAAACTTCAAATCACATGCTGTGATGGTTGCATTGCCTTGCATCACTCTCCTACTTCCCTGAAATGGCATATGTGTCTGTGGTGTCCTGATTAAGAGCAGCTTTGAACTGAAATTCATGCATTTACACAGCTTTTGAAAAGGATTTCAGGTTTGCCCAGTATGAATTTTAAAAATTTCTCAATAAGATGTCTTGCTGTTGATTCAGTCTGAATGTTGAGATTTCATCCGAGTGCTGTGATAGAGATGTGTCTTATACCTCCTCACACTGTGCAGTGGAAAAATATGTGGGTTTTTTTCAGACTGATCTCTGTGGTTTTGAGTGCTGATTAGTGTCACCAAAGGCTCTCCTGTTCTTCCATTGAAACACACCCTTCTTTATGAATGCTGTATTACTTATGGGCAAAAACAGTCATGCAGCTGAGAATGACAGCACTCTGCATCAAATAGAAAAGACTCTCAGGCTTGACATTCTTTTTTTTCTCTAAGGTTTTAGCATGGAAACAAAGGTTCCCTTGTGCTATAATGCATGTCCCTTGCAGGAGCAGGATGGGATAGGATATTTTCTTGTGGTGAAGCAGGACATCGCATTTTGAGTTCTGGAAATTGAGGCATGATTGTTGGCTCTGTTATTTATGTCCTCTGCTACCTTGGGCAAGTCATTTGATAAATTTTCTTCTGTGAAACAGGGATGCTTCCCTTTGCTACCCTGTGTGTCTCTACATACAGCGTATGTTCTTGGGGGACAGGATTTGTTTCTTATTTGTTGCACATGCAATCATCTAACTGTGCTGCTGACAAATAAGCATAAAACTTAAATGAAAATTTTAATGCTCTTTGAAATCGTAGGATACTGAAATGTTTGATGCTTTTTAGTTTTCCTGTCTCACCTGTCCTAAATATGGGGATTTGAAATTGCAGTTTGAAGATCTATAAGAAATGTCCCCAAAAGCCCATAGTGGGTGCAAGTCCCTCCCTTGTGAAATCTGAAAGGAAACGGTCTTACCTCCACATTCCAGCCACACTTTTACGTGTGATATTTATATCCATATATAAGTAGGGCAGGCAAAATTTTAATATCCTCTCCCCTTCCAATAGATTATTTAATTGAATATTTTTTTCATCAAATATATCTCTTCAAATATTAAAAGAAAAAAAAAAAGGAACGCTTTAGGAATACTTTATTTTCAGTGATGCTTCTGTATTTAAACCACGAACAATTCTGTTTTCCTCTTACTGAAACCTTAATCTCTTTGGGTTTGCTTGGTGGTGTTTTCTGAGAGACTCTTTCAATAGAATCCATTAAAAACAATCAGAGAAAAAAGGAAAAAAAAAATAGAAGAAAGGAAATTTTTTTTCATGTTTAAAAAAACCCCTAATATGTAATAACAATCTAATTTTAAAATATTAATTAAATTTGTTAAGGTATGGACTGCTGAACCAAAATCCACCTGAATTTACATGTGGAGAAATTGCGTGTGACATAACTGACAAACTTTCTTTTTATTCACTGAGGAACTGGTCATGTCCAGAAAGCCCAGGACGTATAAGCAAACATTAATTACTTTATCCTGGGGAAGGTTCCACGTCCCAATCTGCTCTGTGTTAGTGAGAGCAGGTGTTCCTCCATTCCGAAAATCAGACTAGGGAATGGTGAGGATGCTTAAAAACCACTTCACATTCTTTTTACTCTCTTCCCCATACCCAGAGGAGCATCACACCCTTTCAATCTTGTATATTGTCGACCTTGACACTTCGTAAAGCCCTGCTTCACTTTCTAGCCTTTCAGCACCAAGCTTGCTTCACACATTCCTACTCAAAGCTGTGCTCTTCTGCTGCCTCTTGACAGAAGAAGCCGTGGAGGCATCAGCTTGGAGGAAGTTGTGGGGTGCCTGAGATTAGAGTCTATTTTGGAGCCCCACAATCTTCAGGACTGACCCTTTCGACAAGTGAGCTGTTCCCAGGAGTTGCTGCATAGCCTTGGCTACTGCTATGTCAACTGCACTCATGTTTATGCTTGATCTGCTTAGTGTTGTGAGTACGAAAGGCTTCTCTTTGCTCTCTAGGCTGATTTTCCCCTCCAGTTCTTACTGTGGCATAAGAATGGAGATTGTCCAACCCATAGTGCCACCTCCACCAGAAGTGAGCTCCAACAGGAACAGTGAAATGTTAATTAAACAATGCTGTATACATGCTGAATGTTGTTCCTTAACACTGCCAGGTTCAGTGCAGAGGCTTAGGTTTCATAAGCTATGTTTTCCCATGTATGACTGCAAATTAAGTGGGGTCACAAACAAACTTTCCTAGGAGCAAGGGCCAAGAGACCTCTCTGTAACTTTGCCTGCCTGTTGCACCATTTATTGCTAATGAAATGGGGTCATTGTTTATGCTACAGATTTAATAATAATTAAACAGTGATGCTTATTAATGTTCCCTCTCCAGCTACCTCAGTTAATCTATTTAGCATAGATTTTTCTTCTGAGACCAATTTTCTTTCTAGGATACTTATTGTGCATATAAATTGCAGTGCATGTGGAAAAAAGGACCAACCTCTTCATTTCAGTTACATGAAATAAAGCCCTTCTGTTAAACAATTTAATTTAGAAAAAAAATGCATGTGTTTTAAATTCATCAGCCTGCAACCTAAGGAAACAGGAAGCTGCTTTTATATCAGATGTACTTTATGGGTATTCCTCATTTGGCAGATCCCCAGCAGGGTCTAAATTGAATAAGTTAAGAAACTCAGCAAAAGCCAGTTTGTATATAACACAGCAGGCTACATTGCCCTTCAGTATGCTATTGTTCAAGGAGTTATCGAAAAAAGAGCGGAAATGCAAAGACAGTTGGAATGTCTGAGCAGTAATTGTGTTCCTAATGAGCCACTGAATCACGATGACATATTTGTGGGTTAGGAAATTTATGTCAGATCACTGTGCGCACGCTAATTTTTGCTTTACGCATTTATATCTGCAGGGTGTGAAATTACAGATTCATAGAAAATATGTCTGGACTTAGCAGGGCTTAGAGAGGTCACTAGCCCGGCCTCTGCTCCAAGGCAGCATCAGTGCTGCTTATGTCACTGATGGAGCAGTTAGAGTAATGCTGTTCAGTTTTGTTCACACAGCGAACTAGAGTTGCACAGCAAGCTAAGTTTTGATTCATAGGAAAGTGGAGTGAACCTAGAAAAGCTCCTCTGGCTCTAGAATTGTTCATCTGGATTAACAGAGTAACAGAAGAATTTTACTCCATGTCTGATTAAGGACCAGGTGCAGTCCTCAAAATAGCCAGTGCATTCATAGGGAGACAGGAGACTCAGCTGAAATTCTCAGAGCCATACAAATGCTGAAGAAATCCTTTTAAATTCAAAACCTTCAGCTCTAAATCTTGTAGAAAACCCCAAACCCTCAGAAAGGAGTCATGTAATACTGTAGATCCTGGTGCTTACAAACTCTGCAAGGCATATGCGTGTGCTGTTGTCTGTGCAGTCAAGCCATTATTCATACTTGTCTGAGAAGGAAAACCTGATATGACCAAGGACTGAGGATAAGGTCATATGCTGTGAAGTGCTGAGAAGGCTCAGCACCTGATGCCTTCCAGTAAGCAGCAGCTCTTACAATATGCTTATCTCTTTCATTTAACAATATCTGCATTTATATATATGAAATCAGTGCATTTCTGAAATTAATATTTAAGCATTAAAAAAGGAAACCACTTCTTGTAGGTATTACTGCTTTCATGATAAATCCACTACCTGCACAAGCCAGCCGGAAGACTTTCCTTTACAGTAGCTAGTATTGTGCTTCATGAAAGAGTTAAGGCTAAGTCTTCATGGTTTTTAAAGTTAATGTCACTTCCTATGGCAGTAAGGACCTTAGTTCAGCATAATCTGGTGATGAATCACCAACAAAAAGAAGATGGTGCTTTTCTTTTTAAGTTAATTAACAAGTGGCCTGAACTCAGCTCCAAAATTTCCCTAAGTTTTCTGTGCTTCGCTCTGGAAAGCCACAATATTCAGAGATGAGCATTTGATAAGGCTGCAGAAGATTTATAGATAAACTTGCAGAGATAACCAGGAACTTCACAATGAGGTTTAAATTAATCTTCCTAAGCTCAAATACCTACTTCTAACGTAGTATAGCAATAACAGGGACCTTGATAATGTACTTTGCTTCTATTATTAAGTTCCTGCTGTTTAGAAGAAGAAAAGTTGAATAAAATGAGATTAAAAGGTCATGCCAATGTCTGGCTCCATTACATCAATACTGCACATGATTTTCACAAAGATATTGATATTTAAGAAAAAAATAGAGGATTAATTTAAAACAGGCATGGCTTGAGTATCATTCTCATTAACTTAGCTGGAGTTGTGGCCATTTGTGCCAGTGATAGATTTGGGCTATTGAAGGAGGAAGAAAGTTGTAGAGGTGAGGTAACAAATCAATGGATGTGCTTAGCATAATGGAAAAACAGAGCCCAGAAAACTCAGCAGATCAGTGGTGGTTTAGTCTTTGGGTAAAGTTCTTGGTGCTTGCAAGGACAAAACCTGCAGTAGTCATGAGAAGAAATGCCCCTTTATCTTGAGTGCTAGACCACTGGGGCAGAGGAGCTGAGCTCTGGTCATGTTGCCAAAACAAGAGCACTTTGAAGTCTGTGAAGAATGAGGAGATTTGGGGGGACGATGTTCTGCAAGAACTAGACCAATTTTTGCATACACAATGCTCGCATTTTGTTGAAATTTGCACACTAAAGCAAAAAGGGCCAGTAAATAATTTTAGCACATCTTTCTGACAAAATCATTTCCACATTCCCCACATTGTGCCTCTGAGCTATTTGAATTGATGCAAAGGTGAAGTCAGAGTAACAGAAGTCTGTTGGCCTTTGTGTGTGTGTTCAGTAGTTTTTAGACAGCCTCTTTGGCAGTGCTGGGACTAAATTAAGAATAACTGTAACCTGCCAAGTCACATATATAACATAAAGAAGGAAGGAAAGGTTTTCTGAACTATTTGCAAATATTTCAGTCCCCTGTCTGTTTCTGAACATTTTTGTGGTATGCAGCACTGAGTGCTAGCATTCAACTAGTGTTAATGTTTAGATCTGGAAAGAGTGGTTTATAGTGAAAATAAGCACTGCAGAAAAAAAAGTCCTTTTTCACCATCTATGTGAAGCCAATGCAGGTGTACGGTGCCTGCATTAAAAAAAAATTGAGGCCCAGCTTTACAGGCCGCGCTCTGGCTTGCATTCAGTCTCTCTTCAAAGCGCTCTTTCCAGCAGAGCCCTTGCAAAGCACAGCTTTATAGTTGCAATGTGAGAAATTCTCCTCATTCATTTTGAGCTCATCTGTTCCGTTGCATTCAGGGCCTTGTGACTCCAGTATCGTGGTAGTACCTAGAGCTCTTCTCCCATGCTGTGTGCTGTACAAGCACACAAGAATGGAACTTTTCCTAAAGAAGTTCCTTTATAAGTGTAATGTAAAGAATTAGCTCTAAAATAGTTTTGAAAAGGGCAGAGTTCTTACCTTAAGGGAGCTTTTGTTTGCTGTTGGTGTGAAATGGATATGTTTGGATAAAGGCTCTGAAGAATTTACATTTTAGCTTGAATTCTGCATGGATGAAAGTTGTTCACGCGCAGCAAAAGAAGTCAGCTACCAGGAGGAAGAAAGAAAGGGCAGCTTCTCTCTGAGGAGAAACTTGTCCTATCTCCAAGTGTCCTAGCGCAGAATGTTTACAAAATGCTCATTAAGGGAAAGGGGATTGCGAGATAGCAACAAATCTGGTGAACAGCTTACACTACACGAGATAAGAGAGGCAAGGCAACCATAGAAGAGAGCAAGCCATATCCAATTACCGAGACCTGGTTTTGGGGAGGGGGAAGGGGGAGACAGACAGGACGGATCACAAGTTTCAAGACAAGAGCTTCCAAACTTGTCATCTCTCTGTGACACAAGCCGTGTACAACCCAGGGGATAAAACCGCCACTTAGCCCACACGAGAGCTAGAGCTTGTTGAGTGCGGTTGGAAGCTTGAGCGAAGTCATGGATTCTGTAGTCCTCCAGCTGTGGGCTGTCCTCTCTCTCTTGATTCACCTTGCCACTTGCA
Source organism: Astur gentilis (assembly GCF_929443795.1). NCBI lineage: Eukaryota > Metazoa > Chordata > Aves > Accipitriformes > Accipitridae > Astur > Astur gentilis. The sequence goes on along the minus strand of NC_064907.1, from coordinate 20,978,018 downwards.
GTCCCATCCTGAGCTTAGAGCACTCTTCCTTGGAGGAAGACGTGCCTCTTTTCGACGAGATTCTCTCCGAGCAGGATGGTGTTGATTTCAACATGCTACTTCAGAATATGAAAAATGAGTTTTTGAAGACTTTGAACCTCTCTGACATTCCCCTGCATGAAACAGCCAAGGTGGATCCACCAGAATACATGCTAGAGCTGTACAACAGGTTTGCCACCGATAGGACATCTATGCCATCCGCAAATATTATTAGGAGCTTCAAAAATGAAGGTAAGATATGAGAATCTCTAGAAGAAGTAAATAGAAAAGAGCATCTTTATAGTCAGCGTGAAATGTATTTACCAGGCATGGAGCATGAACCATACTAAGAGAAAAAAGGCCTTTCAGTGAGGATGGCATTGGAAATAGGCAGCTAATACTACATGTACCAGGGTTACCCAGATCCCACTTCTTGTGAGATAGATCTCTCATCCTTTGCTTTTGAGACTGTAAGGTTTTGGAGGAAGATGTTTCTTTAATGTTTGGGCAGCACCAAGTAAAACTTAGGTGCATCGTTTTCATTATCCTCATAATGACGCACATAATTTGCAATTACCAGATTGATTTTTCAAATGGATACCTTAAGTAATTTTTGAAACTAATGCAAGAAATGTTTTTACACACTGTTCAAAGGTGCAATATTTTCGTATTATGAGCTTAACCAAATATGGCTTTCTGTTAATATCCTCTCACTTTTGATGCTCATGGGATTTGTAACATTTTCTTCCTTTGGTATCTGAGCACAGTCCAGCAAAAATACATAGAAATATGTGAAACAGAATTTTGGATAACCCTTAGATTTTACTTAGGAGGACTAGAATATTTCCTATTAAAAAACAAAGAAAACAAACAAACACACACCCCCCCCCCCAACCTGAAAAACCTAATTGTGACCTTAGGTAGTTTCTGCTTCAGCTTTTCCTCTCAGTTCAGTGAGGACAAGATAATGTTTCAGTGCTAACATTCAATAGTTTGTTAATACCGATTTGCACCAATACAGGTTTTATGTTAAAAACATTTTTCAACTAAACAATTCCGAATACAGATAACTCCACTTGGCAAACACAAGTGCTTCGATTCATTTTAACTACTCGGGGCACATGCAGCTATTCAAACTGCTGTGGGGCTTCTATAATCCTTTTTTTGTCTAATTTATGAAGTATAAAGTCATTATTCCTTTTTCTCTAACATTTTCACTTTTGAAATTATGATCTATAAGGAGAGGCTACATGCAAGTCACTTCAGTTTTGCAGTGGAGTGAGATGCAAGCAGCGAATCCAAAAGCTCCCTCCGTTCTGCTCTGTCCTTCTGCCAGGCCCAGGCACTCTTCACCGGCAATATGTTTCTGGTTTGAAGAGCCACTACACTGTGGTTTAAATCTTCTTTATATATTCTTTCCTCCAGCGTAGAGAAATTTATTGAAGGATTGTTAGTAAACCAGTTACAACCACTGGTGAACAGTCACTCATGTGAACCACCGTTCCTGTCACTGCTCATCAGCATGAGTGAAGACATACGCAGAAATGCATGTTGTTCTTTTCTCTTTTTGCACTATTTAGAAAAAATAAATGGGATAAAAATTGCCAAGTACAGTGTGCTAAAGAATAAAATACAGTGTGGTTTAATGATGTAAATCTGAAGTCATTCCACTGGCAAACCCGATGTTCTTTCAGGTTTGCAGCATTGCAAATGGTACAGACCGACATTTTGCCAGTAATACATTAGGGTTTGCAGTTCTGTGCCTTTCTGTAACCACGACATTTGATGGCTACTTCATCACTGCAGAAGTTCTGCACCACTTGGAGTAAATTTGGCTGAACTTTTTGTCATTTTTGTATTTCTCTCACCTCTTCCAGTGCAAACCAGCAAGCTGCAAAGTGAGACTACTGATGTTAAGACAGCTTCATAAACGTATGCAGTTAGAGGAGCTATGCAATTAATGTTATGTGTCTTGAAAGTCTGTATAACTAAGAACCATCCATTTCATGCTAACAAGCTCTTTTGATAGAGAAATTAATTACTTGCAATGATCAGGACAGCAGAAACAGATCATACCATGGAATTTTTTTGTTCACCTGCCTACTGAAAATTGGCAGTAATGATAGTTTCATTATTATCCATTAAATCCTTTATTAAATTTGTTATAAGAACATTATAGAACAACATGCTGCATGGCTGGAATTAGTTCTTTGTTTTAAGCCATGGACCGTAACATCTCCATTGTAAATGGGACTGTAATCAGTTCTTAAAAGTTGAATAAAGGTCTTAAGGGGAATTTTTCTTTTCCTGTGGACTCCAGATCTCCCTTCCTGACCCTGCTAGGGGTGTACTGGTAACAGTTGGAGATATTTCACCTTATAGACTTTCTAGCTAAAGCGGAGAGTCACATCCTGACTTAGAAATAAACACTTCTTATGCCCTGGTAGCATTTGCCCAGCTTCTTACATATGGCATGGCCTTCCCCTACCTCCTGGTGAATTACTTGTGCTCATCTTCTATATGGTCAGGTGGCATTTCTCCATCCTGTCATTATATGTAATCACTGGAGACTTGCTTTAGCGTATCAAGGTCTAGGAAATCCCGAAGATCACTTCCAGTGTGGAGATTGCAGCTAAGCTTGAATAGTATTGTCTTTCAGCTCACAGTCTGCTCCTACCCTGATGCTGTGCAGAGCATATTCATCTTCCACCTTTATCAATTGACAGGTAGGGAAATGCAAGCAGAATCACCCCTCATTTTTTAAATTTATGAACAGATGAAAGTGCAGACTGGGAAAAAAAAAAAAGGCAGGTGCCTCAAAACTGAAATTAAGTAGGACAAGTCATGTGATTAAGTTAGCTGATTGCTTAAGTGCACTGATGGAGCATGTCCAATACTGGCAGCTTTATCAGTGTCATTTTTCTACAAACATCAAAATTGGAAAAGTCAGAGATGAAGATTGTAATTGGTCACAAGTAGCTTGCCTTTGCAGAAATGTTACCCATAATCCCTATGTCCTAATCTGTCTTCCAAGTTACAAGTAGACAGCACAGTAATTCAGCAACAGATACACAATCATTAGCTAAGATTCCTGCATTGTGTAAAGAAATGCATATTGCCTACGTATAAACAAACAACGCAGATAGGACAGACAGCCTGACTGACAAGCACATATTATGTTCTTATATGTTTTATTAATCAAAGCTGCCAAAAGTGCCTGGCTGAGTACAGCTGTTGGACTGCTCACTTGAAGTCCATTGAGTCTGTGGCAGGATTTCTGTTGACTGGTGGTTCACACTGGATGTTCACCGCCTGCTCTTCTTAACAAAGAGCCTTTACATCTTCTAAAGCAACTTTTCCTCCCTTAGTGCTTGGCCTTTTCAGTTTCTGAGGGATGTTTCAGCAGAAGGGAATACTTGCTAGCACAGAAAAGCTAAGCAGACACAGATACAGCCTGTTGTTCTTGCATATGCAGCTTATATGTCACCCATCTCATGTTTACTCCAGTGAAATATCCTTCTTCCCTTTCTCTCCTACATCAACGAATGTTTTTCCTCATTTGTTAAATAGTTGCTGTGCAGCAGCCTGGAAGCAATTTGTATTTCAGTATTAGGCAACATGTTTTTAATATGTAAGCCTTCCAGGTGATAAGGAATTCCCTGGAAGGTATGGGGAGAGAAAGAGGATCTATAAATCCAGGTTTATGGTCTTTAGTATGTCTGGGACCTTGCTGTCCTTAGACATCTAAAATAAAGTCGTCCTTTTTTACAAGAACAGTTTTGGAAAATGATGAAAAAACACTCTCCTGGAACTGTTTGAAACCAAGCAATGCAAAACATGTCAGATGATCTTCAGTGCATGTGTTCCTGGATGTATTCATCCTTCTAAAATATTTGATCTTTGTCATTTCCAGACTTGGCTTCCCACCCTATTGGTATTACAGGAATTCGGAAATATCCTCTTCTATTCAATGTTTCCATCCCTCACCATGAAGAAATCATCATGGCAGAGCTGAGGCTCTACACCTTAGTGGAAAGGGACCAAATGCTCTACGATGGGCTTGACCGGAAGGTCACCATTTTTGAAGTGCTGGAAAATGACCGTATGGGGGTAGGAGAAGAGAGAAAGACGGTGGCATTGGCATCCAGGCAGATCTATGGCACAAGCAGTGAATGGGAGAGCTTCGAGGTCACCGAAGCCATCAAGCGTTGGCGAAGGGCAGGGCTGACCACGCACCGTCTGGAAGTTCATATAGAGAGCAGGGAAGGGGAGGAGCAGAATGGAGAGGGGAAGCTCGATATTGACATCAACTCTGAGGCTAAGCATGTGCCCCTGTTGATTGTGTTCTCTGATGACCAAAGCAATGACAAAAAAGAGGAGAAGCAAGAGCTGAACGAAATGATAGACCATGAGCAGCTCCTGGACTTGGAGAACCTGGAAGTTGGCAATTTCCATGGCCAGCCTGGTGAGGAGGCGCTGCTCCAGATGCGCTCCAACATCATTTACGACTCTACTGCCCGAATCCGGAGGAATGCAAAAGGCAACTACTGTAAAAAGACTCCACTGTACATAGATTTCAAGGAGATTGGCTGGGATTCCTGGATCATCGCCCCAGCAGGATATGAAGCTTACGAGTGCCACGGAGTGTGCGCCTACCCCTTAACAGAGCACGTCACACCAACAAAACATGCCATTGTCCAGACTTTGGTTCACCTGAAGAATCCCCAGAAGGCCTCCAAGGCCTGCTGTGTGCCCACCAAACTTGATCCCATCTCTATTCTCTACTTAGATGCAGGGGTGGTCACCTACAAGTTCAAATATGAAGGCATGGTGGTATCAGAGTGTGGCTGCAGATAGTAGCAGGGAACGCATGCACAGGGGAGTGCACAGGGGAAGTATTTAATGATTCAGTCTGTAAATTTGTACATTTCAGATTTCCTATTTAATAAGGTTATTTAATGAGGCATGTACAGATAATTGTATGTTTCCTGTTACGGGGAATGGGCAAGTCGTACGACCATAGGGAATGTATATTTTGTTCCATTGCTTGCTTCTTGCTGTTCTTCGCTGTTCAAATTATGACCCAGTCTCTTTTCTTATCAGGGCCTAGAGCAGATCACTGGATTGTTTGGGAGGGTTCTTTGTGCCAAAGGGGCACATTCAAATTCACAGAAATAAAGGCATATTTTTGTACTTTATTAATGTCGATTGGCATCTATAGGGATTTCCAGAGCTATTAAAGATAGGTGAACTACGGGCAATATACACCTAGATTGTTTAGTTTTATGTAAAATCTTTATAAAGATCTTTACATGCTCAGATTTTTTTTTTTTTTAATTTATCTCTGTGGATCTTAAGTCCCAATAATTCTCAAGTTCCTAAATCACTAAGGCATGACGAGGTGTTAGACTTTTTCCTTTTTTCTTAATCCTTTCTTTAATCTTTCCCTGTCTCAGTTAAAGGTAACTGGCAGGGGTGATTTGGCATCTGGAGCAGAAGGGAACCATTCCCTTTCCCATCCTTCTTAGTACAGCAATGGGCCCAGGAGCAGTGCCAGGCTTGTGCAGTGCTTTGATGTGCAATGGCAAGAAATTCCCCCTGTGCATGTTTATTACAAAAGCACCCTGTGTAAATCAGCGCTGGCTTTGTTGCATTAGCCATGTGTTGTCGTCTCTCAAGAGCCAGAGCTTTAGGTGGCAGAAATAAGTGCAGTAAGTTTTCTAAATCCTTGAAATTTTATCAGTTTATACCAGCTAAGAAACTAGTCCCCCTACCCAGTCCAATAAACTACATACAATACAGCTACCTAATCCAATTCAAATGGCCAAGTAGTATTGCATTTAGTCTGCATAGAGCTAGACAGAAAAGGAAACCCCTTTGTGCCAGCTAGATAGAGAGGATCCTTCCTTTATGCATGTGCTGAAATTGTCAATTCATAAAGATATTGCCCCCCCCCACTTAAACTATATATGATGGAGTCACATGCCATGTTTCCGCCACTCTTCTGCAACAAATCGTGGTGATAAGAAGGTGTCAGAGCTGAGAAACAATAGACCCGTCACTTTATTTATACTAAGCTGCAAATTTGTCAGATTCTTGGGGAAGTGTAAGTGACGTTGACTCTCTTAGACTGTACCAGAGCCTGCTGTACTGTCCCTGCATTTGTTTTACACTTTTAAGGGAAAGGTATCTTCCCTGGAAGTGATAAGGGTCTTTGAAAGAACCACTCTAACACTTCATGGGAATGAACACAAAAGACGTTGCCATGCACCAGCTAAAAACAGTTTCACCTATTTCCACACATACTCTTCTGTGCTTCCCGTAATTTATTGACCTATTTATTGACTGCTTGCCTTTGTAATATAATGTAGAATACAGAATGTTTTATTTTTGTGCTTGTGTGTAATCCCACTTGGATAAAACCTTGTACCAATCCTATTTTATATGGAATCTCTCTGTTGAGTTGTGCTGCACAGAGATTGGGGTTGCTGGTTTTTTTTTTTCTCCCCTAGATATTTGTAAATACCGTATACCACAGTTACCTCCCTTGCTTACAGAACTGTTCACTTACTGCAGTCATTTAAGTAGAATTCTGGAGCACATATGGTCTTGTCCAATGTATAACTACCCTTGCAGAGGCATCATTGCTTTAAGTGGTCAGCTGTGTAGTTTATTGTGGAGTTATGCAGTCTCCACTCGTGCCGTGTGTTTCCAGATAGCGGGCTGCGCCATGGAGCTATATTGCTTTATGCCTGCTACAGATCTCACCCTGCGAGTGACTGACACCACTCACAGACCTTTACCCTGAGCTACACTGCAATCTTAGTCTGTGGTTAATGGCACATTAAAAGAATTCGTAAGAGGTGTGATATTTTGCTCTGCTGACATGAACTGCAGAAGCCAACGGTTGAAGTGTGACCACACAGATCCTTTCAAAACTATCCACAATTCTTATGAAGCCATTTGCTAAGACAAACCATTCACCTTGTTAGGAGTGATAATCCAGCATTAGGGAGATAATCTGACATTTGCTTTTATCATCTCTTTTCTGCAACTGTTCCTGTGACAGTGATCTGACCAGAGTGCTTTTTGCGCCACTGTCCTTAACTGAGCAGTACCAATGCTTCCTGAACAGCAATAACCTTTCTGAACAGCATGTAGGAGGACCTGTGCCTTAAAAGTAATAAGTAACCCACTGTAATCACCCATAATCACTATAAATTTTCAAGTGACCATGAAGCATGGCAGAGTGGCTGCCTTTGCACTCTCTTACTGCCAGAGATTTGTTGTAATAGAGTACATAGTACACAGTGTGTTACAGTACAATGCAAATGTGGGTAGGCATGTAATTTTATCAGTTAGTAAACCTGCATGTGTGAATTTTTACAAGATCAGTAAAAATATCAATGGTAGCTTTTTAGAATTAGAGGCCGGCCAGCCAGTCTTCTGATACTAGTAACTTTTCTTTATAAAGAAACACGGACTGTACTGCTGATTGAAGAGGATTTCAGCCAGCCAGAGTTTGTGGTGAAAAACTGTGAAGCATGAGATGTATCTCACTGTGCTATTTTGGGAGAAAACTGAGCATCTCTTGAATCCTTCAGCTGCACTTGTGTTGTTTATAACCTGAGATTAGAACTATTGAGAACAGTATTTCATTTATTAATGTGTGTCTGTTAGAATTGCATGCCTGCTTTATGAGCAAAAACTTACCTTACTTTTACCTTACCTTTGAATATAATTATGCAAAGACATTTGCTGGATGTTCATGCAGTTAGATGGCAGAGGTCAGGCAAAATAACACCAAAAAAAATGGGGGCAGTTATTTTATAAAGAGCTTTACCTAAGTAGTAAATTAAGGTTGCTTCTGCAAACTCAGAAATGCTTGGCTTTAAATGCACCTGTCCATATAGGTAAAACACTCACAAATAACACGGTGAGTGCATGACAAGAGCCAGTGCTACCAAGCTGTAAGTGCTGGTAATGTCAGTGAGAAGTCCCTGAAAAAATAATCCACTGCATGTTTTCATTTTCTTTGTTTCTTTAGTCCTTCCTTCCATCCTCTTTTCTTCCTCCTTCCTTCCAACCATCTGCATTAGTACTGTGACTTCCATTTCTAAAAGAATTTATTTTCACATTAAATAGCAGTATGCATTGATTTTCCTTTAATTTCTGATCTATTTTATATCAACATGCTAGCAGATGCTTGACTTAAAAGTGCAAACCAATTTTAGAAATGTTTCAAAAAATACGGCTTCAGTATGGAAGTATCTATTTTTCTAGCCATCCATCTATCCATCTCTGAATTATTGCATGCAACTGAAGGAGGCAGCAGTGCTGTCTCACCAATATCAGTTGGATTTTTGCTTTCATCTGTTTCGAATTGAATATGTATAAGAAAGTGTAAGCAGATATGAAGCCCCATTTTTTGCTGGACGTTGTATAAAATGCCAGGCAGCGCTTGCAGTCTAAATAGGACAGGTAAAGGGGTGGGAGCAGAAACAAATGATACAAAGAGAGGAAGAGCCTGGATAACATATCAGTGAGAGGACTGGGGGAAGAGTTTTGGTCTTGGATTACTGCTCTTAAATCAACACATACGATGCCTCCAGAAGAGCATGAACTTCAGGACATCTTACTCATTTCTTGGTCTTGGAAGAAATCATGATAGCTGTGTCTCCTGTGCAAACACTCGGCACCAATGCCAGATTTCACGAAGCACTTGGAAGCTTGAGGTTCCCTTAAATAATCCATATCTCTTGGCTCTCTGCATGTGGACTAAAATTCCTGAAATAGATTTCTTCCCAAAGCTTTCTTGCATTATCCCTTTCTTGGGGGTGTGATTCCTGGAGTCCGGGCTCACTCTGAGGTGCCCTGCATAGCTGATTGAAGATGCAGATTCCCGGCTTTTTAAGCATTAAAGCTTGACAGCTCAGCATGGCTTTTTCTGCCACCGCTACCCCAGCCCTGCCAGCTCTCTTGCTCTGGCTGTTTAGGGCAGTCTGTGGAGCCTGGGGAGAAGGGGCAGAGCCCCACGCTGTTCTGGCAAGAAAGTAGGGCATGCCGTCTCCCTAGCAGTGCCTGGTGCTGGCTCGTGCTGCTCCCATTTGGAGGTGCCCAAATGTCAGTCTTTGGGGGAAAAAAAGTATTCCTGAATATTGTGGACACATACCTCTTTCCAAAGGCAGTGGGTCCTGCCAGGTGAGCAGCAACTCTGGAGCTAAAGATGTGAGGATCAACCTCCCCAAAACTGAAGTCACTTAGGGAAAATCATCTCCCAAATCATCCTAAGCAGGAGCCAAAACCTATGGCCATCTTCTCCTCCCAAGCTACAGCTACTGCACTGCCCTTGTTAGACTGCTCAGAGAGCAGAGCAAACCAGAACCTCCAGCAGTCTAGAAATATCAAAGGATCCTGCGGTTTTTAATGGCCACGGGCAGTTTGGTGCCTGGCTTACCTACAGCACAATGGAAGAGGTTCAGTTAAGTATGTTCTGTAAAACACAATGAGCCAAACCCCAGAAAAATCCATCATTTTTTTTAAGGAAAAAAAAAGAGAGGAAGGTTTCCTGGCACTTGAACATCTGCTTCAAGCATTTGAAAAACTACAGCCCAGTGTTAATTTAAACTTCCTTATAACCCAGTTCAACATTTGGAGTGCAAACACTGTTAATAGGATGGGAACCAGGGTGGTGGTGGTTTGCTTACTATATTGGGAAACAAAGCCAGAGCAAAACTAGCTTGAGATAGAGTTTTTGTTTATACTGCTGACCCATCTGTCTTCATTAATGCACTATTTACAGGAAAAGTTAAAAAATTAGCTTCTGCTCCTTCTTGAATTGCAACAGCAACAAATAAAGGCTGAATGGTTCCTTTGCCCTTGACTAAAAATGGAAATTCTTATCAGCACCCCTTGGAAGAAGAGGTTTATTACATGGAGTGTATTATTGTTGAATATTAGTGCTGGGACTAGGAATTTTGGCCAGAGCTGAGTATTTCTAGCACAGGCAACATGAGGAGAGAAGAGCAGTCAGGGAGGTGTCTATATTGCAGAAAGCAGAAACCAGCCGCAAAACATGACCCATGTCTTACTCTAAACTCCTGCTTTGAAGTCAAGGGAGAGATAATGTGTTTCTCTCCCATGTTGACCCACACAGGGTAATGGTGCGATTTCCCTGGGTGTGAAAAGGGACACATTTGAGGCTAAGCCTTCACATGGCATAGAAATCACTGAAGATGTCTCTGGCACTGACCCAGGATAAGGTGAGGCAGTGCAGGGCAGTACCCCTTTCTCTTACCTGCAAGTAAAGGGACAACATATATGCACTTGAATTTTTAGAGTTTAGGTGCCTAAATGAGAACAGATGAAATCCACCCCGAATGTGTCTACCCTGAACATCTTCCAGTTAAAATGAGGCAGGTTTGTGACAACCTGTTATTAAGCTGGTTTAGCTTGCCAGGTCTGGTCACATATTTAGTTGGCACAGCTGTAATCCAAAGAGGACCTGAGTTTATGGCCTAGCACCCCTGGACATTCCCTAATGAAAACAGACTGTCAAACCTACTGCTGTGCAAATGAACATCTTTAAAAGCATCTTCTCAGTGAGAAGAAAAAGCTAAGTTTTGCACTACAATCCCACTGAAATAGAGACATCCGTTAAAAAATCAGACCCAAACTCTCTTTCTATAAACCATAAAGCCAGTAATTTCAAAAGGGCAGCCAGGTTTATCAGAGTTATCATCTCATTTGCACATCCCACTACAGGGGCAGGCTTTCAAAGGACCTCAGAACCCTGGGCACATTTTGGGAACAAATCTGGCTGCCAGGCATCTTGTCTCGCTCCTTCTTCACCCCTTCGTCCCTGCCTTGCTCTCTTTCATCCCTCTGTCACTCTCCATCCACTTTCGCTCAGGCAAGATACGCTTTTTGTCAGGCCACGTCTCTGTAAGCCATTCCCTGGGGAGCGGGACTCAAGGCACGTAGCGTGTCTGCCCCTCTCACAGAGGAGCAGCTTGCTGGGGAAATGCAAGGCTGTTGAAAGCAGTAGAAGGAGCAGCCGTTAGAATTACTGCTTCTTTTCCCAGATAAAAGTAGAGGGAAACATCCACCTTTTGATACCCTTGTCAAGAAGATGAATAGTGGAAGGAGTCCAACTCTCCCTGCTGAGGTCTTGGTAACATCTCCTGCAGCAGCTGAGCGCATTTGCTTTCAGATGCATGCTAATAAATGCCAGTTTAGTCTCCTGCCTCTCAAGGAGTCACTTCAGATGTCAGTAAGAGCAGAATCTGAGCTAGCAATTAGCTGTGAAAATTTCTGCTTCCAGCTCCATCTCACAACACAGCATTGGTGGCAAAATTCATTAGGATATGGCTGCATTATTCCAGCAAACCAACTTACTTTTTAGAACAGATAATGCCAGAAAATATAGAAGAGTTTTGCTAACATATATACTGCAATATATCCAGCCCAGGGCAAATGATCTTACATTGAAAATGGGAAGTTTGCTTACTTGTTTTACACTGTTGGGTACATGCCCAATGTGATTCTCTTCACAACACAAATTGATCAACCTCCTGCTAAGCATTTCAAGAACTTAGCAGGACCTTTGATTGCATTTTTTAAGTAAACAAAGGAAATATGAGGGATAAAAGCAATCAACATGGCTGCAATAAAGGAAATGATATGAGAGGAATGGATTTCCGTGACATAGAGCAATGCTTCCTGAAAAGAAGTTTGGTGGGTTTTTTTTCTAACTCCAAATACATTTTCTGTGATGGCCCAAGATATGGCCAACAAAGACAATATGCTGTATTTTATTTTAAATGGGCAGCTGCGGTACCATTAATTCAATATTAGCATAACTATATTTCACAGAAGCTGCTCCCTGTCAAGTCTGCAGTGACTTTAGGGTGAGGGGATGCTCACTGCAGCAACAGAGTTCCCCAAACAATGTCCTTCGGCTCTGTGCAGCTGAGGCTCTCCAGAATGTGAGCTTCAGATGGTGTTGAAAAGATGTGTCGAGTTAAGTGACAAGGTTTAAATACAAGGTGGTCTCTGAAATCAAATACAGTAGCTAACTAGCAACAGCGGCTAAACAACAGTCCAGCCTTCCATAGCTCTCAGGTTTATGTTGGCTTTGCTGTAGCAACTCCTTATCTTCCCAGAGATTAGAGCATTTTAGATCAGTTGTTGTGAGATTTGGTGGAAACCATTTCCTGAGCTGTCACCGCTGGCTAATCAGGCAAAGTCGAAATGCAAAGCGTTGGGAGAGTGGGAAAGGAAAACCTGTTATCCTACAATACTGAACATGCTCTATTTGCTTTTATCATTACCAGATTTTAGATGCCCAGCTCAAGATACTCATACAGAGAAGCCTACAGCCTGAAACATAAGCCAGCTGAACTGTAAGCAAAGCAAATATCCTATTGTAGGAAAAACAAGCCCTTTTACCATTTCCACAAGTCCTAGTAGCTGGTGTAACTGTTCACCGGTTATTGCTTACTGTGCTTGCTCTTCACCAGATCTGCACTATGAAATCCCAACCTGAATTCCCCCATGGGTTAAAATTAGTGGGGATCCATGAGAAACTGAGACCCACACAGTTAGGAGACTAATGGTCTGATCCAACTGTTGAAACGGTTTAAGTGATTTGATTTTGGCTTACAGTAGCTGGTTGCTGCTGAGATAGACACAAAATAGCATGATAACATGCAAATACAACATGCTATCCAAAATGTCACTTACAGATTTGTACCGATTTTGAAGTCATTCTTGCAGAGAGAGCAAGTTGCTTTCAACCACAGTTGCTTTCCTTGCTGAACTTTCTCCTTTTCCTTTGGGATTTCTCTAGCACACATTGTTTCTTGTTCTTTTGCACTCCTCTGCCAATCAACAACTTACACCAGCTGCAAATTTGGCCCAATAATATTGATTGCACGTCTTGTGCTTCCTCTGTCCACCCTAATTAGTGCATTAGAGATAAGCAACGTGCCCTGAGCAGCGAGCTAATGGCAGAGGGAGCAGGCCATGCTTTGCGGGGCACAAGTCCTTCCTGACGGGGGCTGCCACACGCGTTCCTTCCTGACACTGTTCAGGGCACTGCATGTAATGCTAATGAGCTCCAGGACAGGCAAACAATTTAGACAAGGACCTCAGTGAGCTCCCCAGAGTTGCATTAACCCCTGCACTTACTGCAAGAGAAAGGAGTAACTTTTAAGATAGAGCTGTTGGCTGGCTAAGCTGGACCCTGCTGCACACTGTGGTCTGCACACACACAGGAATGCAGAAGCCTTCGAGGGACTGGGTAGCCACTGGGAACCAATAGTACCTCTGTGAACAAATGAATTGCTCCTCTATATCTGCTCTCAGCTGTTCTTCTATCAATAACCATCCCGCTTTTGCATCATTCTCTCATTCTTGCATCATTCTTCTCGGGGAAGAAACCAGTGTCTTCACCACTGACACCAATGTTGTCAACGCTTCTGGCCTAAAACCTCTAGCCTAAAATTAATAAAAGGAAGGGTTATCTGGCAAGCCCAGCAATCTAGTTATTATTGCAAATATTTACAGTGTAGATTGGGATTCAGGACTCCCAAGTCTTTGTCTGGCTCTCCTTCATGCGTGCTCTGCAAACATTTTCAAAGGCTTCATTACTTTTGTGTTGAGTTTTGGAGAGCAAAAATCTGTGACCTCCATGGCTTGACTTTCATCAGGACAGAAGACCTCATTACTTTGGCTTGAATGGTGAGTGCTGAGCACTTTGCTACAAACTCCTTTGCCTTGACTGGCCAAGGCACTGCAAGGCTTGCACTGGTGCAGGCTTACCTGTCTGGGCAATGGGCTCCTTGCTTGCTGGTATTGAACCTAAAAGAGGATAGGGCACTAAGACATGGGGCAAGTCAAGCAAAAAGCAGTCTAACCATCTGAGCCCTACACCAGTGTCCTAAAAAGCCACTACAGATGCAAACCATATTAAAGCTCCATCTCCACGTTGTGATGGGATGCTAGGGTGCTTCGCCCCAGCTGGTGTTCCTGCATGTGATTTCTTAACAGCCTTACAAAATGGAAGAAAGGCTCTGCTACAATTTTATTTTTGAAAACCATCCTGCTTGCCATTATCAGTGAGGCTTTATATTTGAGTGAGCAGGAGCAGGTCAGAGTGGATGACAGCAATTTAATCTGCTGTTGCTTTTCCATAACTTCTTGTGCTATCCTTGACCCTAAGCCAATGCCTTTCCACTGCCAGCTAGGGGAAAGATCCAGTCTTATGGAGCTGATGAGTTTCTAAACACGTATCCCAGGTCTTCTGCAAACTGTAAATGTGATTTATCCCCATTTTAGACTTCTTTACACAGCCTTCTTTACGCTGGATAGGAGGAAGGTAGCGAGGGAGCAGGATGTTCCCACTCCCCCACTGGAAACATCCCTTCCCAGGGTGTGACAACACTCCAGTTTCCAGGGGACATTTGACCTTTCACTCATCGGCGCTGCCTGTAGCTGTTGTGTTGGGAACAGCTGTCCTTGGGGTGCTTGGCTGACTTCCTGACTCCTTTTGGATTGGCATTTCCATACAGTTCAGCACTTAAATTGAGCACTGGATTTTTAGCAGCATTGGAAATGTGGATGCATGCAAAGGGAACACTTGGCTGCATTAGAACATCCATCCTTTGAGCCCCAGGAAGGGACACACAGGGTAAAGGTGTCACTGAAAAGACTCAAACCCTGCACTGGCGCTAAAGATCAAGCGTGGACCTCATCCAGAGCATGCAGAGTGCAAGGGGAGTCTCTCCAGCTGGATGGCAGCCTGTGCTGGCCCTTATGGGGGAGCCGAGGAAGGAAACAAGGCAACGCTGCCAGGGAAAGGAAAAATTTACCTCTCATATGCTCAGAAAGCAGATGCCAAGCTGATGCTTGTCCTCATTTCTTTAATAAGAGGTCAAAGCCTGGCCCCTGCCTTGCTGGCTGCTTTTAAAATGCACTCGTTTGGA
Organism: Astur gentilis; assembly: GCF_929443795.1. Classification (NCBI taxonomy): domain Eukaryota; kingdom Metazoa; phylum Chordata; class Aves; order Accipitriformes; family Accipitridae; genus Astur; species Astur gentilis. Next base: position 20,963,013 of record NC_064907.1, on the reverse strand, counting down.
AATAGCTCCCTGGATGCAGCAAACAGCATTTCGGCCAGCTGCTGAGATTAAAGGAACATTCCCCTGTTCCCAGTTCCTGTTATCGGTACATTGTGTTAAGAGGGCCAAAATATCACATCGTGTTTTTACGCGTGATAAAGCAAATTTTCACAAGCCACACCAGTGGCTGCTGATGGCACTGGGAGTGTCATTCCCCTCTGCCGCACAAGGCTTACCAGGGTTGGCTGGGCATGGGAGTACAGGGAGACCTTCTGGACAGGGTTATGTATGAAAAATGAATGACTTTTTGTGAAGTTTCCTTACATGAAGGACTCAAGGGGTAAACAGGATGTTTCCTTCTCACTGAGCTCTTTGCTTGTTGGATTTTTCAGCTTGGTAAATTCTTTGATGTTTGCTAAAGATTGAGCACACCCTGGAGTCTTGCAGTGGCAGCACCACTAAGGTCTCTCTGCTCTGCCCCACAGCCTTACAGTTAGTTGCACCTGAATTCCGGTCACTCACCTGGTTGCCGCATTTGTCTGAAGTTATAAGCCTTATTTCTTAAGAAATCAAGTTCCCAATTAACTGCTGAGCACTTTTGTTTATGGGAATTACCTACTGAGAAAACTCTTATAAAGGAAAACAGCTAGAAGGGTAAACTATTCTAGGTGGAGACCGTGCATGCAGTGAGCTGTTGGCAATGTGAATTATCCAAGGAAGAAGCTGTCCCTGTCCAAGGAAGAAGCTGTCCCAGGTGGAGCCTCTGTGCGGTATTCACCATGCAAGCACTCAGGGCATTTATCTGCTTGAGCATCTTGGAATTCCAAAATTTGCAGGCTTTTTGTGCTAGAAGAGGTGAGCATTTTCTCCAAAGGAGTGCTTATTCAGACAACTCCTGTCCCTGCTACCCTGGCGGCTTCTTCCTGCCTCCATGTTGGCCCTTGCTTTATCAGGATGCTTCTTTTTTGCCAGGTTATTTTTCCTTCAGGCCAGTTTGATGGTCTGGGTTTGTAACATCCCTGTGCTGCAGCAAGGTGGCAGGAAAACACAGAGAAAGTGGGACACTGGAACTGCTTCCAGGGAGGGTTTGACTGAAAGACTGGGGACTATTTTTTCCTTCCCACCTTGGTGAACGGTTATTCATGCACGAGGTCTCCATTTGGCAGTCTTTTCATCTTAAAAGCAGCCTGTATGGGGAGTGTCTTTCAGCTCCCATGTAAAGGAAGGACAGACTGCATTACTCTCTAATTCCTGAGGAGAACAACATGTTCTCACTGCTTTTCTTTCGTTTGTAAAAGCCATCCTACATAATGGCTGGACACTTTTCCCGCACGTCCATCTCGCCTCCCACAGCAACTTGCTATTTTATGCAGTAGCCGAGCTAAAAAAGGGAAGTTACTATCATGCCAAAAATGCAACTTTGATAAAATATGAGGGGGTAAGTCAGCATAAGCGTGACTGGCTCCAGATGCAAAGAGAATAATGTGGGAAGGATAATTTTACTTTCTTGCCTTTCACGCCTACCAAATGCCTGGATACAATGAAGTGAATTCTTAAATGAATGCAGTAAATACCTAAGAAGAGCAAAACAGATTTTTTTTCTCTAACACAAAGAATGATAGACAGTGAGAGCACGACTGAAAGTATATCCTAAAAGATGTCATATTTTCATCCCATAATGCATGGTTTAACAGTTTTAGATGCATTCAGATCTGTGGTTTTAATTGCTCTAATTTGGAAAGCCATATCACATTTAAAGGGAGAGGAAAATCCTCGGTATATTTTGGAGTTATCCTACACTCCCATCGCCCTGAAGGGGATGCTCTTGTGTCCTCTGGCTGTGCAGTGTGAGGGTTAAGGGGGGTGAAAACCTGCCTTTTTGGCAGTTTTGAAGCCTATAGTGCCCGGGGCAGGGTTGAACAGGATCTTTCTACAGGCTTTATTCTTTATTCGCCATGATAGACAGTCTGTGTTACTTTTATATTATAGTAGTAGTTCCACACTTTCTAGGATATCCAGAGTGAATGCTTAAAGCCCACTGAGCTGAAAAGCAGCCACCAAACAACCCTCTGTGAGTTTATGATGCCCCTTCCAGCACAGAGGGATAGCAACTCCTGCTTCAGGAACAGGAAAGACTTTCTCTGCTATTCCTTCCCCAAGAAGCTTCACGGCTTAGCTGCAAAAAGAGAGGGAGGAAGGAAATGTAGGTTGTGCATCAGTCAGTTTTCAGGATCTCATATTCTGGTGTCTCGAACAGAAGATCTGAAAGTGCATTAAATCCAGAGTAGGATCTGGCCATTGCCAATATTCAGGTGTGGCACTGGGCTTTTTGTGGCTGAGCGGAGAGGATATACCCTCAGGGCTGAAAAGGATGCAAAGTTTCCACAGGAAAACCCTCCTTATCTTACAGCACCCAACAGCAATAACAACTCATAAGATGCCCGTGTTTCTCTTTGAGGCTGTTCGCTGCCCGCCTTGCACTTAGGAATTTCCAGCCCACCTGACCTCTATTGGAAAGTCTATCTTTTAAATATGACCACTATAAACACTCCAAATTTTAATGGGCAGAATATCTTCAAATAAATTACTCTGATGTTCAGAAACAGTCATGGTTTGATAGAGGTTGTTTTGCCTATCTGCAGCGGAAGTGGAGGAATGCACAGTTTATACTAAAATAACGTGCACTTGTCCTAATCACGGAGACTTCTGAGCCTCAGCCAAGCCTTTTCACGTCATTACAGTCTACTGCGTGCTGTGAAGGAATTATTTGCCTCTTCACACTTTTGATCTTTGCAGAAAGGAGCGTATGGCATTTCCAGCCCAGATGTTCACGATGTTCCTCCTAGACCTGATGGAGAGGTTTCTCCCTAAATGACTCCTAAGCCTCATGCCCAGATTAGTAATAAGTCCCTTGTAAAGGTAAAAAATTAAATAAACACTGAAGCAGCTCTGTCAACATCAAGTGATGTTAGTGGTGCTTGAAAGAGACTTTGGGAGACAAGAAATGTGTCATCTCAGGATGCTGTAGCATGTGGGACATGCAGGTGATGGGGAAAGTGAGGTTTTGATAGCTCAGCTTTGACAGTGGCAAAGCCCAGTGGAGGCCACACTGTCCTCCTTGGGGCTCTTCTCTGTGATGCCCATCCCTCTGCAAGGCTGTGGACTGCAGAGCTCTGCACCAGCAGGTCCAGGACCACTGGTCCAGTGTAAAGGGGTACTGTGATCCTCACTGAGAGACTAAATTACCAAATTTCAGATTTGAAATATTTTAATTGGATTTGATCATTGCAAGGGCAGAGGTCCTTGGCTGTGGGTCCTCTGGAAGGCACTGTGATTTTGCAGCAGGGCCATGCAGTAACCCCATGCAGGCCTCCAGAAAAATTTAAATCCCTGGTGTGAGGGTTTGTGGGCAGGACAGTGAGAAGCTGTGTAGTCCCTGAGGATCCCATGGAGAGGAAAACCACTTGGAGTCAGAGTCTATAGGTCGAGTGAGCTATTTATGGGCTGAATTCTTAAATGCAGCTCAACTTTCACAAACCTCTCCTTTACCAGTACTTTATATCCACAGCTAAGCAAAGGTGGATTCAATACACCAAACTGAATCTAAGTCTGGGACTAAGGAGTCTGGGCTCAGTTTTAGGGCTAGACAAGTACCCCCTCAGCAAGGCTGATAGCAGCAAGTGCTATATAACCAATATTGACTTTTATTCTCTAATAACGTGTTACCACTCCCACCTCCCCTTTCTTCACGTAGTTTCCTCTATGTCCCTTTCTCTCACCAGTTTGTTTTTCTTTGCAGGCTCTGCCAAGCAGGTCTGCAGCCTGTCTTGATCTGAACTTTTGTATTAACAAAGCCAAGTCCTCAGTAGCAGTAATCCAGTGTTGTTGCATAACTTCACTGTGCTTTGCACAGAGGCTTGTGTTTGGTCCTAGACATGTTGCTTGAAAACTCCTGCAGATCTCTGTGGTTTTTTCCTTTTCTGTTCCCATGAAGGCTCTAGGCTGGCCTGAAGCTGTGTGATGTTGTTCCCCCTTCTTAACATAAACGAGGAGTGAAAGGTTTTCTTTGCAGAGTCGTGTATTTTCTTTCCTACGCCAAAAGCTTCAGCAGCGTCGTGGTACTGCTGGAAGGGCGACTTGCTGGCAGGCAGTGGGAAAACAAACAGACAAGCTTACAAATAGCCACACTGGCACCAGGAGACCTTTGGGTTCAATTAGTCTTTACGCTGATGGCAGCAAGTGACTGGGAGAGACCCAGCATCGTTGGGGTGCAAACCCAGGTGTCCACCAAGGTGGCCGAGGAAATCCTGTTCGGCACTCATGAAATCATGAAAAACAAAAGCAGAGGCAGTAAGTAAGTCCAGATCTGTTATTCTTTGAAAACTGTCCATCAGGGAAAATGCAGAAGCCCCATTTTCTGTACCAGGTAAAGGTGCTGATGGACTCCCTCTGCACAAAGAGCTCTGTGTATGGATGCACGAAAGTGCTCTCCAAAGCCTCAGCAGCAGCTGTGCTGGATTTAAAGATGCATGGCTATAAGGAACAGTGATTTAAAATAACTGCACAGCCACTTAACTAAAGAGGTTTTTGTGATATTGTGATTTTATAACTGGAGCCTTAATATCAATGAGTCTGGCACAGCACAGTGAGTGATGCTGTAGGAGACCTCTTCTCAGTGGACCTGACAGGCTCTCTGGACTTCTCTTGCTCTATAAGAGCCATAACCAACTGTATGCGTTAATGTGAACATCTCAGCCATGGTGCTGACAGCATTTGCAGCCCACCATCCAGGCACACTGTGTGACGAGCTGTGCCACCCCAGACCTTGGGGCTTTTCTGTCTCTCCAGATCTAGGATTTACGGACTTTTTGTTCTACTCAGAAGCACTGTGGGTATCATCTCCAGCAAGGAGCCAGCTGGCTGGCAGGAGGGATGCTTGCTGGGGGTTTTTTGGTAAAGGCATAAAGTGTCCTTAACCTGAACTCTTGAGTGCAAGATATTCTGATTGAGCAGCAAGAAGTATTGGCCTGTTCTACAGGTAACTTGAGCAGCTGAAAGAGGAGTTGAAAAAAACACACCAAAAAAGCTAAAGAATATTTTTGAATTTTCCTGTTTCAGAGCAGAAACCAGCCTCTAACTTCTGGGCTCCTTCCTCCGAATCAGCCCAGGGTCAGTAGCAGAACACCAGATGATACAAGTCCCTGGCTCTGAACCTGCTTGGCAATTTCTATGGATTCATGCAGCTGCATTTTATGTCTGTGCACAGCTGGGTGTCTCCTCCTAGTTGGTTTTGGCATCAGTTTTGCTTGTGGATTTAGCTAAGTTCTTTATCTCCTCCTCAAGCATCTTGTTTTTCTTCTCCATGTCCTCCCGTGAGCGTTCCACATTCATCAACTTCAGCTCCAGTTCCTCAGACTTCTTCTTCTCCTTCTCAATGTCCTGATTCAGCCTTACCACTCTGGCCCAGACTTCATAGTTTTCCTTCTCGAGACTGCAAAGAGAAACAGAACTTGAAAGGATTGGATTGAAAGAGTGTCAGGAAGTCATCTTTTGGCTCTTAAGGAGTCTGCCCTCTATGTCATTAAGCTATAAAATAAGCCAGAGGTGCAGTCCTGATCCCCTGACCCTCAATGGCCACATAACACAATGCAATAAATCAATACACATGATATATAATAATACAATAACAATATGTGAAGCTATATAACACTGATGGTTGCAACTAATAATGTAATAATGCTACTACTGAATTCTGGGTAGTATAATGGTACAATATTGTAGTAATAACAAGAATTATGACAGTGTAATTATTGCAGAAACATTACAGTGCCATACAATGATGTAATAAGAACTAGAGAATATTAATATTGTAGTAATATAACATTAGCAACTATGTCATGAGAGTACAGCACATAAGCATTGACTTTTAGATAGCCTACTACAATACTATATTTTATCATTAGTCATTACTCTTATATACTGTATAGTATTACTGGTAAATTAATCTGTGCAATACTAGTGTTGTAACAACATGAGCTGAAGACTTCATACTCTTCAGAAACCAGCACTGTGCAGCGTGTTACCTTTTAATTTGTTCCTCGTAGTCATTTTTCTGTACCTCCATCTCTTTTTTCAGCTTCAGGATCATGTTTTGCAGGAACTCCCTGCTCTCCTGATCAGACTTGGAGTCCTCGGCAGGGCTGCTGGTGGGACTGGCTATTTCCTTTGGCTGATGGCTGGGACTGGGGCAGGGCAGAAATTCCTTATCAGAGCTGCTGCTTGAAGGGCTGGAGCTGGAGCCACTGCCTTCCCCACTTTCTGCCTGGGAGGTAGGAACATTATCGTAGGTTGAAGCCCGGTGAAGGTCGAGCAGCTTAAAAAGATCATGAGACAATGTTCTCTTATGTCCATCGGGGACCACGGAGCGCATGCTGCTCCCGGGGGAGCTTTTCCAAAAGTCACTGGCAAATATGTCATTTTTGTCATTGCTGCCTTTCTCCCCGGGAGAAGTAGCTGTCAGGAAAGATTTCCTGTTCGGTAAAGTCTGAGTTCTTTTCCTTGACTGCATTTTCCACATTCCCAGTGTATCTTTGGACCCGTTATCTTCTCTGGGTGCACTTAAGCTCACAGCTGGTCTGGCGGCACTGCTGGAATTCAGGTCATCTCTCTGTAAAATAGACCCGTGGCATTAGGACAGCCTTATCCTGCTTTGTGAGCAAGGACAGGTTGCAGGGACTGCTGTGACTGCAATATTTAAGAAAGGCACATTTTAACATGCTAACAGGAATGGCCACAAGTTTTCCATAAAAAATTTTGGGTTGCACCATGTTTTCCATTAAAAAGAACTTTTTGCAGAGATTCTTTCTGAGAAAAGCCTTTAATCCTCAGTGTTTTCACTTCACCAGCATGAACTGAAAATGCTTCGTCTATTCTGCCTTTTAGCTAAAAAACTTCAGGATTTTTCTTTTTTCCCAGAACAGTAGATTTTCCACAGGAAAGTGGAAAGTTTATCTACATTGTTTTCCTGATGTAGATATTCCAGAGATGACAGTTAGAGCTCTTTACCCTATTAATAGCAAGTGCTCTTAGTGGCTCGCTGACCTGTTAGATCCCATAATAATTAATCACACTTCTATTAAATTTATGTTTTATTATTTCTCTGGGGATCTAGCCTTACCATTTGCCTTTGGATCAAGCTCTCTGTCCTGGGCACTGCAGGGTCCTCTGCAGCATCCCAGCCCACGGAGCTGCGTGGAATGGGGGATTTCTTGTCATTTTTTTGGGCAGGTGGGGAGGGTGGCACATCCTTGGATGGGGGAAAGAGGTCTGCATGGTCACTTATCATCACAGTCATCACCTTCTGGATCTGTGGCGTGCCTGGAAGAAATTACAGACCTGTCAGCAGCAAACCCAATGCAACGGGCTTTCTTCCACCCACACTTGCATTTTCTGGTTGGTCTTTCTTGTGTCCAAAATGGAGATGCACATAGAAATGCAGGTGAAGACAAGGAACAGGATCACAAAACCAAGTAAAGGGAGGGATTTTTATATCACCCCAGAACAGCAGGAGTAGACTATGGAGCAACCAAGATGGGAGTCTGCTCAGCTGCACCAAGACACAAATTGTGCTTCTTTGGTTTTAGACAAGCAAAGTACACCTATCAGTTATATGAATAGGCATATGAATGTCTGGATCATTTGAACATGATGTCTGTAGAGCAAAACAGTCTTTGGCCTTAAAATATTTCTTCTATTAGTTCTGCTGCATCTGGCCTTGCCCACGGGATTACAGTTTGGCTCAGCTAAACAGTAATTTCTTTGAGTTTCCTTTGTTTCTCTAAGAAGAATTTTACACCTTCCTGCTCTAAGCAAAAGAAAGATGACTTCACAAAATTCCTGAATTGTTTGAAATCTATGGAGGGAACACACAGTGCAATTCCTAAGCAATTTGCGTCACCATAAACATTTATAGCGCAACACATGGCTTTACTCTACCCTGCTGTATTTACTGTGCCCAGGCACATGTCTGGCTTATATCATGGGTCTACCATAGAAAATTTTTAATTTCAAGATTGTGGATGCAACTGGGTATTTCAGCATATCATGTTCTCCTATGCCAATTATTCCAGGAGTCCCTTTTACCTCTCATAATAATTGCAGGATCCTCTATCTTGGGTCTGATGAGGTTCACTCCAATCACTGTTGCCAGGTTATCCACACTCATCTTGTTGACGCTAGAGTTCAACTGTATTTCGTGTAGAAACCTGCCAGAATCCAAGGGCAAATATTTCAAGTCAGAGAAGGAAGACTGCAAAAAGCCTTACACACCCACTGGTATAAAATCCTGATTGATCCATCCAGCTCTTCCTTTAAATCCCAAGGACAGAAACATGAAATTGCCTTATAAGTGCAAACTGGAGCTGGGTCTTATTGGTATCAGTAGAAAAACTACTATGTGATGAGCTGCTCACCTAAAAAAAACAAATAATCAGAAAGGAAGGGAAAACCTCCATCTAATCTCTAACCAGAGAAAAACTACCTAGGCTGTGTGAAACCTGACAGTTTTGTTGCACAAGGCTTTGTCTAGAAAAACTACATTTGATTTTAATTCTCAGGGATTCATAAGTGAGTTTTAGGGTAGGCATTTATGCTCAGACATTGTCAAGGTGTTCATCCCCGTGGCTGAAATTCTCCCTTTAGAAAAGTCAGGATCTGGTGCCTTGAGGGGAATCAAAACATGGCTTAAGAGGGCTCTTTCTAGAGGAGTCAGCCTCAGCCTTTGGGATGATATTTCTACTCACCAACACCAAATCTGAGCTGTTTATACCTTGTGCAGAGGACTGACCTGCAGATATAGCTGAGGAGGTTGTAGTTGTCTCTGGGAAGGAGGGACAGTTGCTTCAGGAGTTCCTGATGGCCCTAAATGAAAGTTAAGAAATAGCTCTATAAAGATGCACAGATATATATGGACACAAGAATGACTCTTGGTCACTCCATCCATTCCTATATGGTCACACCTCTTGGCATTTGCTTGCCTTGGAAATTACATTTATCCAGCAGACCAAGCATGGACATGGAGAAGTTTTTGTACAGTGCTCAGCAAGAAGAGGCAGCCCATTGCCCAGTACTGCTGCTGCCACAGCAGCAAAGGAAAGAGCAGGGTTCCCTCCAGCCCAGCACGTGTGTGATGAGCTCTTTGGAAAGAGCTGATCACACCTAATCTTGCATTTCTTGTATATAAACATTTAAGACATTTTTAACCCCAAAGATCCTGAAGTGAAACAACCTACACGAAACATTTGCACTTGAAATACAGGGCTGAACACTGCAGTTCACAGAGCTCATGCTACTAAGGATGGATAGCTGCCTTATTTTTTTTGTGTATAGGAACAGCATCCATGAGTGGGGTTTTTGCAGTGGGGGGTGCTTCTTTTCCACCAAAATATATAGTTAGGAAAAGACAGTTCCCATCTGTTTCTCACTTCTCCCTCTACCAAATCACCACTTCCTTCTGTGGTCTCATCCAGAGCCCTCTGCCAGCTCTGCTCTCAGCTCAGGCTGATGGAGACTGCAGCAGGTTGTGTTTCCTTCCTCTTTTGCTCTTCACGCTTGCTATTTGCTGCAAGCTCTTAATGACAAGAGATGCTGAGCAGCTCTTAGATCTGCTCCAGAAGTGTAAGCTTTAAAATGGATAAACCCATGTTGTCAAGTGGGGAAACCCCACTGGCTTTGGGAGATTTTATCTTTTTAATTTTTTTTCTTTTTTTTCTTTTTTTTCTTTTTTTCCAGATTTTGAAGCTCAGTAATTACACAGCTTAAAAAGCACAGCTAAAGATGCACCTGGTGTCTCCAGCTCACAAAGCCTTGGCACTGAAACACAGCTAATTTTAAGGCCAGAAGGAGAGAAATGAATGCATCTCTACCTTTCTCTCATCTGCATCCAGCGCCTGACCACACAGCAGGAAATCCTCGTACTGCATCCAGGGCACAACTGGCTCAGGGAGCTCCCGCAGGTAGAGTTTGAACAGAGACGCCACGGTGTGCACATCCGTATCCCTGCAACATGCAAAGAGCCACTCACGTGAAACTCAGACCCAGCTGGTGAGCAACCCCTACCCTGCTCCAGGAGCATGAGATTATATTTAAGCTCTGTGTATAGATGCAGGAGACAGAGAGATATAAATAGGGAAGCCAAAGCAAGCTGGGGGGAATCCATAGAGCACCCCAAGCCAGGGAATGGCCCCAGCTGGTAGGAAAATAAATGCTTGGTGGAGATTTTCCCCACTGTGCGGCTGGCAGGTCCCCCGTGTTCATACACAGGCTGAGCCTTCCCAGTCTGCATTTGACTCATGAGGGTTTGCATGCAAATATTGCCTGGTGTTCACATGTTTGGCAGGCACTCCCCACTCTGTGCGGAGCTGGCGAAGCTTGCCTGGGGTTTTTAAGATTAACAGCAATTACTGAAGATGTTCTGCCGGGACAGATGTTTGCAGCTTTGCATACCATATAGTTTACATTATGTCAAAAGGACACTGTCAAGATCATAAGCCTCTAATTTGACCTACCTTGAAGTCGCTAAGCTGTTATAAACTTCTAGCAAAAATCCCCCAGTTCATTTATTTTTGGGATTGGTTGGGGGTTTTAAAATACTATTGTTTTTAATAAATGCACATAACCACAGAGGAATTTTTTCAGAGCTGTGTTTTTGTAGGGCCTACCAATACACACCATTAGGCATCCTGGATGCCTGGGCTGCAACAACAGTTTTCTGGCACTCCCCACCCAATCCTGCTGTGCTTGTGTGCGCAAGCGTGCCTGTGCAAATCCAAACAGGCTGCGAAGGTGGCACTGAAGGTCAAGCCAGCATCTTGCAGCGTTGAGGTCACTGGAAACCCCATTATTGGCCTTCCTCCTTGCTAAGAGAATGTTTTGGTTGAAGTGCATGGGGGCTGCCATCACCCTGAGATCACCGCAGCAATGCTCATACCAAGCCCTGAGGCACAGGGTGCTGGGAAAAGGGCCAAACTCCCTCGCCATGCCCCACTGCAAAACACAGTTCTGCAAAAAATAAAAAAAGGCTTCACCTTCCTATGACCCCCATACAGGTTACAACAGGAAAGCTCTCAGCAGGACTCTGGCACTCAGAAAGCAAGAAATATTCAACTGCAAAACCAACGGCCAGGATGGTTATGCTCCCGGAGCAGCTGTGGCTCTACAGTAGGTATTATTTAGGTAAAAGTGCTGTGGTTTTTCCTAACAAAGCTGCATAAAGCTGGGTAAAAACGGGAAAAGTTTTGCGGTGAGGGACAGGCCTGTGGATAGAGAGATGAGGCCCCTGCACTCCGCTTAGGCAAACTGTTTTGCACAAAAGTCCAGGGAAACTCCTGGGTTTCGGTGCATCCCTCCCACAAGCACCCCAGATTTTGCGGACAGCTCTCAGAGCTCAGGTGATGCCATATGGAGCAGCTCCCTGGGTCTGCATAGATGAGGCATCACCACAACAAGTATCAAACACCTTCATAGACATGCAGCAGCCTGGGCACTCTTTGTCTCAGTTATGGTGGATAGGACAGGGCAGGAATTAAACCAAAAAGCTTCACTTTAGGTGCTATGGAAAGGCAGGACTCACTTTTCCTTTATCCCAGCACAGGGGTCACTGCTTTCACCAGTGCAAACCAGAGGGTGAAGCCTTGGAGCAGCCTGCACAAGTGAGCAGGGGATGCTTATCCGATGGGGGACAAAAGCAAGGGCTTAAACTCTGACTTGGGGCAGCGGACAGGTGGGAAACCATCTCAGAGATACCGAGGCACCTGCAGGGGTAGCTGGTCTGCGAGCTATCAAGGGAGGGCTTTATAAAGAGGTGCACCAGGAGTTTACCTTTCTTCTCCCATTTTGCACAGGGCATGGCAGAGGTAGAAGTAGCAAATGTCTCTCTCCAAAGCCTCTCTGAGACACACGGGCAGAGATAGGCAGCTCTCTCAGCTTTAGGGAGTTTGCTATTTCCTCTTAGCCCTGCAGAGGAAGGGCGTCAGCCTTGGAGCAGCCAAAATCTCTCTCTCATCTCTATGTGGTGTTGTAGAAAAAAGCAACAGGAGGAAAATATCATGGCTATAGGCTGGCAGGGAAAGAAATAACTTCTACTGTGTGCATTAGGGTGTTCTCTGAGCTTATTTGTGATCCTCTACTTGCTCTCCTTTCTCTAAACCTCTGCTCTTAGCTAATGGGCTGTGTAGGCTCTTCTCTTTGCCTCCTTCTTTGGCTGCTCCCGCAAATGATAAATGCTGTGTGGGGCCAGGATTTTCCTAAATGCTTTCCTTTTTTTTTCCATGAATCTCATCTCAGCACCCTCTGATTCTGCTTTTGCCTCCATTTGGGGTTTCTGCTGAATCCTTTCTCCTTGTCAAGCCCTTCTGGAGAGTCTGAGTTTCCTGCAGGGCACTGCTGGGCTCTCTGGGGGGTTAGACAGGCTGCTTTTCCCCCAGATTTTGGGGTGTATGAGACCTAGTTGAGTAGGAGAGGGGGAATCTAGCATTACCGGTCAAATGATGGCCTTTCCCCAGCATCGAACGCGTCCCTGAGCTGTTTCACCAGGTTGTCTTGGCCAGGGAGACGGAAGATGCCCTCCTCACTCACACCGTGCTCCCGGATGAACTCGGCACACTTCTGCACCAGGATGGGGACCTGGTGCTGCCCGAATTTCTGTTCATAGGCCATGGTCTCTGCCAAGCGCTGGCCAAACACCGCTAGGGAAAGGACAGAGAGGTTAGAGGAGCCCGAAAGCTTTGCTAAAGACATATTACCTGCCAAAGTACCTCAGATGCAAATGTGATAGCAGTACCTGCTTTTCTGATAGCATAGGAGCTACAAGAAGTCTGCAAACTGGGGGAAATTCTTCCAAAGAATTAATAGCAAAACAAAACCTTGTTCATCTACAAATAATTAACAGTTCTCAAAATTATTAAAACCAAGCAGTGAGCCTTGTTTTTTGCCATGCTGCTTGCCGGCCTTGGAGCAGGGTACTGATACAGAGGGAGATGGGAACAGCAAAAAGGATGATGCAGGGCACAGGGAGACAAGGCAAGCTCATCACACAAAGCTGAAGGATATAGAAAGCACAGGAGAACACTAAGGAATAAGAAAAGCAGCCTTGAAGAGATTTGGAGCTCGAAGTCTTACTGATTTAGTTGCTTTTCTTCCCCCTCCCCTCTCCTCTCACCCTCCAGAAACTCCCCTGTGCAAAGAATAGCAGTATTTTGCAGCGAGTTGTACCTTTCCTTCGGAGCAACGGCCTTTTCCTTCTGAACTCACAGCAAAAGAAGAGCTCGAAGGTGGGAAGGCAGCAGCCTCCATCCCAGCTTTTCCTCCTCAGAGCCTGGGGCATGGTAAGAGCAGACAACTCCCAACACCAACTGGCTCTGGGATATTAATGGCAAAGGGTCCTATGGTCCTTTACTGTATTTTTGCCCCAGCAGTGCCTGTGATGTGTTCACATTGTGCTCTGAAGGCTGAAATAATTCCTGTGCATCTTCCAGACCAGGAAAATGCAAGTAAACACTTTCATCTTGAACCACAAGGCTTGTCGGCACCTGCCTGATGATGGGGGTTTTTCATTTATGACTCACTTACACTTTTAAATAATGAATATAAACCTGTCATTGTGCACAGTAAAAGCAAATAGCTTTTTTTTTTTTTTTTTTTTTTTTACCTCTCTGCATTAATTGCTTATTTAACTGCAAGCTGGCAGATTTGTTAATTTGGGAATACCTCCCTGGGGCCAATGTAATGCCCATGCCAGCCCACTCGGCAGCCGGCTGTCATTGTAGGGTGGCAGCCAGGCCTGCAAAACCCCTCCGAGATTTTGGAGATGCTTTTGCTGTTGCTTCACACTTGGCAGCTGCTCTGCTTTTTGGCGTGCAACAAGCTCACAACTAGCTGGGTCACATGGGGCTGCTTCCAGGTGGGCTCTTGCCAAAACCTCCACTATGCAGTGGGTTGCTTTAAAAGCACGTGTTGCTTCAGCTTGCATTGAGGCCAAAAACCTAAAGCCTGAAGTTTCGGGAGTCTGTTAACCTGTGTGTTGACATAAAAGGCAGCTCCATGGTACCCGACTTCTCTGCTGTCCTCAGGGCTCTCTGTACTACTATAAATTTACATTTTCTCTCATATAAGGTCACTTTATCTCGCTGGAAGAAACTGGCAACCTCCTAAGTTTAAGCAAGGATCAGATGCAGAGTTGTTATTAAATACTAGAGCCAGGTGGGGCAATGCCCTGAAAATTTCTGGCTCATGCAATCCTAATTTCAGATGAGTAATGCTGCATCCCCCAGGGCACAGCATGTTTCAGTTTAGAGGCAGAAAACACCAGGGTTGCAGAGGAAAACCAGCTGTGTCGTTGTTTAGGTGAAGCATATCTGTGCCTATGGCAGGGTCACGGTGAAAGAACTCAAATTGGCAGCGCCTACTTGCCTCTGAACTGCTGTGATTTATATTAACACAGGAGCTATGGGAGATGAGAGCTCCATCATGCTTGTCTTACACAGCTGAAGGGCATGGATGCTATAAAAAAATTATATAAATAGTCAGGGCAAAGCACAGAGGGAGGGAGGAGAGGCTCAGGATGACTGTCTGGGTTAGTGCTCTTTTGGAGGAGAACTAAAGAGACTCCCAGCCCTGTTTCATTGGTAAATCTTGCTTATAGGAGCTCATCGTTATAGGAAAAATCTGGATAGTTCATTCTTATAGGAAAAGTGGCTGGCATGACCTTTGCTGCTTCCTTTGTGGGCTTTGCCTGTGGTGGCAAATTTACAGTATGCCCCTTTCTGGTCGATTCATCTTTTATACTTCCCTGACCACAATTCTGTAATGGCATAAATGCATGCCTGAGGGAACTGGAAGCAAGGATCCTGTTGCTGCAAGCCTTGTCTGTGTGTGAGGAGGGCAATTGCGTGGCCATGGCAGACTGCAGAGAAAATGGGGCAGAAGGGCTGGGCTGAGCAAGAAAAGCTGGAAGAAAAGCAAAGCAAAGAAATTGGCAGGTGAAAGCAAAATTTTTCAATGCTTTATCCCTGAATAAGATTCGTTTTCAAGAACAACATTTTATAGGGTCAATAAGTCAATGAGGAAGTTTGCAAAAGAGGTTGAAACCAGCCCAGAAATCTTCATTCATACTTGGCTGCCATTTCCTTAACACTGCCCATGTTTGCAGCAGACCCACCACCACAGGATCTGGTCTAGGAGTAGGTTTCTAAGGCATTACAAGTTACAGTCACATTACAGTCTGTTTTCCAGTTTCAAGGGTTTATGAGACCAGCTTTGAAATCCTCGCAAAAAAGTACTGCAGACCATGAGATGGTAGGAAATTGCTTCTCCAAGAGCTGTCCCTGCTCCCCTTTACCTCCTGACGCTGACCCCAGCACTCGTCGGATGGATTTAACCCATTCTTCCATCTCAGACTGGGAATTAGCCATGAGCACATAAGTGTCCTGCCCTGCCCGGTTCTGGTCTCCAGAGACCCCTGTGAAAAAGAAACATTTATGCTTCATTTATGGAGAGGATTGGAGGAGAAAAGACACATTCTTCTTGTTTTCTTTGCTAAATGCTTTTGAATCTGAATTTCCCCATTAATGTCTATTTGGCTGTGAAATGAAGCAGTGCTCTTATATTTCACCCTTGCTGAAGGTCTGCAAGAAAGGAACAGAAACTGCTTAACATTGCAGCCTGCCAAGGCCATGAGACATGGGCACTGACACAGGGCCCTCCTCCAGCCCTGACATGTGAATATTGAAAGCAAGACATTAGTTTTCATGTACAACGCAGCACTGTGGGGACCTTGAAAAGAAGTGGGAGCAAAAGGACTGGAAAAATGACTTGCCTAAATGATGTTAGGTGAACAGTCCAGCCCAAAAGTGTGCGACAAAGAGGAGTGAAGCATCCTCACCTGGGATGATTTCGAAGATAAATTTCCCTCCTTCCTCTGGGTTGCTGGCCACCTCCTTGATGGTGCTTCCCTGGAGAGACAGGCAGCCCTAGAACAAAGCAGAGCAGGAGCTGCAAATACCCATGTCCCATCTCTGCGAGGCTGACATTACCATATGTCAGCACTGAGGATCGAAGTCCTTCTTTCAAACAGATTGCAGGAGCTGGTGCCCTATCTATCTATCTATCTATCTATGCTAAAAATTATTTTTCAAACACTAAGGGACACTTCCTAAATGCCAGTTTTTCTGATGAAGTGATTCTCAGAATGAGAAAACTGGTTATTTTGCTCTTTCCTTTTTTCTTCCCTTCTCATGTTTTTTTAACGCCTGTTGGGAGTGGAAGAAGAGAGTTCAAAGGAGAAGGGACCTAGCAAAATACTGGAGCATCCTATTTCTGCTGCACCAGCACAGGAAAACAATTCCTTTAACACAGCATCACTTAAACCCAAAATCCAAACCTAAAGTTTGCAGGAGAGGAGTAGAGAAAAAGAAGAAAAGGAAGGGGAAAGAAAAAAGCAAAGTGGAAAACAGCCATTTCTTTTGGACCTTCATTTCCCCAACTGTTGTGGTGAACACGGGCAGCTTGGTCCTTGTTGGGGGGAATGGGTGGGAAGCGGCCGAAGCACGTAGGGGCCAGACGTGAGTCAGCACCAGAGGCCTCCCGAGGCAGGAAATAAGGCAGAACCACAAAAATAAAGTTTCTTAGCGATTTCAACCTCCTGAAAGCCACTGGGCTCCTGCGAGCAGGCGCTCCAAAAGCCTGAATTGCAGCTGTATCGGAGTCATTGATGGGATCAGAGAGGCTTGAAACGACCCAGGATGATGCATCAGGGTCACCACGAGAGCTGCCAAACGCACCATGAATAGCAGCAATAAGCTTTTTACAGCACTTTCTGCTTCTATATCCCAATTACAACCAGGGAGACTGCTCATCCCAGTCACCCCTGAAACAGGGCAAAGGCAGAAATAGGACCTGGACCCTGCCAGGCTCAGCCCTGTTCTTTCACCCCAAGGATCTACTGATCACCTTCCCCTTACGAGCATTTTCTATCCTGAGAGTAGTTTTGCTACCAGTAACAATTTGTATAGAGAATGGCTTTTCCAGCAAAGGGGAGAACCTTTTACTGAAATTTCTCAAAACAAGGAAAAGATGGTGGATATTACTGGTGTAAGCTACAGTATGGAGCAAATGGTTGAAAAACTAAAAAGTTATCCACGTAAATTGGGAAAACAACATGATTTCTTCCGGGCAAGTGTACTACAATGCACACCCTAGGAAATGGTTTATATGGGTGAGACAGAGGGCTTGTTACAACCCAGAGGGGCTGAAGATGGGAGGATGCTGCTGGAGGGCTGTGGTTGTTGGGCACTGGTGCAGACGTTCAAATCATGCCCAAGTGGATGATCACACTCCTGTTTCGTGCAAAGGGTTGGGTGCACATTGTGCTCTCCTGAGGACCTCAAAAAGCATCAGAACAGACATGCACTGGAGCGCTCAGCAGATTTCAAGCCTTTTCCCTTAGAGGAAAAGGCAGCTGGGCAGGTTTCCTCTGGCCGCACGGGGTGGACTGGGGCGGCAGCCGAATAGCACAAACTGCATCTGCACCTCTGAGCTTTCTGTGAAGGATGTGGCTGGGCTGGGATGGCATACAAACCCAGAGGCCAGAAAGAAAGAGATTTCCTTTTCTCATCCCTCCAGCTGCCCTCTTGTGTGGCAAGACGTCCTAAGGAAGCAGCTGCCCATTGCTGTCATCTTCCCACAGCCCTGCCACGAGGTCTGTCCTGGGCAGATCCTCACACTCAGGCTATGCTGAAAGTCCTGCTTATTTTTTCCTAAAAGCATCCTGTAAGATGCCTTTCCCACCAAGTGCATGGCTGAAACCTCTCTCAAAGCTCCCATCATCTTGTCCAACCATTGCTGCACCTGCCATACAAAAATGGTGGTGTACCGAGTTCTTTTTCTTCCCAGCCTGTTTCTGTGGTCTTGGAAAATGGTAGCAACTTTCTAGTTGGTAACTGGGGGGGAACTGGGGGGGGGGGGGGGGGGGGTGTTCCACCACCCTGTTGCTTGGGCACAGAGGGACCAAGCCCCCAGCAGGGATTGCAGGCACTTTAAGTATTTAAGTGCATAGATGAGGCTCCTGATCAGGATATCTCATCCCTGTTACTGCCCAGAGGCAGAAAACTCCTTTAATACCCTACTCTAGACCCATCCCAAACCATTTCCTGATGAGCAAAGCTGCAAGAAGGGGAAGACTGAGGACCAGCAAAGCCCAGCGGTCTCATCCTACCTGTGGTTTGACATCGTCCTCATCCTTGTAGTAGTAAAGTTGCTGGCCCTTAAGCACGAAGTACCGCTGCTGCCAGTTCTTGACAATGGAGCGCTGCTTTTTCAGCCAGCCGATCTTCAGGGGCCGCTCTAGTGGGTTGGGGGAGGCCGGCCGGGTGCCCACTGGCTCGCCGCTCATCACGCTCTTGGAGCGGGCTGCCAAGAAAAGAGAGGGCTAGGCTGGCAGGGACGCACAGGGACGAGCTGCCAGCAGTCCCACGTCCCCAGGGCAGGTTTAAGCTACAACAGCGAGAGCGGCTCTCTACCCCTCTGCCTGTGCTGAGCAAACTGGCTAGAGTTTTTAAAGGAAGTGGCTGCAGTATCTGTCAGTGTGTGCTTCCTTTTTCCTGCGTGGGAGTAGTTGTCTTGCAAGTGAGAAGAAAATAATTAGCTTTTTTTTTTTTTTAATGGGAGTGTGTGTTTTTTTTATAGCCACCCCAAACAGCCTGCAGCAGCGATAGCAGAATGACCCAGCCTGGCTCAAAAAAACCTCTTTGGAACTTGCAGTTTTGCTCTGGGAGAGTATTGTCTGATGTTTCCAATGGGGCAGTTCTCGCACAATGGGATTGGAAAGTCTCCAAGGGGGAAAAAAGTGCCAGTACGGATTTATTGGCTGGGCAGAAGAGTGTCCCCTGTCTCCTCTTTGCATCGCATAGATGAGTCCCATTGGTGCCACTGACCTGTGCCAGGTACCGGCAGCATGGCCCTGTGGTATCTCTAAATGTGTCTGTGATAGTAAATGCCTTGGGAGGGATCATTTCCAGAAGGGATTTTTTCCTCTGGACTGGGCACTGCAGGACCCCAGTGCCAAGCCACCTGGGTAGAGTTAGCATTTATGGTCTCAGGGAAAAAATAGTTATATGACTCCAGGGGAATTCAGCTTCACTGGTCTCTGCACATGGTGATTTCCTGAGGTCCTACAACTCCCCTGCTAAAACGGAGCTGATGGCACCTGGCTGGGTCCTACGGGTGAGGATGGTGCAGGATTTGGGCCCCTGAGCCCAGCAGCATTCGCTGGCAGAGGGCATTCAGGCTGAGCCAGGGCTGCGAGGGAGGTGTTGTGTAGTGCTGTGGGATGGGGAAAGCTGCGGCAGCCCCATATCTCTGCCCCCAGATGCTCACTTTTCCCCCGAGCTGGTCAGCGGAGCGGAGAGCTGCAAAAGCTGCATTAGATATGAGTGTCAATGAATCCTGGTGTGGACCTGAGTGCAAAGGACAAGCTTAAAAAAGCAGAAAATTAAAAATCACCCATCACTGCCTTGTGATGTTTGGGAGTGGGGGCATCTCTCGCCTGAGCAGGTGCTCCCATTGCACAGACACCCACAGGGAGCCTGAGCCTACAAAACATTCTGCACTTAGTGCCAAGCAGTTAGCAGTTGCTTCAGAGGTCAGAGGTGCTGCAGTACAAGAGTGTGCCCATCTTCCCCTTCTGAAATCCCCTGGAGTAAGAAACCCCTCTGTGTTTTGCCTTTGTCCTTCTGAGCCAGGCTTGGGTAGGGCACTCTGAGTTCACCCCTCCACTACAAACTTGTCACAGGGTTGCAAAGCACTTCCCAAAAAATTAAAAAGGAATGTGAATCCAAAAATCAGCCTTCAAAGTGCGGTGAGGATGCTGCTTGTACCTCAATGTGTGCTGATATTGGATGCCTCCTGCAGAGGATGTGGTTATAAGCAAGGACTTTTGAAAGGGATTTGCCAGCCAGCTCCCCTGAAAAATACTGGTACTGGGGGTTACCCTGATGCAAAAAAACAAAATGGGGTTTCCAAATTGCACCTCAAGCTCAGGACAGTTTCTTTGCACTTTGCCAAAACGTCTGCATTACTCAAATCTCATAAATATTAATATGATTCTCAGCAAACTGCTCACGAGCAGCATCACTCCTCTCCATAAATCATGTTCCTTCCTGTCCTGCGGCTGCCGTCAATTCCTCGGGGGTGAGGATTTTGGGGGAATGATCCGCAGGGGTGGAGCAGCCGCTGGGAGCATGGAGGCTACTGGGTGCAGGGCGCTGCCTGCCTCCCACAAATGCTTTGCTCTGCAGAAACCACAGCCCGTTGCCAAAGAGAAAACCCCAGGTGGGCTGGCTCCAAACTAGCCCCCTTCTGCACTCCCATGAGCCAGCACTCTGATGCCTTCCTGAATTTTGCTGTGTGTTCTCCTATCCGATCGTAGGACCTAATGTCGCCCTTGAAACAGAGATGCTGATACTCCTTCTGTTTAATTAGCACTAACATTTGCAGAGCAAGGTCTCCATACCAAGCACCGATGACCACAAGGTCTTAATCTGAAGTGAAGCTGTTGCAATGCAGCTCGCAGGGTCCCAAATGGGTGGAAATTAGGGATGAGTCTCCATCCATCAGCTCTGTGTTCAGCCTTCCCCAAAGAGCTTAGTTCAGGCCAGCAGCACTGATATTCCAGCGGCACAAGACTTGGAAGGAGAAATGGTGTCTTTTATGAAAAATGCAATATTTTACTACCTTTTATTGAAGATATTAATCTCCCTCTAAGCCCATCATGGCTCCATCAGGGCTCTGTACCATGGAAAGGAATTAGCCCAGCAGGCACTGCTACCCAGGGGTTCCTCCTGCTCTCAGCCTTGAGCTGAAGTTGCCCGGTCCTTGCTGGAAATAACGTTTATTCTCTCCCTCCTTGCAGCCTTTCGCAGGTGCATGAGGAATGTGCATTCAGAGGAGTGCGCTTGCGTCCCCTTTCTTCAGCATCAGCCCTTCTGAAATGCCAGACTCAAGGTGCAACCAGAGGTCTGTGCTTAGCCATGGTTTAGCTGTGTTCATGCACATACATATGCACCAATGTGAACATGGAGATGTATTTTCCCTCTGCATGAGACAGCTGTCCCTGTACTTTGGGCTTATTTAAGGCCAAAATAGCAGTTTGCAGGATCCTTCTTACCCACGATGTGAGCACTGCTCAACTGCTGTCCCCATCTCAGGGCTTGTGCGGAGGTTTGGGGAGGGAGTTGCTGTGGGGACCTTGGCTTTGCAGACAGCAAGGCTATTTTTGCCCAGTGGAAAGTTTTCTGCATTCACAAAACCAGAACTATCAAGGCTGTGGCTCCTTCCCTTACAACTTTTCCAAGTTTCTATCTTTTGTGGCCAGTGCGATGCCCAGCTCACATGTGATGACCAGCTGAAAATTTTACATGGGGTGGGGGCGAAGCTTTTTCCCTGGTTCTCACCAGGGTGGTCCAGCACTTGCAATCATCGCCTTCACCAACACATCCCTGCCACACTTGGCCCCGCTCCTCCTTGCCACTCTTGCAGGGCAGGAAAGAGCCACTAAGAGCAAATTTGGTGCCTCCCAAAGCGTTTCCTGCGGTAAGCACCTCTGAAGTTGGATATTTCCTCCAAAACATCCTCACTCTTCCTCCAGCCCTGTGGACCGGCCACAGCAGGGTGCCTGTGTCCTGCTGCCTGCTCCCAGAAAAGAGGAGCCCTGCCAAAATGTGACTTGCAGGAGAAATTCCATTGGGTGCCACCGTGGTATCCACATCGACGCTGGCTCCTGCCCCAAATCCTTGTCTTGGGCAAGAGCTCTCCCTGCCATCCCCTTTGCTCCTGCCCCACAGGAGGGCTGTCAGGTACTTGCAATAGAAACCAGTAAAAGCAAAAGTGCCACAATAGATTTCGCAATGAAAATTGCAAACACAATTTTCTCCTTCATTGAAATAAATAGTTTTGCATTTTTCTCAGCATGAGGAAGCACACAGAAGCCAGTGCACTGTCCTGGGGCTTTACAAAAGCTGCTTGTGCCACAGCCATGGCTGGAGATGAGGAGGGAGAAGCGTCCTGAAGCCGGGAGAAGCCAGCAAGGGTGGTGGTGACTAATTTGCAATTATTTTCCACAAGCAAGTCACATCCCTGCTGCACCTCTGAAGACAGCAGCAGCTGGTCCCTGCAGCCACAAACCCTGAAGCATGAGAAGAGTCGATGCACCAAGCTGTACCCCAGCACTCAGGTCTCTGCAGACACACACACACACACACACCCATCTTATGGGCTCACAGCAGCTACAGGCTGCAAGAAGCACCCAGAATTTCATCACAAGCAGATTTTCTTGAAAAAAAGCAATCCCTGGTAACAACACAGGTGCAAGCCTGTGTTCCATCTCCACCCTCTCCGCTTCCCAGCAGCCAGCAGGCTCAGTGTCCCCTGGCCTTTTTTCTGAACTACCGATTGAATTTACCTACTGCTCCACAGTCTTTGTGCAGAAAAATACTAATTATCCTAAGAATGGGCAATGCAGAAATCCAGGATGCTTCTGTGATAACTGTGTGGGGATTTCTGCACCACTATCCTGCATGCTGATGAGTGCAGGTGATGGTACTGCTTCCTCTGTCTGCCTGCAAGCTTCTGGACCATCCGTGGTCTCATTCTACACATCACTGTGCATCACTGAGCCTAGCCACAGCAGTGGCCACTGGGGAGCAGAGGTGCTTGATTTGGGGCCTTGTGTCAACCAAATGATTTGGCCATGCCAACAAAAGCAGCTTCAGATAGAAGTCCAAATTGTCTTTGCAAGAAAATCCAGCCAGGATGACCTTGCAAGCTGACACAAGGTGCGGGGAGAAAGAGCTCAGTACCACAGAGACCAGCTTGGTCAAATCTCTCTGCTGCAGGGAGAAATCAAGTTGCTGATGTGTGCCTTGACCATGTTTTGGCACCAGGGCCAGGACCACGGAGGCCCCCTGCCTCAGTGTGTGCACAAGGCTGGGCTCGTGCACCCCTTCCTCGATCGCAGCATCCTCGCGACCAAATTTTCTCCCTGATTGCTTGACTCAAAAGCAAGCATTGGCTCCACTGTGATATTTTGGCCACAGAGCCCGCCGTGGGGATCCCTCACTCCTTCCCAAAGGCGTTCTCAAGTGGTTTTCATGCTGGAGATGAATCCCATGACAGAGGAGTTCTGTGCAAAGCCTGGGCAGAGGCAGGAGATAGGTCAGGAAATCACACAGTGAAGCTGTCCTGCGGCACAGAGCCCGGAATGGGTGTCAGAGGGCTCTTTACCACGGTGAGAGGAAACTAGTGACGTCGGGGTGGGCGAAGAAACCTGAGCAAGAGTGAGATTGCTTCCTCCAGCCTGCCCCGCTCCGTCCGCTTCTTGGCCTGCAAGGCTTGGGCCAGCAGAATGAGCCCATGTGGTTTAAATCCCCTCTAAACTTGGATTCTGGGTGGGCAGCGGACCCACGCTGCCAGGTCCCCCAGTTCCCCACCCTACCGAGACAGCCGCTGCTCCAGCCCCAGAGCCACAGCCCTGGCTGTGCTCCCACAGCATCCCTCAGTGACAATTTTGCAAATCACTTCTTGCAAATCATTTGCAAATCATCTGCCATCTTGAAAGCGGTAGCTGGGGGCCAGGTCCCCCCACTGAGGCCAGAAGCGGGTTCGGGTCTGGGCCGTAGCCAAAATTGCTGCTGGGCTTGGCCACGGGCACCCCAGCAGACCCTGGCTTGCACCGGAAAGGCTGAAGCAGAAACAGAAGGGCATAAAGAAACACTCACAGTACCTATTTTTGCAGCATCCATTTTCAGGTTGAAATCCCAGTTCCGTGGCAGCTTGAGGGACATTTTGGATCAGGAGGGGCTTTTTTTGTTCTGAGGGGAGGCTTGCTTAGGAGACAGGCTGAAATGAAGCTCTGATAGTCCCGTGGGGATCCCGCGCCTGGGGTGCGATCCCCCCCACAAAGAGCGATGGCTCGGCAAGGGTTGATTTGCCAACGTACTTCCTCCTCCCTCCTCTGAGAGCGGCTGTGAACAACCCCATAAAAGTACTTTCCTGCCCTGCTTTCCTGCAAAGCTCTCGTCTTGCTTCCCCGACAATGCCGAGGTGATGCCGCCTTTTTTGCTCCTCTTTTTGGTACCCCCTTTGGCTGATGCGGAGATGCCGCAGCCTGGCCCCAGCCTGCACCGAAGTGTGGCTGCCCAGGGTTGCTCTCTGCGTGCTGCTCGTTGCATTTGAGGAAGTGGGTGTCCTTCTTGGTGCTGTCGGTGCGCTAGAAAATTGCTTGCTGAAGGACACGGCCCAGCACGGAGTTTCGGGAAATGTTTTGCTCAGCAGCAAAGCAGAGCAGGCTGTGGCTCAGGTGGCCTCAGCCAAATGCCGCAGGATGGCGTCTCTGAATGTTCTAATGCATCCCTGTGTGCACAGCCGGGACAACATGGGTGTTTTTTGCATTTTCTTATTGCAACTGCTGGATAGTCCCCACAGCTGATGTAAGGTTTTTACACCTACTTTGTAACAGTGGTATGAGCAAAATGGGGATGAAATGAGGCTGCTCTTGGAGGAAAGGCTGTGGGTATCAGAGCAGTGAGGGCCAGGGGATGTGGGCACAGACCCCATCAAGACCACCATATCAAGCAAAGCTCCTTTCCCTGCTCACAACAGCGAGTGTATCCTGTTTCATGTCATTTAGTGCTGTTTTTCCACAAAAGAAATGGCTGGGCATCTGCAAAGCAGACTGCAATGCAATTAAACTGAGATGCAGCTCTTGAGACACAGGATAAATGCAAGGAAGGGTTGTTGCATTCATAAACACCCAAATGGAGCAAAAAGCAGCGAGGACAGCTGCAAGACATGGCAGTGTGCCCCAAAAGCCTAACAGAGGGCTCCAGGCCCCATTTCCCCCCACCATACTGTGAAAGCCCAGGCCTTGCAGAGAGGGAAGTTGCCCTGAACAGAAGCAGAAACAGTGACATGAGGAGCACAAGAGGCTGAAAGAGGACGAGGCCACTGGTTCCTGTTCTGATTCGCAGCCCAGCTGTCATGCCCAGGATGCACTGAGCCACTTGCAAAGGTTTTTTTTTTAGTGCCATAGTGTATATTGAGGCTGTGCCTCTTGGGGAAGGAGCCGGAGCCTGCGTTGACTGCTTGGTCGCAGCACAGCCAGGGTGGACCCTGGTGGGCTAATTTGCATTAATCACAGCTGAAAAATGAATTTGTTGCTTTGAGCAGTGACTGGAGCTAGCTCAGAGATCCCCAGCTCACATATTCCACTGCTGAAAGTCCAGAGAACAGGATGGCATGGAAAGCAATGCTATCACAAAGGAGCAGCCCAGCATGTACCCAAGCCTGAACTAGATTAAACCCAATATCCTGCTTTGGACCTAAAATGCCTGAATTAACTCCATTTCTGCTGTACCCCGAGCAGAGGGCCCTGAATGAGCCCTGAATTAAGCACCATTTTCCCCCTTGTCCTAATAATAACTGCAGAAAGCTAGAGGAGCTCTAGAGGGTCATGCATTTTAATCCTTTTTTTCTCTTCAACCCATTTTTTTTTTATGAAAGCCCAGCAGCAGCTTCTGAACAGCCGCCTTTCCCCACCTGCCTGTGCGAACAGGATGTCACGCAGCGCTTTCCCCTCCTTTAGAAAGGAAACAGCAAATGTTTTAGCCCAAAATCGTGCAATTCAGCCCAATGCTGTGTGGCTACACCGCAGCAGCTCAGCCCTCTCTGGCACCCCAAAAGAGCCCTACACAAAAGCCCAGAGAACTGTTTTGGCTACCTCCAGTTTTTTGGAAAGGACATCACAAAGAGTGGTTTGGGGGGTTTTTTTCCTACCAATCAAGCCAGGTAGCCTGTTCCTGAACCGAATGCCCCAGGGGAACTTAAAAAGGGCAAATCTCAGCCCATAAAGTTGTTTGGTTTGTTTTTACATCCCTCTTTTGTCAGGATCTCATGGAAAATGCATCTGGACAGAGGGTTGCATGAGACCTGCTCGCACAGAGGCAGCCTTGGTTTGAGGCTTACTGTCTTTCTGGGTATGAAGCACAGCTAGCACCAGGATTTCCACTGAGAATTTGCCGGTTTTGATGTTTGAATTAATTAAATTGGCACAGGATGGAGAGAAATGAGGCACCTTCAGCTGAACGGTTGAAATGCAAGCAGCGATGCAGATATGCCAGCCACAGAGGCTGTCAGATGATGCATCTGACTCACTGCAAGGCACGGGCACATACACACACACACACTGCCCTGCTGCCAGCCGGCTCAGCTGCTTGCCGAGAGACTTCATAGCCCATTTTCCAAAAGATTTAACACCGAGGGATCTTTCAAGACCTCTCGGTAATGGCATCTAATTGCTTCATAGGAGTGCTGAATATCGCATGGTGCTGCTCAGCAATTTTATGCTTAACTAGCCGACTCCCCTGAGGGTGATGTGCTGCAACACAAGATTTGGGGCTTTAGAGTAATTTTGCAAGGTTACTATAGAGAAAGACAGAACATCATGTTTTGTTGTAGGAGTATCTGAAAATGCCCACACGGTATGTGTGACAGGAAGCAAAAAGAGAGCTGCTCATGGGTTGGTTTGGCTTAGCTGCTAAGTCAAAACCAATCAAAATAACACGAGAGCTAAAAATAGTGCTTTGCTGGGTACACAAAAGATTCTGCTCTCCCAACCCCACACAAGTCAGGAGAGATGGCCGAAATGAACAAATAATTTATGCTAAGTGGAATTCCAACAGTTTTTCACATTCTCAATGAAATCTTTAGGTCAAAATGAGCTGATTTGCAGGGTGCAGGGGTGGCAGCACCTCCCTCATCTTCGATCAAGATAGGCCTCTTATCTGATCACAGCTTCCACTACAATCCACGCTGGAAAGGTAGCTGTTTGTTTGTGTCCCTCATGCAGGACGTGGATGGTCCAATCCTGCCTGTGGGCTCAGCCCATCTACAGCCTCCATGTGTATCTTTGCCGCAACCAGGTCTGCTTTTAGGAAGATCCCCAAGGAAGGAGAGCTACAGGGCAAGGAATGGGGGAATCTGAGTTTAAAACAGACCCATCTGCTTTACAGAGCACAGCAAGGAGGTTTTCAGCGTCTCCTCCACTTGCTAACAGCACTGAATAAAACTCCACTACAGATAATGGAACTTATTTTTATTTAACAGTAACATATAGTATATAAATAGGGTAAATACTTTAAAATATACAATATATCACATTCGGACATTCAGTCAAAGAAAGGCAACTCTACTTGTGTAGCTAAAACATTAATCAAAAGAACAATGCACAGAGAAAGAAGCAGATGGTAGAAACACATCAGGTCTGGAGAACAGGAGCACACAAAGATTACAGTAGTACAAAATGCAATTCCAGGGCTGGTTACAGAGGGCAGGAATCACGGCAGCTTTCATGCGATGCTTTTTGTGACAAACACTTGTCCCTAGGAGGGTCTGGATGGGCCATACGGATGCTTTCCACACAGCTTTGCCCTCCTCCTATCACACAGAGCTGGTTAGAGGCAGCAGAAGGAAGAAATGCCAGGATCCCACTGCAAGCATGCTCAGAGAAACTCGCTGCACACATTGGAAACAGGAGACATACATACCTTGGAATGTAAGATACTGGCATTACACAACCTGGTGCCAAGTATTAGCTGATGCTATGGGATTTCCAGCTTCATGAGCTGCACAGGGTACCATAAACCCCAGGCAACAGCTGCCCCTTCAGAATCAGTGTCAGCAGACTTCTGAGCCCATCACCCCAAAGAATATCTAAATAATACAAGCTGATCAGCACAGGACATGACACTGCATGCAGAAACTGGGTTTTGATGTTTCGCTGAGCACTGCAGGCCACGGTCTGGCCAGGCACCCCATCTGCAAACTAATTTGGGCTACAACCAGACTTGGAGAAGCAAATTCCTACCAGAGCATGCCAAGTGCTCGTCTACACAGATCTAGCCCAGCCATGCCTGCTCAGACTGTGGATCAAACCAGTGTCTGACAGATATCGCTAAATCACCCACCAGCAAACGTCATGAACATTTAGAGCCACCTCACCAGGACAGCCAGCTTCTCACACTACGCAAAAGCAGCTCTCTAGCCACATGCCATCCCTTTGCTCATTAAACACACTCATGTCTCTCTCTGTCCGCTCCAACCAGAAAAGCAGTGACTGCTCGTGAAGAGGTGGTTTCCAAACCAGCCTGTCCCATGCCAGGCAGCAGTCATACCCTCATAAGCTTCACATTGGCCAAATGCTACTTTTCTCTTCCGACCCAAGCACGCACGCTGCCTGATACAGTACCACCCCCCTTGCTGGTCTGTTCTCACAGTTATTTCCCTCTTGCTGGGCACAAGCAGGAGGAACTTCTCCGGTCACAGAGCCCACTGTGAACAAAAACTATTGTGCAATGCTGAGCTCAAGCCCTGCAGCTGGAGAAACTTCACGTGAGCATCCCCGCATCACCTTAACTAGACATCCCCAGTGTCACTTTGGCCTCTCCAGCAGTGCTAGCTACGTCGGCGTCCCTCTGAACCTAAATTCTTGTGAGAGCTGCAGCATGACCATGGTCCTGCAAGGCTTAATGCAATGAAGAGAGGTGCAACGTGTCTTGCTATACATCCCTTGGCATCGCAGTTATCTCCTTTAGGGATAGCCGAAGCCACTAACATCAGCTTTTCATTTTGTCTAACTTTCCAAGTCTAACTTGAAGTATCTACAGCAAACGAAAGCCACTCACAGGCTGGACTGATGAGGAAAACCCACCAAATGCTCCCCCAGGCAGCATGCTATCGCTGAGTGGTACTATCACATATATTCATACCAGTGGTGTAGAAGTGGGTTTGCCAGCCACAGCTCTCAGCCTGACAGAGGACACACTATGGTGCTCGCCAGTATTTCTCAGCAAGTTCAACTGTACAGCTTCCAAATACTCTTAACAACGCCCATCTCCCTCCTTCCACCTCATCTTTCAAATGGATGCACTGTTCCCATTCAGTTTACTAAAGTTCATTGCAGGATGCTAAACCCTTTCCAGGTAGCTTTACCCTTCAGGATCAAAACAGGCTTGGAAGTCCACACTTTAACTGCACTGCTGGGAAGGAAGCAAGAATAAAGCTGCGAGCTCATCAGGAAAGCCACCCACACAGACTATTGCTGCTGCTTCTCTCCCAGCCCTAGGAAGCCACCAAATGCAACTGCTTTGCCCTCCAGTGTCCACATTCAGCATTACACCCCTTCAAAAAGGCCCGAATGCTACTTCGAATCAAAAGCATGCAGAAAAGCTTTGCGTTCGATTTTTGCCCCGCTAATTACAACTAAAGAGGTACAAAAGGTTTAAAGCAAGACGAGCGGAGACTAAAGACCCATATGAAAAATTTCTTAATATGAAGAGCAGTACACTTTTGTAATATTTATCAACACTATAGCTTCTTCTGATGACTGACTTATGACCCAACAGTGCACTACAAGGGATTTTGGCAGATGTTGGCAACGGGCAGGGAGAATCGAGAAAAGCACCAGCTTGTCTGACCCCACAGGGCAAACTACTTCTCAGGGACTACACAAAACCCTATCACTTCCACACCTACTCCCAGCCCCGGTACTCCTTGCAGGTGCCCTCACTTTGCCTAGCTAAACTCAGCCAAATTGTCATGAAACACAGACCAAATGTTCTCCCTGGGCAATGCAAGATGGAAGCACCTTAATTCTCCCCTCCAATTTTCAAATTATGGGCTTGGACCAATATCCTCTAAGTTGACAGAAAATAAATCCCTGCCTAATTCAAGCTGGAAGGGAATAGTCTCCACAACTAGTTCAGGAAAGCCTTTGTGTACACCACTGGCATTAACCAAATGCAATCCTGAACTGGCTCTGTCATAGCAGTCCTGACTCCTGTCAGAAGCCAACAACTTTGCCAGCACCATGCTGAAAATACTTTGTGGAAACAGATCCTTCTTCTCCACAATCTGTGCTTTTGATCAAATACCTGTATTTGCAGTACAACGGGCACAAACTTCTGCCCTGTGGTTCCTATTTAGGGAGATGAAGCAGAGCTTACCACACAGAAAGGGTCCTATAGAAATGTAAGAGAGAGGTTGGTATCTGTTAATGTATTTACACACACACATGCACTCTCTCGCTCACTCAGAGTAAATGAAAGCAATGGCAGAATCAGAACATGGAGTATGAACTACAAAGTATTTTCAGGTGTTTTCTTAGCTAGCTTGCAGCATGTACATATCTTCATATGGGGGGGGTCTGTGTATAAGGTTTATGTCAGCAACTGTTTGAAAACAGCAGTGTACTTCTGTATTATCTTTCCCTGTCACTCGTTCCCCAGGTTAAAATAAGGTAAAGTTTCTCTCTCCCATGCACAAACTATGGAAAGTAAAATCAGAGTCACCTTGTGTTTGGGAACATTGCATAAGGTGTAAACCAGGGATATTTTCACTATCTGATTGCAAAAGAAAAAAAAAAAAAAGAGAAGCTTTACAATCTTTAGGGCTCTCATTTTTAAATAATAAAAAAGTATGACAAAATAAAGGAAAGTACGTACATAAAACTTGCAACTATTAAGTACAAACTATTTATGACAAGATTTAGTAAGCAAAGCAGGACAGAAGCCTGCAGGTAAATGAACCCAGACTGAAATGCAACATAGACCATGATAAACTCAGCAGCACGACATCTAGAACTCAAGTAACAAACAGGTGATAGACATGATCCCTGAAAGAAAAACAAAATACCCAGCTGAAAGCACCAGCAGGGTGCTGGAGCCCCAATGAGCAAACTTCAGAGGAAAAAAAAAAAAAAAAAAAAAAAAAAAAAAAAAAAAAAAAAAAAAAAAAAGAGTTGGAAACTGGTCTTCAAATTACTTAAAATATCCCAGTGCAGGGTTTCCAACCATTGAGAAATAAGAAAGCGTGGTTCAGTGTTTCTTGAAGGTTATTTGATGGGGGAAAAATGAACCAAGTTATTTAAAGGGTTGTTCTTACTTGGCAGGAATTACTCAATGAAACTTCAATGTTGTTTAACACCTATTTACTTGATTCAGTTTTGAAGCAATTTGAACCTCCCACATTCCCACAAGCAACTAGCAGTGCTTGTCCCCAGTCTATTTCTGGTTTAATTGGTTATAAAAATCTGATTTGCCAAAGTATCATCCATAAGAGGGGAATGCGAGAGGCACTGCAAAAAACAGCAAGTGAAAATAGATGCACATGCCTGGCTGGGCAGAGGAAATATGGCTGGATTGGTACAAGATCCTCTTCCAATTAACGGAGCCTTGTGCTCACCGTGCAGTCCAGAAGGAGACTGCACACAGGCATAAACATGGCTTTCTGGGAAAATTAACATTGCATTCACAGTTACCACCGGAGAAAATGATGGTCCCCAGAGTTGCCATCGTGAACACAGCCTGGCACAATGGCCAGGGGAGCTGCACGGCTTCACCTTCCCTGCTGGCTCCCACGTGCAGAGGCAGTTGTACGGCAACACTTTGTGTATTCCCTGCATAAACACTCACAGAAAAAGTTCAGCTCTGCCCACATGCATTGAAGGTTAAGAACAGACCATGAGGACAGTCGTACCCTCCTACTTCACCCAACAGTCCTTCCAAGCCTTAACTCCTTTTCAGCTAGAAACCCAAGATTTGCTCATTTGAACCAAAGCTATATAAATATGTTATTAAAAAAAACCACAAATGCAAATATTTACCAAGAAAGGAAGAAAAGTTACAGTGAAATGAGGCCTTGTTATTGTCTTAAATCAGGCAAGCCAGGAATTTCCTCAAGGAGGCTTGTCTGTTTTCAGTCCTGTTCCAATTGCCCGGCTGTCTATGCGTCCTCCAAGCTACCTAACATACCCTTGTCAACAAGGTGTGCTTTTAGCGTGTTGAAGATGTGGAGCTGCTGGTCTGGCCGCAAGGTTAAGAACTGCTGGATCAGCTTGCTTGGGTTCGGACCTCTGAAACACAAAAGCATCATTATCAATGAGTCACACTGCTACATCTCAAATGATCTGCCAACCCAAATCCAATTGCATCAAAATAATAGGCTTAAAGTAATAGCCATGTTGCCCATTCCTTCACCAGTTCTACCCAGGGAGCTTAACTCCATTTGAGATGTGGAAATGGATGCAAAAGGCACAGGATGCTGAACAGTAAACAAAGAAAAAAAAGCCCACCCAAACCCAATCTGTTTCAAGAAGGTTGTGCACCTTCCCTTAGCAGCAGATGCTCCCCTTCAAAAATCAAAGCAGCCATATAAGGACAGTTCCTCAACTCATTCAGTACATCTTTTATGCACCTACAGGCTTTCTTCTATGCTTGGCTACAGAATACTTGTTAATGCTTCAAAATTAGTTTTTTCTGCTATTTCAATTCTGGAAACCCTATTCAAGATTCGCAGGGATGCAGAAGGGACATGGAGGAATTTCAGAGAGATTGGAATAGCAGACCCTGGGAAATGAGGGTTGTGTTTTCAGCTCTGCATGACCTTGCTAAAAGATGCTTCCCTTCTTCAGGCCACCATTTTCTCTCTTTCTTTGTCTTGTATTTTTAGATGTTAATCTAACAGGGATAACAACCATCTCTTATTACAAGCCTGTACATAACTTGAGTTTGACAGGGCCCCCAAACTTCACTGCAAAGCAATAAATACCTGATAAAGCTTGCGATGTACACGTTAACAAAGGTAGCCATCAGGTACTGACAGTCAAAGCGGTCCATGATACCTCCGTGCCCTGGGATTGTGTTGGCAAAGTCCTGTGCCAAGCAGAAGGGATTGCATTTAGCAGTTTCAAATGCCCATTACATGTACCTCTATGTACCTACATGTACCCATGCCTATGTACTTCTATGCATGACCCTTATACCCTTGCTCTAATTCTTCCCAGAAGGCAAAAGTCAGACTAAGAGGACATTTTGTTTAATCTCTCCCTGGTTTTAAAAGTTTCTCTGTTATGAAGATTACCAGTGCCTGAGGGACATCAAGGCTTGACTCAGATCTGTCACTTAAAGGCCAAGGAAGGCTATAGTGTTTATCTCTTGCAACCCTGTCTTGCCCTTCAAGGCATCATAACTGAACACGGACTGTTTATACGTAAAACCAGCCTGCAAGACATCAAGGGAAGCCTCAGATTGCAAAATTTCCTGACTGGGTCTTTCTTCCTCTACCTCAAGTTCTGCACCAAAGAGGCATTTAGAATATCACAGTTGAAGTTCCAAGGTCTCTCTCCATTCAGTCAAACAACCTAGATCCTGCTCCAGCATTTTATCTGTGACTGAACAAACCTCCCCTCCCTTCCCGAAGTGCCCAGCCTGCCACTCCTCGGAGCACAGGGATTATTTGGAGTGGTAGCAACCATTTAGTCTTTGCTTTCTAAAATGTAAATGACCTTCACCATCCTCACCTTGATTTTGAAGGCCCTCTTAAATCCACTAGCAAAGAAGCCTCCAAACGGCCCAATGAGGGAGGCGAAAGTAGACAGTGCAATGCTGTGGATTTGGAAGGGGTACATCCGGACTGTCTTCTGCAGAAAGAAAAACACATCAGAGAAGGATTTTCAATGAGAATAGCACTGTCCACCGCTTGTCCCTCTCTCTCTGCTCTCCGGGCTTTAGGTTACTTGGTTTTCAAGTGGGTTAATGTCCCACCAGACTTGGGACAACTCCTTTGGGCCTTCAGCCAGCATGGAGCACTACTCAAATTCCCCCTTTTGCTGGATGTACCATCATCCCTTACCACATTCCTTCAAAGACCATCAAAATAAAGCCCTGATCTCTTAGTTTTCCTATCCCAATAAATAAGATCCAATAGACAGAGAGTCCTACCCAGCCCACCACGGACTGCAGCACCAAGGGGATGTTGTACTCCTGTAGCTGGAACAGCTCGGATGGCTCACAGTCCACTGTGAAGCTGTTGGTATCGTTGTTGAACTCCACCGGACAGGTGAAGCACCGGTACCCGGACATCACATAAGACAGCTTCAAGGAGAGAGAAAAAGAGATGCAGCAAGAAAAAGCAGGATTAATATTTTCCTGAGCAATGTGGCAGAGACGGTCTCAAGGGAAAAGGCCACTCAAGGAGACACGGCAAGGAGGGAGCCACACTCCCAGCTTCATTAAGAAGATTACTCTCCTGAGAAGCAGTAATTGGCTAAAGGCAGAGTAAGCATTTTTGCTCAGTAAGTGCATCAGTTCAGCATGCAGTGATCAGAGCCCTGTACGAATGGGCTGAGACAGGCTGCACTGTTTGGGTGAGAAGACAGAAACAAGACGACAAAGAAATTGTCATAAAAACAGAGAAGAGTATTCCAAGAGCGCTGAATTCCCTGCACAGCCCTTGAAATGATGCACAGCATTCATCCAACAGGAGCAGAGAGAAAATTTCAAGGATAATTATTGTAATAAACATGTCACAGGGTCTAACAGGGACTAAAAACCTCCTCCAGTACACTGCTCCATCTGCAGTATCTGCACACAGCACAGAACACAGCCATGGACCAGTTCAAATCCTAGTCAGTAAGGAAAATGTGAAGTCTTGGACAAGAGCTGGGAGAGCTTAAAGCTTGACTGCGTTTAGACAAAACAGTGTCACCCTATGAAGGGAAAAGACCAATAAAATAAGCACTATGATTGCTACTTACCAGCAATCCAAACAAAACAGTGGCAAAAAATCCTCCAATAAAACCCTCCCAGGTCTTCTTTGGGGAGAGCTGCCAGGGAGAGAGAGAAGGGGTAATTACAGACTGTACATCTCTGCACACCACCTCACACCTATGCAGCCGTTCCTCACTTGTGAATTGCTGAGGCAAGTACAAATTGGTGCCAACAACCAACAAATAAGAGTTTGGTCAGAAGCTGACACTAACACCTTGGTCTGAAATGGCTCATTTAACTTTACAGCCTCAAAGACTGTGAAACACGCCAAGTTTAATTTGGAGGCTTGCTTCAGACCCATGACAAGCCACAGAACTGGAGATGAAGGAACACAGGACTAAGACCCAAAGAAGCCAAAATGCATGTTTTGTCCACCAAAGCGTTACAAACCTTGATGAGTGGTGTGCGGCCAAAGAAGAACCCAAACATGTATGCCATGATGTCATTGCAGATCACACAGGAAATTGGGACAATGAACCTAGATGGGAGAAGAACCAAACCATTGGAAAGTGCCAAGATCAGACAACTCCATGACTTAACTAAACGAGCAGTTGCTTCATAAGATGCTTTGCAGTGCCATCACATCAACGTCTCCCCCTCCAAAGCAATGCAAGGAGCAACCACTTGAAGCTCCTCGGGAAATCTGGGGGACTACTCTAGTGGTCTGGACTAAAAAGCAGGTCATATACCCAGAACGGCCTGTTTTACACATATTGTTTTTTGCCACACATGACATGCTGTTAGACAGTTGCCTCCTTTCCCCCCGGAGAGGCTGTATTTTAGCTGTAAGCAGGCAGCTCCCAAACCACTCTGGGCTGGTTGTGACGCGCAGAAGAACATGTAATCTTAAAGTGGCCAAAATTAAGTTTCCAGCCCTGCTGGTTTTGGAAAGAGCACCAAAGGGGCTTCTCCTCTCCACGGCAGCTGGAGTAAGGTGGCAGGCTGCAATCTCCTTCCTTTCAAAGTGCTGTTTTTAATGTGATGCTGACAGCATTGCCCCAAATCAAGTGCCAGGCAGCACTTTCCCATCCATTTGCTAGATGTGGGTATAAAGAGAAAGCACTTACACAGGCCTGACGCTCCCTGAAAGGTCCCTGCACCCCACAGCAATTTTGAGATGCTTCTTTACAACAACTCTCTATACTGCTCAAGTAGCACAAAGCAAGTCCTAAATTGCTGAGGTGTCACTCAATCTTTTGCTTTTCTATTCTGAACAGGTTGGTCCCTCACAGGAAGTACCTTCTCCTTGGCCATTTGGTTTTTTAAAAGAACAGTTTTAACTCAAAACACGGTAATTCGTTTCAGGCTGCAGAAATGAAAGCAACTCAGAACGTATGGCAACTCACCATATCATTCCTTCAAACAGGTTGTGAATGATGAGGTGCGACTGGGTAACAACAATCAGCAACGTCACATGGGTCCATCCAAACTGGAAAAGAAGATAGCATGCAGTCCAGCCTGCCTAGAGACACTGCCCATACGCATCGCTGGCAGAAATCAGATGCTGTTAGCTCCCTCTCAGAGAACGGCTCATGCACATGTGCATTTCTAGCATGCACCTTCAGCATGACAAACACCAAGAGTCACGAAGAGCAGTGAACAGTCACCCATAGTAATTTATGGGCATGTTCCTCAGCTCAAGCCCAGAAGTGACCTTCATTGGGAAGACTTCTGCTGGACTAAATGCTCTTTAGCCCACTCCTATCCCACATATCTCACTCAGCCTTCTGACTATATAAGAAGAGGAGAAGACTGATAGATATCCAGGACATATCCCTGTGTGCTGAATATACTGGAAAGCAAAACTAGCCACATCAATAGTCGAATACAAGCAATGCCTTACTGATGTTTGGGAAAAGGGGGACATAGCCAATTAACTCTGGTGGTGATCTACGCTCAGCACAAGAGTCAAGTAGCCTTGTGCAGTCCTCTCAGCTTGCAGAAAGTTTCTTAATAGCATCCACAAGTGCAGAGAGAGGAGAATACATGTTTGCAGGGAAATTTGGTCAGAGCCAGCTTCCTAAAAATACAGTCTGCTCACAGTAACTTTTCTTCCAGGCAGCATTACAATGCACGACCAGCACAGAAGCATCTACTGACACATAGTCCTCTACACAATATTTTCAAGCAGGCTACATTATTCCTTCTTCTGCCTCCAACTGGGAGCAGCCAGGCCCTGCATTTAACCTTACCATGTAGAATTGGAGGCGATAGTGTTTCTTCACCAGACTCAAGACAAACATGCAGAAACCTGTGGAGAGACAGTAGAAAAGTAAATGGTGGGAATGCATCTTCAACAGTAAGAAATACTTTTTTACCATGACATTGCACAGCTCCTTAGGATTTTACTTGAGTAAAGCAGCAATGTGGAGTGGGAAAACACACTACTTGGGAAGTCACAAAGTACCATTGCCTACAGGTAACACTTGGACAGATGAACAATCAAGCCTGGCTGTCCCATCCAGATTACAGAGTTTTCTTCTACAGAGCCTCATGGAAGAAGAGATTTCCCACCACTACTCTAACCATGCTGCCAAGTTCCAGCATCACTGAAGAGCAGAGATAATTTGCTATGGATCCTGC
This sequence comes from Astur gentilis, assembly GCF_929443795.1. Classification (NCBI taxonomy): domain Eukaryota; kingdom Metazoa; phylum Chordata; class Aves; order Accipitriformes; family Accipitridae; genus Astur; species Astur gentilis. The sequence goes on along the minus strand of NC_064907.1, from coordinate 20,925,742 downwards.
ATTGGACACAATACTCGGAACAAGAGTGATTCAAGGAGATTTCTTCCCTCCAGCCCAGACAAAATTAAGCAACAGAAAACGTGGTCTCTACCTGTTAAGTACAGGGCGAAAGAAATGAAGCGGTGGTATTTGCTGAGAATTCGCAGGGGCTCCTCTCTCTGAACCAAGGTGAAGAAATAATCCGTCACAGTCTCGCCATAGAAAAAGTAGTTTACGCAGAGCAGGAAGTACCTGCGAAGGATGCAGATGCTCATTAGGAGGAACCCTAAAAGGCTTCTGGAGAAACATAGAAAATGACTGATCCCTAAGGTCTTTACATTGCTCTGGTACACTGAAAACAGGCTTTCTTCAAGTGACAGCCAGAACTTTATTTCTCCCAGTCTCAAAATGTCACCTTCATTCAAATTAGTGGCTGCATCACTCAGCTCCACTTCGCCATGGATCAAACCGCTGGGGTTTGGGTTTGGCCGCCTGATGCACAAAGACCTTCTGCCTCTAGGTGGCACTCCTCAACAGGCCTCTGCGAGTCTGTGCATCCTTAAATCACCCGCTCTGTGCCTCCTGAAAGCGCTGCTCCTGCCCTCTCCCCAGCCCTTATGTCCCAACGTTCAGCCCTGTTTCACAACCACCTAAAAAGTCCCATCCCACTCAAGCAATCACGTCCATCTCTAAGTGGTGATGCCTGTCAATGCTGTCCCTTGCACAGATCATGGGATTCAAATCTCTGCACTTCATTAACAACAGGACAAACTTTATCAATACGGGCTCTTTCAAGATATCGATCTATCAAGGTTTGTGGGAGCTTTTCCTTCACAAGAGCTGCTAACACATGACACTGGTCAACACACAGCAATCCCAGGGTCTCTGGTTTGGAGGCAGCCAGATGATCCCCTTGCTGCCTGTCTGCAATGGGATGAAGCGTTACTGCTGCACACAAGCCTGGGGAGGGGAGCAGCCCCCTTACTCACCAGCTGAGCGTCCTGAACCAGGGCAGGTCATATGAGTGGTACACATTATAGCCAATAGTGATAATCTCGTGGAAACATTTGATCTGGACACACATCACCTACACAAAAAGACATACAGAAGCTGTAATACATGTTGGTTAAACATCTCTTTCCTCCAGGAGATAAAAAACATGCATGTGCAGAGCAAAATGTCCTTAAGCAGTTGCTATCAGTCTGCCAGGAGTCTCCTAATCCAACATGGGAAGCTCACCATGTTGTTTTTCCCTCCCCTTTCCTTTGCAGGAGGTTTCTAACAACTCCTTGTATTAGCTTCAATTGTAGCTAAATGCTGACTGCCAGGGCAGGTGGTCACAGATTCCTTCCAGGTTTCCTCCATGGAGAGAAAAATCCAGCAAGCTGAATAAGGACCTCCAAAATATGAGGTGCTGAGCTTCCCACCCCAGCAATGGTCCCAGCAACCTTCCCCCTACTGCTGTGAACATCAGGGAATCTCTCTGGAGCACTTACTATTGTCATTAAGACCATGGGTCCCAAGTAGATGATGATGAAGAAGAAGGTAATCATTGCCAGGGTGAGGATGCCTCTTACCCACCAATTCTTCCATCTAAGCCATAGAGAAGGAAAGACATTAGAGAAAGTCAAAACAAAGCAAGGAAGCAGGACGGCACTTCTGCTCTCTGTACATCACAGGAAGGAAACTGAGCCCTGGAAACCCCAAGTTTCCTTTTAGTGCTGCAGAGAGATCTTGATCCACTGATGAAGGTCTGGTTGCAGCAGCTGCAAGGCTACAGTTTAGCTCAGTCTCCCCTGCTATGAACGTCACTAAATGCAGAAAGCATTAGCCAGGTGCAGAGCATCTCTAAGGGCACTGAAATGGGACAGGAGACCGTCTGCTCCTGTTCTGCTACAGGTTTCCCACACCTGGACAAGCTGCATGGTAAGTTCAAATAAAATGGGGACCATTACCCCTCTCTGCACTCGTTTCAAGAGTAGGCATGGGCCCTGGTGTGTCGAACCCTCGCTACTCTCCAACAGATCCTGCCTTGAGCCTCTCTCATCCTCACAGCACACCCAGGAGAGATACTTTCTCCCGTGACATAAGTAAGATGCTTTCCCCCCAAAGCAGCCTGTAGAGAACATTCCCAGTTTGTTCTTAAATCTTGTCCTTATCAGCATGCTTTTCGCATGCATTCCTGCAGAAGTAGGTCACACTAGTGGTTAAAAACCATCGCAGTTGAAGTCTTTGCTGAGAGTTCTGTCAAAGCTAAACATGTCTTCTGCCCCACCCAGGCCTCTTTTCACCTGCCAAGACCAAGGACACAGCGAGGTAGCCGTCCCGCAGAACTCCTCTGCCACCAGTCCTCTCCCACACACCGCACAGCAGCCCTGAGTGCTGCGCTCTGCTCTCCCCGCTAGCATCACCTTCATCTTCTGTCTCCTGTGGCCACGGGGGCACCTTCCTGCTTGCATGCCAGGGAGGGAGAGCGCAGCGCTTCTGAAAGCTGCTTATTCAGCTTAAAGCAGCCGCCGCTGGGGCTAGGAAAGGCGCCGTGAAGATGCAGGGGCCCTGGCAGCAGAGGGGAATGATGCTCAGTGAGTGCTACCTTGAGGACAGGTTGGAGAGAGCTCTGTTCAGGACCTCTGGAGTGTCATCCGATGTCGGCACCGGGGGTGATCCTCCAAATTCGGATTTGCTTTCGCTGTCTGATGCTGTCTCTCCATCCAGCTTATTCTCAGACTCGGACTCCTGCCAGTTAAAGAGAGACAAAGAGCTTTACTACACACAGTGCTGGCACTCTTTGAAGACAGTCAGACCAACCCACTGCATGTAACACTCACCACCCCTCTGCTTCTGTGTGAGAGAAAGAGAAGAAATATTCTGGGTATTAGACAGGGTTATACCCATGAGAAACAACATCAAGTGTTTTAGGTGACATACATGATGGGGTTTACTCTTCATCAGTCTCAGCAGCAGCCATAGAAAAGGATCTGTTCCCTCTGAACAGTTAAAGATGCCTCGCAGTTGATTAATAAGTATCTCCAAGTACAGCAAGTGCTTAAGGGACACAAGCTTGTTAGCAGGAATTTTTACAAGGTCTCCCAATCTCCAGGCAGATCTCCAAGAATGCAACACTGCCCAAATTAGACAGAAAGAAAGGCCCCCAAGTAGACAGGCTCAAGGCTTTCAGACAGACTTTTCAAGGGCTGACTTTACATGAGGACACTACAAATAACACCAAGCCCATCCTCAAATAGCCGAAGAGGAAGAGCATGGCTTATCGCTCAGGCCCAACCATCCTCTCTGACCACAGAAGAAACCTGATGTACTGGAAATGAACACACATGCTTTCCCTGCCCCTTGTACTGCTCCAGCACTTAGCTCAGAGCAAAGTCCTGTATTTAGGGGGTAAATAAATACAGGCGAGACAGGAGGTTACTGAAGGCTCTGCAATAGGCCAGTGGTGGACAAAGGATTACTAACGACCTCCTGGCTCCCAGGCAGTCCTATGCCCTCTCCCCAGTGGCAGTTTTGGCTCCAGTCCAGCTCCTGAATAGGGGACGAATCCAAACTTCCACATTTTGCCCCTCATTTCAGTGGCAGAGCTTCATCCTGCTCCTCAGTCCTTGAAGCAAGGAAGGAAAACACCAGTCCCTGGGGAGCACTCGTGCATCAGGCAAGGCAGAGCCCATGCGTTTGGCCTCAGACCATGGGCTATTTTAAAACTCCCGGAAAAGAAAGCATGTTTGCAGGAAAAGCAAGGAGGGAGGCAAGCTGACAAACACAGGGAGCTCTGCAAACAAAGCGACTTCATCCCTTTGGGCTCCCAGGCAGTGCTGCCCTGAGCTCAGAGAGGGGGGACCCCCACCAAAACAAGCATCCACTGCAACTGGTTTGGTGTAACCAAATCGAGAGGTATTTGTAGTTCACTAGAGCAGTAAGACTTGAGTAGCTCCCTTATTTAACGCAGGAAAAGATAATTACTTCCCAAGCTGTAACATATCAATGGCTGCAGGCCAGGTTCTTAAAACAGACAAGGACAGCTAGACAGTCAGGTGGAGGCAGCTAAAAATACAACAGTGCTGCCAGAGATAACTTCCGTGGACGAGCGAAGCACCAGCCATCGCACCAGTCACACCCTGTGTCGCCTCTTGCTCACCTTGCTCCGCACTTGCTTCTTTCTGTTCCCATCCACTGGGAAGCAAGAGGAAAGCAAAACTAAATACTTCTGCCAGCGCTCATGTGGGTTTGAAGAGCTGGCAAAGAAATGCAACTTGGCTTTTTTTTCAGCTGTTTTTTAACTGACCTGTAAAATCCACTTGTCCCTCAGGCTTCAGAGAGATTTAGTGCCATTTAGCTGGGAACACACAAAAGATCGTATCCATACAGGCAGCTGCAAATGGCAGCAAGCAAAAAGACTGGAAACTCCCCGCAGACCATGAGTTTGGCATCCTATAGCACAGCACAGGTCAGGGGCCCTGTTCCTGAGCAGGTTTTGGGAAATCAGTCACTGTATTTAGCTACAGTCTGTTTCCTATTTCAATGCTTTCTCTATGCTTTCTCCAAGAAAAGGATTCTCTGCAGAATTCCCCTGTGAGCAACCTAAATAACAGAGAAAAGCTTCAGCTCCAGCCTGACCAAACTCAGTTTCTCCTTCTGGTTTTCTAGATTACATTTAGGAAATGGGGGGGGTTCTTCTCTTGTTGCACATTTCTAAAAAAGAAAAATTAATGTGACTGATTCACATCAAATGGGCAAGGAAGTGCTTAGGTACTTAGGGGGCAACAACCATCATCAGTATAGGCTAAAACCAAAAACCTCAAGCAGGTTTCTAATGTAGTCCAAGTATCCATCGTCTCATGCAAGTCCCAGGCTTGCCAGCCATGCAATAAAAGGACTAGGCATTGAAACGAGGAAGCAGCTCCAAGCCAGCATCCCTGCAGTTTATTCCCCAAAGCAGTAACATTGCAAGGCTAAGTGCAAAGCAGGCAAATTATTCCTTCCCTGTGGCCCAGAGGATCAGAAGTTTCGCAAAGTGCTCAGAGACCAAAAGAAAGGGAAAGAGCACTGATGCCTTCCTCCCTTCCAGTCCTGGCCAAGAACAAAAGATGAAAGCAACTGCATAGCTCAAGAAACAGAGGAATTTGATGTTGCAACCGAGCTAATCTAACAGCTTCTGGAATAGGCAGTCCCGATCTCTGCCATAGCCCAGACGATGTTTTCTTGCACTAATTGCAAGACACCGATGGTACAGCTGAATTGATGTAAACCACATCACCAGTTACCTGATCCACCAATTTCAGCACAAACGCAAACCAAGCCTTGTGCTGCAAAGTGTTTTGGTCTCCAAGAGCAGGAGCAAAGCCTCACTGGATCAGTCCAACAGTGCATGCATCCCGCTTTTCCCCACTTCATCCTCAGCAGTGGGAACAGGAGAGATTGTGCAACAGACACACAATACCCACAGCTCCAACAAACATTGTCACATTACTTCCAGAGAGTACAATGAAGGCAATCAAGAGGTTTGTCAACATAAAGGGACATTGTTAGGGTTCAACATTAAATGGAGGACTCACTCCTGCCACATGTCTCGCTTCCTCAATTTAAGCCTGATGGGAGCTGGAAGAAAACATTTTCCCTCATGGAAGAAGTCGCCACTTAAAGTGAGGGCTAGCATACATTTTAACATCTTCACTTCGAAAACAACTAAGCAGTGTTGGGAATCAGCTCTTCTCCCTACTTAGACCTCTCTCTGAAATGAAGTGTTGAGATTATATAGGACATTGTGCCAGATATAGGCTATGGAGAGGACTCAGTAATTGACACTATTTTTATACCTTTTATGCAAATTGCAACCATCAGCCTACAAATCACCAGTTTAAGCAGCTGAGCAGGGTGCTAAATAACTTGTTTAAGCCTGAGTGTGATGCACCCTGGTCTGGGCTACTTAATCCAGCTGTGGCATTGCCTTGGTAACACCCTCCCGCACATTTCCACTGCTATCTCGCTAGTCCTCCAACCGAGCCAGACAGATCCCCGTCCCCAAAGGATAATCATCAGATAGCAATGCTTTCCGCAAAGCAGCTTGCAGTAGCAAGCAAAGAGTGCAAACTGGCACAGACGACAGTGAGTGATGCTTGCCGAGGGCTATCGCCGGTGAAAATTTAAGCTCATTACAGAGTGCTTCTGCAATGAGCTTGTGACTGCAAGGCGCAGGTTTAGGCTGTGTTAAGCCACAGACTGCAGTGTCCCACAATGCCAGTACAAACAGCATTTCAGGGAAGCTGGGTCTAATAGATGGTATTCTGTCACCAATTCTGCTGCTCCCCTAAGAAACACCAGGCTTCTGATGCCTCTTCTCTGCTGTTTTCTGCTATGTCTGCCCTTGAAACAAAAGCCTGGAGAGACTCAGACTTGCTGTAAGATAACGCAGAAATCATGACCTGTCTCCTTTCCCAGCCACTGGACCGTACTCACTCCTTTACCCTTCCACGGACCTTTTTTCTGCCTTTTTTTAGTTGTTGTTTAGGTTCTTCCTAAAATCGAAGCTATTTAGCCACAGGCTGATCCTCACATACATCTGATCACGCCTGAACCAACTATGACTTTGAGGTAGCAACTAACACAGCACGACACAGGTACCTAAAAGCTTCAATCTTGCACCAGGGTCTCATTGAACCAGATGCTGCCCAGACAAATGAAAATGCAGCCCTGTCACCTTTCAGCAATCCCACCACTTTCCACTGGTGCTTCTGCACTGGGACATAGCTGTCTCCAGCTGTATTTATTCCATATTCTCTTACCACAGCCCTCCCTCACCAATTTTTCCTGCTGGTTCAGTTGTTGATATTCCCTCTGCCTCTCTCCTCCCAGGCAGAAGGAAGGCAGAGCACTCAGTGCAAATGTGTGCCAAGATGTTAGAAATCCACGTGCATGATGCAGAGCCGGGAAACAATTAAAAACCCTTAATAAGAGTAAAGAAAACCTTCCCTCCAGTTACCTGGGAATCTGGCTTTATTTTTCTGTTTCTTTTACTGTTAAAACACAATGAGATGCAGTAGCTTTTACTGGCTTTTGTTACCAACACAGAGTTATTATATTGAAGGGCTCTTTTGTGCAAATCTGCCTGTCCAGCACCGTAGGCAAGCCCAGCGCTCCTTCTTCAATTTATCATCTCAATATTAAAGGCTTCTTAAAGAATCAAGGGAATAAGTAATGCAGGAATAAAATCAAGATAGCAGCATATATTTTATGCTAACTTGTTCATTTCTACACAAGCCATGATGAGAAGAAAGAGTAAAACCCACAGATCTCTGCAAGGGCTGTTTCTCCTGACTGGTGAAGCAGAGCAGACAGGAAAAAAGCCAGATACCTACTTCCTTATTATATCTGTGAAATCAGCAGATCTAAGCAACATTTGTGAACAAATATTTTATCACCTAAAGAAAGGCAAATGGAGAAAGGAGTTGTCTTAGCTTTTTTTAAACCACTTAACTCCATCAAGTATGCAGTAAGAAATTTGTACTCATATTTTAAATGGCTTTCTCACAGCAGAAGCTGTAAGCACTCTGTTTTTTTGCCCAAGTATCCATGACATGATCTCAGTTGTCATAGAAACAAGTCAGCTACCTCCCTGCCAAAAATTTTCTGCCCAATACAGAGATACAGTTAAGTATTCAATGCTGGTAGATTAAATTAGTTCAAGAAATCCCATTATTTGTGCACCTTTCTTGAAGCAAGGTGCTGTTTTATTTAGACTTCCCGCCAGATTTTAACAAAAAGCTGCAATGGAAAATGCTAATGCACTGTTAAAGAGAAAAATATAGTTGCTTTTTCAGGCAATAAAATTGACAGCTAGAACAACAGGGACCAACTGTACTAAAGCCTCTACTATTCTCACCTATGAGCACATTTGCAGGATCAAGGCCAATATAATTAGTCTAATGGATACAAACCCAGTGGCCTCAGTTATGAAAATCTCAATGTTTTTCAAAAGTGGTTTTACTTCCTACATCCAGGAGAACTGTCTGCTCTGTTCCCCTCTCCCCTTCTTCACTGCTTTACCTACACGGCACCTGCCCATCTCCGGCGGCTGCCACGCCACAGACAAACCCACCTCAGACAGATCCACCAAGACCTCTGTCCTCAAGGTGACATCAAGGCAAAAAATCGTCCCGTTACTCCCTAATGACAGGATATTCTCTTTTAGAGGTTTACAAGCCAGAAGGGTGAAACGAGAGGGAAGTTTGGAGACCATTAGCACTAGAAGGAAGAAGCAAACAAGCACCCAGGCTTGATTTGGACTAAGGTTCCCAAAAAGCACTGGCTTTTTGCAAGTGGGCACAAAGTAACTTGTGTCCTGGTGCTGGTCCAGGGCAAAGTGCTTGAACTTCTTGGGCTGTGAAGTGACCTGCAGGGCAGTTAAATTCAAGTTTCTCATGTCCCTCCATCAAGATATGCCACCAACCTGGCATCTAGTGGTGACTGCTTTATTTGTTGTCTCAAAAAAAATCAACAAAGCTCAGGTTTCATTTATGTTGATATGGGACTCCCTTCCCCATCCCCCCAAAAATATATCCCAGTTGAAAGCACACACAGAAATTAGGGCATGCCTAAAAATGGAGACCATTAACAGCTAACATCACAAAAAGTATAAATGTTTGCATAGTGGCTGAAATGACTAAGAAAACTCCCATTGCCATCTTATGTTCCCAAAGCCGCCCGCTTTGTTTTGAACACAAGCAAGCTCAGCTTGCCAGTGGGATGTGATTGGAGGTATGCACAGTTTGCATTTAGCAGAACAACAGTCTGATACAAGAGCCTGATCTCAGTGTCAGCAAATATGATTCATGCGAAGTCGCATATCCCTGTGACTCACTCGGCACAAGTTAATCCTCTGCCTGGCCCCCAACACAGCACCCACTCTGGGGTCTGTTTATTCCAGGAAATCAAGAAGGTAAATGCATCAGGCTCCAAGTTCTTTCCAGAAGCTATTGTATACAAGAGAGCACAAAAATAGGTTGCTGGTTCTGGCATTCCCCCAGAATTTCCTACTGCTAAGAAAGGAACCTGCCTCCTGCTCTGAAAGACATGATGGAGATGTTTTGGAGATAGGCTTCAGTGCTGGGTTCTCCTGGATCTAACTGGCATCCCTCTGCTATTGTGCCATTTACCAAACTGGCAGACTTTGTTGTCCCTGCAGAGATGGAGAAACACGTGGAGGAACAAGAAAGCCAAGCTCCTACGTGCCTCTTGGAATCAGAGTCTGAAAGAGGCTGCCCCAGCCTGGAGCTGCGTCTGCACAATTCTGCAGACATTTCAACCTGTTGTTTTCTGGAAGATCTGTGAGAAACAAGAGGGAGAACAAACAGCTCTGCAGCATCGGGTACACTATTCGCATCAGAACGTTAGTGCAGGGAAAGTCTATTTTTGTCCTTCGAAATGAGAGCTTCCATCAGGCCAAGGCCGATGGCTTCTGACCCTCAATTCCTCTGGAGTTAAACATATTTTTCCAAAACCCAATCGGAAAAAAATCTTACCAGTCTATTTAATTTGCTGACTATAAGGTGACACCACAATTGTGTTCACATTTCTCTACCAGTCAATTCCATTGGCTTTATTTGAACTAATCAAGGAAAGGAGCCATGTGGGACTTGGACCAGTTAGGTTTAGATGTAATCCTGATGAACCCAAATCAGTAGTTTTCTGAAGTCACAGCTACCATCATAAACCTACAGACTATCACACTACTTGTTCTAAAGAGAAATCTATGAAACTTCATGGTCCTTTATAGTCCTGGAAAACAAAAATCAGAGAAAACTCAAGTGAAGCAGATCACCAGGAGGGACACAGGCTAACACAGACCACATTTTGGGGGAAAACAATAGAGCTATTGACAGGCACAGTAATAATTTTCTGCCCCAAATTCCTGCAGATGTGTCCCAGCCAATACAAAGAAAAGTGGCAGTATTCTTTTATTTCAGAAAGGAAATATGGATTTGCTTGGAAACGCTGCATCTTCACACATGATCATGTCCTAAGGGTTTTATCTCCAAGGGGAGTCTACCCCTGGTGCACATCACTGTTCATTAAAAGCAGGCAGAAGGATAACATGGTTTTCTTGCCACCTAATGTGTGGTATGCGGTTGACAGACAGTGAAATCGGTCCTCATTTTTTCTCACCGCTGGGAAGAGAAACGCAAGCATCTCTTCACAACTTCCCTCTCCTCAGCACCAAACACTCCTCCATTCACAAGAATCATCCCCAGTATATCATTGCAAGCACACAGCTTTGGAAGTGCAAGCAGAGACATCGTTCGCGTACAAAACAGCTCATCTGAGCGCCAAGCAAGAGCCCTGACCTCAGCCTGCAATGGCGGGGTCAAAGACAGCACAAATATCCATCGGGAGCTGTGGGTGTGCCACGGCCTCCCTCCATCACCCTGCGCTATACTGACCTTCATGTTCACAATAACAAGCTGCGATCGGGAGCGAGGACAGACCGCTGGAGCGGCAAGAGGGAACTCAGTAAGAAGCTCCCAGATCCACTAAGACGCAGCGGGAGCACTTCGGAAAACAGGTCAGCCATCTGCCTGGAGGTAACGGCGACTTTCAGATACCGGCCAGAGAGACACTCTCTCATGTAGCCCTCCAGACCAGACAGAAATAAATCATCTAGTCATTAAATAAGGATAGGAAACAGAAGCCAGCTCTGAACTGTCCACGGGGCTGAGTAACAGAAAAACAATATGCACTTCGGGGTTTAACCTGAGCATTGAGAGTCTCCGCGCTCCCTCTATCACGCACGAGTGCTGCACACAGCTCCGCGCAGACTGGGAAGGAAAGGACTCCCTCACAGCCCGAGGCGGAGTCATCCAACCCTTCAAATGACAACATCTTCCCTGCACTAAACTTCTCTGGCATCACCACAAATGAGCAAGGAAACGGGCAGAGAGCCTGCGCATTTTGCAAAAAGGAGTAGCGGTCAAGTCAAACACCATCCAAAGGAAATGATGAGCAGCCTGCAGCTCCTTCGTCAGCTCCAGGACAGGCCAGATGCTGACAAAGGTATTAAATTTGACAGCCGGTTATAATGAGCTCCATTAGAAATACAATCAGTCCAATTTCTCATTGCCACAATTAACAGTAACAGACAATGCACTCCTCTTGGCAGGTGCACATAAAACTGAGCATCAAACAGCAAGGAAGGCTGAAATGTATTCTCACGTCAGACCTGAGATTGCTAGCATCCATCAAGAATAAATGGGGCTCATGCTTCGGCAGAAGCCAAGCAAACTGATGCTTGGTATCAAGCCTAAGATAATATTAAGAGCTATTAAAAAAATAAAACTTTGGGGTGCATCTGGAAGCAGACTTGTACTTCTGCCTCCCTTAATCATGGATGAGGTTGAAGAGAGGCATCACTGTAGTGATTTATTGGGTTTGGTCTTACGAGAACCTCATCTTCTTATCACAAACTCCCGACTACTAGGAGCTCTCCTGTGACTTGGGAAGTAACAGGATCTGAAATTGCCTAAACCTTCAGAGCGCCTGCACCATTATCTCTCTACGCCCTGCACCCTTTCCCAAGACAAACACCAAAATCAGAGCTGCTGCATCCTTTCCAGCACACACCAGGCACACCTACCCTTCACCCTCCCAAGCAGACCTAAGGGACAGTTACTTGTCAGCACCAGCGTTCAAACACCCAGCGTTTACTTAGCTTAGCATCCTCAAAGCACTTTAGATCACTAGGAAAGTCTTGCAAAACGCCTGGAAGCACAAGAAATCATGAGGCTTGAAGCCAGAGTCTTCCACTTTTTCATAGAATCATAGAATCATTTAGGTTGGAAAAGACCTTCAAGATCGAGTCCAACCATCATCCATGCCCACTAAACCATGTTATGGAGTACCCCGTCTATGCGCTTTCCAAATACCTCCAAGGATGGTGACTCAATCACTTCCCTGGGCAACCTATTCCAATGTGTGACAACCCTCTCAGTAAAGAAATTTTTCCTAATATCTAACCTAAACCTCCCTTGCCGCAACTTGAGGCCACTTCCTCTCATCCTTTTGTACCACGCGATAAAGATGCAGCCAGATAAAAAGTCACACCATCAGTCAGTCCACTGCAAAACCAGGCTGGAAAGAACAAGAGTCCTCATCATCGAGCCCTTCATAAGTATGGAAACATTTCACCCTTGTACCCTTCACACCTGCTCTTCAAGACCTCGTAACAACAAAGCAACGCTCTCGCAATCGCCGTCGCCCCTTTTCCCATAAGAAATGAGCAGGCCCAGCTGCTACGGGTGCAACGAGGTGCCGAACGCTGTATGGTGGAAGAATCTACCTCCATAGGCCATTGCACAAAAATGCCTGCCAGCACAGCAGCTGCAGGGACTGCGCTTCCATTTGCTCTTGCAGCTGCCACCTCTCTTAAAAGGAACAGTATTTTCCAGCAAGACACTGACTGCCAGTGACAAAGGGGTCAGTAAACAAAGCCACAAGTGATGTAGGGGTGTGATCTGCAGTTCAGATAAGCCTGCCTCTAAATAGAGCTGCCTTCCTCCCCTTCCATGGGACTAGGCCACGGGATGTCCAAGATCACCCCTTGATTTCAGACAACCAGTAGTGCAACATCCTAGCAAAAGGACGGAAAAGGAAAAAATCCTGTCCTCACTGTTGAGTCACATGAAGTACAAACAGCTACTGAGAAACGATCTTACAATCCCATTAAACCAGCAGAAGTGTTCAGGAGCTCTGCATGCATCGTGAAACAATTTTCTTTTGCACTTTTCCTGTTCTCTTTGGAAGCTGGAAGAGAAAATGTGATTTAATGGGATGCACACAACAAAAGGAGAGAAGGCATCAACCTCTGGTTTTAGATAATGAATGAGTCTACAAAGCAAAGGAATGAGTCTAGAAAGACCAAGGGAGAACGGGATCTGTAAGGTAACAAGAAACTAGAACTTGTTTCAATCATTTAAACTCAAATATCTACACACTAACAGCCAACAGTTAACAGCATCTAAGTCCTCTGGGCTAAGAAAATGGGTACCAAGCACAAATAACATCAGGGCAAGTTTCCCTGTTTTTTCACTGGAGAGATCAGAGTAAACAGATGTTGCCTTGTTCCCTTTGAGATGAAGATTGTGTGTTGCACAAGAGTTTTAACAAAAATCGATTTAAAAATGTTCTGGCACGACGGTCTCAACTGAAGCAGCACAGTTTCAGCTATAAGCATTGTCCTGTGCCAGCAGGGAGGAAAACATCAAAGCTGTGACACTGTGCAAGGGTTAGAGGACCAGAAAGTGAAACCAGACTCTCTCTTTTCATTATCAAAACAAAGTGGGAACAAGTACAAAATACAACTTTCTGGGTCTAATCTTAATCCAGCCGAGATGTTTACATCTCATTTTAACTCATTTCTTTTAACGTGCCAAGAACTCTTTTCAGAAGACACAAGGGTTTCTGTAGAATGCAATATGCATTGATAAAATATTTTTCTTGGCAAAATAAACTGGCAAGGCTAACTGAATGACAAAGCAGAAACAGGAATCTCCCCTCTCGACAACAATACCTGGGGGCAACGCACTGGGCAGGCTAAGACCACCGATAAATTGGATGCGCACGAGCAATTTTGCAGCGTTGGCTTTACACTGCTGTTATTCCCAGGCTCTGCCAGGCATTTCCCGAGCACTAAAAACACAACAGCTTGATCTCAGGGGAGGAAAGAAAAAAATCTGCCACTGAAGTCTGCTGCCACAGAAAGCACAATACTGTAGGGTTTTACTAATGGCAGTGTTACTGTTACCAGGTAATCTCCTACCAGGCTTGATTTTAACAGTTTTGGGAAATTCTCTGCCTCCCGTAACTGCTTTCTATCGTTAAAAGAGATGTCACGTTCAGCACCTCAGAAGAGCTGTTCTTCACCACTTGAGAACATCTTTTCTTTTTTTTTTTTCCTCTTGCAATTCATTTGAGCTGCTTTAGGACGAGCAGTACAACATAAATGTTGCCTCTTTCTAGTAAGGACACTTCAAGTCATTGACTCAAAGGTAGTATTAGAGGAGCCCTTCAGAAGGCTCATTATAAGTAAAAAGCATACTTGCCTGGAGATAACAAGATTGCACTCAAAATAGCGGCCCTCTGACCTTCTTTAGGAATGCATCACAAGTAGCTAAAGCAAGATTGCAGCTTGGCCGAGGGAGTTTGTTTGCATACCAGTTAAGCAGTACTAGTCCTTCCAGGCTGCTGAGGGACGTCTTCCAACTCCCACAAAAGTGCTGGAATATAAAAGTCCCTGAAGACTTCCTGCTGCAAAGTAAATTCCAACTGAGACAAACGTACTTATCTAGAGGAAAACAGCTTTGCCCTATGCACAACAACAACAGAACAGGAACCATCTTATTGCTCTCTTAATAGAGCTCAGCAAATCTGGATGTGAGACAGCTTCACGTAAGCTACAAAAAACGCAGAAACTTCAGATCAAGGCAACCCACTCTCGACGCGGTGAGCGCTTTCTGTCCCAGTTCCCTTTCTAATCGCATCACAACAATAAAGCTTCCTCGACCTGACTGTCCAGCTCCTAGCAGGTGTTAAACTGGCATTCAAAACAGCATTAAATATGGCATTTAAATTGCAAAAGCCAGTTTTGCCTGATGATTTCACACTCCTCTGAATTGCGTACTTCATGCGTTAACAGAGGAAACATCAATATGATGCTACTAAGGGCAAATGGACAAGTACGGGGTTGCTCCCAAGACAGGCGCATTGAACACCAACGCAGAAAAGAACCGCTTTTCCCTCCAGTTTTTGTTCTCTGTGAGCCTGCAAATATCATTTACAAAGTTTTTCTTGATTGCTTATTCCTCTTGGTCCTCTCCTCTCTGGGGAGGCGCGGGAGGTAAAGATGACAAGGGTGACAACATGACTCACGGAGCGACCACCAAGCTGGGAGCATCCAGCTGGGCTTGGGTTTGAAAGAGAAGAGACGTTACAGGAAAAGAGAGTCGGGTTTTCTTTTCACGGTTCTTTGGAGAAATGCAACTGTTAAACCTCGCTAAACTATCGATGGAGACCACGCACCCCACTTAGGCATGACCTAGGAGATACCAAAGGCTTCCCTATGGGAACCCGCGGGGTTCTGTACCCCCCCACCCCCCAGCAAAACAGTCTATGCCCAGATCTCCGCGCTCCTAGAAGGCGGGATCGGGGACGCGGTTGTCCAGCCACGGACAGAAACTCGCCCCGGGGCCGGGCTTTGCTCCTTCGGGACCGGTTTTGGGGCTGTCGAAGGGGTTCGCCCGGGGCGGGGGGAGGCAAATCAACCAAGCGAGGGGCCTCGCCGGCGCTGCTAGAGCACAGGCAGAGGCGCACGGAGCGGGGCAGGACGGGGGTGGCAGCGGAGGCCCCGGCGAGAGAAAGCGGAGGCGGAGGGTCCCGTCCGTGGGTCCCGGCCCCGTCCCGTCCCGTCCCGTCCCCCCCCCACTCCCGCCGCCGTCTGCAGGCCGCGCAGCCACCCAGCCCGCCGCAGGCCCCGCTCCCCGGCCTCGTCCCCTCCGCTCCCCGACCCGCATCCCCACCTTCTCCTCGAGCTCCCGCGTCCCGCCGGGCTCCCGGCCGAGCCGCTGCCGCAGCTCGGTCATCCCGGCCCCGCGCCCGCGGCCGCTCCGCTCCGCGCCGCTCCGCCGCCGACACCGTTGAGCCGCCCCGAGCCGCGGCCACCAGGGGGCGACAGAGAGCGAAGCGCCGCGACTACCGCCGCCCAATCGACGGCGCCGAGATGGACGCGGGGGGCGGGGCTTCGCCCAAATCTGGCCCCGCCCAGGTGTACCCGGATGTGAGCCCACCCACCACCCCCCCCCTCACCGCGCCGACGCCATGTCGGGTGGGCGCAAGTGCGTTGGTGTCGCCGGGGGTGGGGGGGTGTGGCTTGGCGACCGGGAAAGCCCCGCGCGCGGGAACTTCGCGGGGGCGGGGAGAAGCGTGGCGGATTCGTCTGAAAGAAGAGACTGCGGCTTGGTTTTCACTCAGGCCTGGAGTTCCTGCCAGGAACCGGCCTCTGAGGAGAAGCGCGCCGAGCTGTCCCCGCTGGCGCAGCCGGGGGACGGGCCGCAGGGATCAGAGAGCCCCCCCACCACGCCGCCTCAGCCGGGCCGCGGGGCGAGCGCGGCTTCCCGGAGCCGCCGTCCCCGCTAGGCCCCCGCCGGCCATGGCCGTACGGCGAGGCGGGAGGCGGGCTGGCGCCACGGGGACGGGGAGGCGGGGGAAG
Organism: Astur gentilis; assembly: GCF_929443795.1. Classification (NCBI taxonomy): domain Eukaryota; kingdom Metazoa; phylum Chordata; class Aves; order Accipitriformes; family Accipitridae; genus Astur; species Astur gentilis. The sequence goes on along the minus strand of NC_064907.1, from coordinate 20,909,502 downwards.
TGTGTATCCCGCGCGGCGATTGGTTCCCGCCGGACGAGGGGGCGGGATTAAGGGGAGGAGCGGCGGCGGGATTGGACGGAGAGCGAGGGGCATCCGCCATGTGAGCGTGGATAGGGTTTCGCGGGGAGGGCAGGGCCGCTGGCGATTGGCTGCGGCGCGGCGGCGGGCGGGGCGCGGGAAGGCTATAAAAGGGGCGCTTGGCGGGCGGCGGCAGTCGGCGGCCGGTCGCGCTCCGCGGTTGTTTGTCGGTCGGCGGCCGCTGCTCCCGCGAGGATGTTCGAGGCGCGGCTGGTGCAGGGCTCGGTGCTCAAGCGGGTGCTGGAGGCCCTCAAGGACCTCATCACCGAGGCCTGCTGGGACCTGGGCTCGGGCGGCATCAGCCTGCAGAGCATGGACTCCTCGCATGTCTCCCTGGTGCAGCTCACGCTGCGATCCGAGGGCTTCGATACCTACCGCTGCGACCGCAACATCGCCATGGGCGTCAATCTCAACAGGTGGGGAGCGGGCAGCGGCGGGGGCCTTCTCCGGCCACGGGGGCGGGCCCGGGACCTGAGGCGCTGAGGGGAGCGGGGAGCGGGGACCGGGGGGGGGGGAGGGGGTGCGGGGCGAGGGGCCGCCTCTGCGCTCGCCGTGCCGGGGCAGCGGCTGCCGGGGCGGGCGGGGGCCCCTGGGAGCCCGTTCTCTACCCTTCTTCCCGCCGCCCTTCCATTCTCCTCAGAACTCTCGCGCCGTTTTTGGCGGGGCGGGGCTCGGCGGCGGTGACGTCACTGCCGGCGCCCAGTGGCGGGAAAGCCCATTCGGGAGCGGGGGAGGCCGAGCGCGGCCCGCCATGGCGCCTCGGCTCCTGCCGCCCGGGGAGGGGGGACACAACGAGCCGAATCTCTGCTCCTTCTGCGCAGCTCCGCAGGCCGCGTCTGAGGCTGGCGGCTGCTCCTTGCTGGCCTTGTATTCGCGCTCTGTAGTAGGCTCGGTCTGCCTGCAATCTTGGGAGTCACCTACCTTTCTTTTATCCCCCCGCCCCAGCATGTCCAAAATACTGAAGTGTGCTGGAAACGAAGACATCATAACTCTCCGAGCAGAAGACAATGCAGATACGTTGGCTCTAGTGTTTGAAGCACCAAGTGAGTGTTAGATGTGGAAACTAATTTGCTACTGTGATGGTTTTAGGTGGTCTTCACAAACCATGCAAATGCAGGAGGGAAGGAAATGACAGTAAATAGTTCAGAAATGGGAGGGGTCACCTGATACTTAAACTCTTGAAACAGTCTGGAGATGTAAGCTTAGTCAACCTGACCGATGCTATTTTTGTAAGAGAAAGACTCTTCTTTAGGCCACCTGCAGATGCTCTTGGTGGGTTGCTGTCCTCTTACAGCCTGCAAAAGCCTGTTTGGGTCACTTTCAGATTTCTACCTCTAATTAAACAAGGTAGCTCTTATTGTCATAATTTAGATGTTTTTTTTACTGGGGGGGGGGGGGGGGGGGGCGCAAAAGTTAAATTCAGGATGATAACTTCTTGGAAACAGTTGGTCAAACTATGCTTTCTTTCTTTAGATCAGGAAAAGGTTTCTGATTATGAGATGAAGTTAATGGATCTGGATGTGGAGCAGCTTGGAATTCCAGTAAGTAGTGGCTCGAATGACTGACGACACTGCCTCTTAGAAATGGGTGTTTTCCCATGTTTGCATCAGACTTGAAGTTTGAGCTTGTAAGATAACTTCCTTTGGAAAGACTAGACAACCTCAAGTGTAGTGACTACATTAAGCTTCTTGGTAGAAGTTTAATTGTGACACTTCCTTCGCAGGAACAAGAATATAGCTGTGTAGTGAAAATGCCTTCTGCTGAATTTGCGCGCATCTGTAGAGATCTCAGCCACATTGGTGATGCAGTTGTCATCTCCTGTGCAAAAGACGGTGTGAAATTTTCATCTAATGGAGAGCTGGGCAATGGAAACATTAAGCTGTCACAGACGAGTAATGTGGATAAAGAAGAAGAAGCTGTAAGTTAAGCGTTCACAGTTACTGTGATGTCTTCAATGTTGAGGTTTCTACTAATATGACATTCTCTGACCTATTGGGGGCTAAAGCTGGCTGATTGGATTGTGTATTTCTCTGGTTTATAGGTTGGAGGCAACAGGTTGTTGCCAACTTTAGGCCCTTATCTCCAGGGCCAGCAAGCTGTGCTCAGCAGAGCAGAGTGGGGAGTAGCGCTTGTCTGCCTTTGCTTGAGATGTCTGAATTACTTGAGAGACTTAAGGGGACTTGCTGCAGCTTGCTTTTATTGAAGTCTCACCTGGTTGATGGTTTTCTAGGTCACAATAGAGATGAATGAGCCAGTCCAGTTGACCTTTGCTCTGAGGTACCTGAACTTTTTTACCAAAGCCACTCCCCTGTCACCTACGGTAACACTCAGCATGTCTGCAGATGTTCCTCTTGGTAAGTAGAAGCAGCTCTCCTTGAAAAATCTTGTAGAATGCCACCACCTTAGAGCTGCGTTAAGAACTCCTGAATGAATGTCTTGTCTGAAAAACCTTCTGAATACTGTTCTTTTTCTTTTTCCCAGTTGTGGAGTACAAGATTGCTGATATGGGACACTTAAAATACTACCTGGCTCCAAAGATCGAAGACCAACAAGAAGGCTCTTAATTGGAGTAGGACTGAGGGGGAGATCTGGTCAGCTCTTCAGAGGACAACTGAGTTTGAGAAGGAAATGGTGGTGTTAGCAATTTCAGTGCAGTGGAGCATTGTATGAGCACTGTTAGGCATGTTGTATAGATATCTTTTGTACATATTTTTCAAGTTACTATTTTGCTATACTGGTGTCATTGGAAGTAGATTTTTAGTCTGTTCCTGTACCTCCAATAATCTCTTAGATACTGTCTGGAGGTGAAATATCTTACTCCTTTCAACTTGTGTTAGAGAAGGGGTGCAATATTTTAACTTGAGTAAAGATGTTTCCTAGAGTTTCACCTGTGGAACTGTAGTTGACTAGAGTTGCTGTTCAGTTACGCTCCGAGTTTATTCGACTATTTCATCCATTTATTTTTGAAGCTGGTATTCTAAGTGAAACATTGAAAATGGAAATAAAGAATATAATTTCATGGGTTTTATCCTGTTTAAATGTGGATGGATGAATCAATGTGCTGTCAAACTATGCTAATGTACCCTAGCTCCTTTTTCAAAGGCACTGCACCAGGCAAGCTTGTGGGTTGGGTTTTTTTGCGCTGGAGTTACCAGCTTCTGTGTTGATCCCTTAGATGTGTTGAAATTGAGGGGTGTGGTTACAGTTTGAATAACTGATTGGTCTGTGATGCTGTTTCCTTTAAGCAGAGGAAGTTTGTGAAAGTTTTCCTTAAAATGCATTAGCTTCAGCAGATGCCAGAGATGCCTGTAGCAGGGACTGTTCCTGTAGCTGTCACTCTGGCCCTCGGTGAAGTCGTGAGGGTGTGTAGGCATGTGCCCCAGTGTGGCTGTGACAGAAAACCGCTTGGTCTGGTGGGGATTTGTGTGAACTGTTCCTGGGTGTGGTTCTGTTGTTTCTGGCTGGTTGATGTTGAGCCACTCCTCAACAGGTTGCATTCATTGAGTGCCTTTGTCCCACACCTTGCTTGCTTCTATTGATGTGTAGTGTGCTTACTGTGCTACCAGCAATTCCTGTGTTATGTTCGTATTGATGAAGATCTAAAAATAAGACTTACACCATGTTTCACCCTGAAGGTTTGATCATGGAAAAACAAGATCTGAAAACAGTTTCAGGCAGCTACTGTGGTTTTTTCTTCAGTTACCATATTGCTACCAGCTAGCCATAAATCCTTACCCTCTGTCTGGAACCTGAGTGACTCCACTTTGTCACTAATGACAAAACAATGAAAAGCAATTTAGTTAGCTTGATCAGTGCTGTGTGGTAAGTAGTACTTAGAGGCTCTTTTAGGTGCTGTGGGTATGCTTATTCTTCTAGGAGGCTGCGTGCTTCCCACTAGTCAGCAATACAGGACTGACTAGAGCATAAACTGCCTGAAAATTTGACACTTGGAAAACCCAACCGATTTAGCAGGAGAATTTCACAAGGTGGCAGTACTGATTAAGAAACAAATTCTGCTGTGTCAGAATGATGCAGCTACCATTGTGGTAGAAGCTTGTCCCTGCTCAAAGCTGAGGGACAGGATTTCTTAATGCCCCTGCTGTTGATATTTTTTTTTCTGTTGGTAGTAGCACTGCGTTACTAGTAGAGGTGGTTTAGACTCTTGTTTTCTTCTGCTGTGATGGATGCAGATAGCTCCCTGCATGGTTTTCAGTTCCCATACTGAGCTTTGTCTTATGTCTCCAGAGCATACCCCACTTATTCTCTTGAACTTTTTTAGCCTGCTGATTAATTCAGCACCTTTTAAGAAAACACCTCAAAGGCGAGATCTTCAGCTGCCCTAAAGTTTTTCAGCAATTGCTGAGTTACTGCCCTGAACAGTACTAGTACTGTCTTAAATAACCAGGAGACTTTTCACTCCAAATGCGATGCTTCTCAGATTGGATTGCCATTGTGGTACATGCAAGTACGACAAGCAAGCATGTGCTTCAGCGAAGAATCAAAGATTCATGATGTTGAAATAGGGAAGGATTCTGGGTTTCAATGATGTGCGTAAAGCTGGGCTAGTGATTGAAGCAAATTTTTTGGTGCAACCTCCTGCTGTAGTGGGGGTTACAAAACTCTTGTGCTATTCTACTCATAAACACATTGTAAAAATAAGCTAGATGGTTTAGTTGCTTATTTTTACAGCTGTAATGACCAAATTGAGTAGCCGTATGTGAGAAACATCCTTTAACAGTAGTGTCTACGTGCTTGTGTTCTGACTTGTGTACTGTGTGCTTTCTGGATAAGTCCTTCGAGATGAATGTTCACTATGCCATTGTCATACCCAAACAATCAAAATTAAGATGTTCCCTTAAAAAAAAAAAAAAAAAAAGCTGAGGAAGCTTAGTAAATCCTGTGAGTGTTTCTCCATGTTTGAGAGAGTAAGCTTTTGAAGTTGATATATTTAGACTTTCTTAGCAAGGAGAAAAAGGGGGAAGGAGGGAGAAATCTATGAAATTTAAGATTAGGCTTTTTGGGCTCTAAATCCAGTGTGTACTTTATTAATTTACAGGAACTGGAACCATGGCAATTCCTGCGGTTTCCTTGTCTGGAGCAGTTGGAGGAAGTAGATCCCCAGTTGTCTGTCATCTGATGGGTTAATACTGGTCCGGGTGCTAGAAATAATTTTCTGGCTATAGCTTGTCTGTCACATATTTTGCCCTAATGAAGGGCAGTGCTGTGTCTGATGGTTCAGTTATGTCCAGATCTTCCTGTAGGAAGTCGACTTTAAAGCACGTGTAGGAGAAATGTGCGTGAACATGCTGTTTCACAAACGAATGCAGCCCCAGAATGACAGATGAGCTCCGGTGGGTCTTGTGTGACGCGGGCCTGGGTGACCAGGATGTGGTCCACGCCACCCTGCCCGAGGACACTAATTCCAGCTGCTCATCTGGAGTCCGAGGCCAAAAATAACCCAGCGGAGCTGAGCCAGCGAGAAGCTGCTGCCACAACCTGGAAGGAAATTGCCGTCATAGGAATAAACTTCCTGGGTTGTTCTGCGGCCAGGGCAGCGCGGAGGAGAAGCGGCTGCAGGAGAGATGGGCTCGACCAGCAGCATGGATGGCAGGTAACCGCCTCTGGGTGTTTTTGATCAACGTTTTGAAGTGTGCGAGGCAGGGTGCGCAGCCTGGAGTTTTGGGGGGGTCCCCAGGCGTGTTGGGAGCTTCCTGTTCAGCAGCAGGGAAACCATTTTGGGTCTGGAGGAGAGGGGCGGGCGGTGTTTATCCTGTCAGATTTGAGCTCCTGAAAGGGCAAGAAGTGACATTCCCCCCTGTGCCTTATTCCTGGGCACAGAGGGTTGAAAAATATATTGCTCTTGTTTAGGGGGTGAACAGGATTTTGGCTCGAAGTGCCGTGTTTGCGTTTACTGGCAAGCTCGCCTGGTGAGCCTGCGCTCTGCTCGGGGAGCATTCCCCCGGGCAGTGCAGGTTCTGACTGCGTTTAAAACATGACTGTAGCGCATCGTATTAGAAAACCTCAATTACAAGTGTGATTCACCATTTATTTGCTTCCTAAAGGGCACAGCACTGAGCTCGTTTGTGATCTTGAACCCCTGTAGAGCACAAGGATAGTGAAGCTTAGTGGACTTGAACCTGGCCCTTAAACAGGAGATCTGAGTGGTTTGGGTTTTTTTACATTTGTTTTTAATAGCTGCTTTCTTGTTGATAAGCAGGTGATGGGAAGGGCAGGACAACTTACGCAAGTGTAGATTGGAAATAATTTCTAGGAAGCCACTAGGAATAGCCTGATAAGTAATGGGACAGTCAGTAAGGACTCCCATGGTACTTTGAGAGTAAAATAGGGTAGAGTCAGGAAATCTGACACATTTCAGATGTGCTGATTTCTTTTGACTTTTTCTCCTCCTGCACGTCTACCCCAGGGCACGTGGGAGGCCTTGGGGGTATTTGAGTACTGTGACCTGAAAAACACAGATGTATAAGTGGCTGAGGATGTGAGTGTTACCACCCTGTAGGTGGGTGGTATTTCCATTATCGATGGGGCTAGAAATGTTTTGTCTGTGCTTGGGTTTGGCTACCAAAAAAAAGCAACAAGTTCCAAGTTAAAGGTACAGCTGTGGGGGTTTAAGATCAGAGGGTGCTGGGTTTTTTATAGAAGTCAAATTTACTACAGGAGGAACAAACCTGATGGCAGGGGAATGTGCCAGCAATTAGCAAGAGGGAGGCAAAGGCTTTCAGTTCAAGTGGAGACTAAATATTTTGAGGATACGCCAGTGTTATAGAAAAAGCATCTTTGTCCCTTCCTGTTGGAACAGTTGGGATATGCACTTTTGTCATCTTTATTCCGTACTTTCTCAGAAAATAAAGCTACTGAAGTTGGAAAGCGAGGGAAGCCTACTGCCTGCCTCGCTTCTGGGAATTGTAGCCCTGGGCTGCAGTGCGGCTTCAAGGCTGTGGGTGAGCAGCCACCAAATGCATGGGAGAAGTGGTCAGGCCCTGTTAAATAGCTGTGCAGTGAATCGGGGATGTGTTGGCAGGCCAGATCCAGGCTTCAACTCCTGAGAAGTTGGGCTTCAAGGTGCAGAAGCAAGCTGGCTCTGCCCTTCTCTCCAGGACTGTCACTGCTGGCAGCAAAACTGCAGGGCTTGGCTTCATGGCATGGTGAAATTGCAGGGTATGGCTCTGGCGTAACTAAATAAAGCTCTACCCTGAACGCTGCCTCCCTCGCAGCTAGACAGACAAGTGACTTATGCTTTTTAGTTCCTTGCTGGTTTTTTCGTTACCTCATCCACTAATCACTCTGTCCCCTTGTCATGTTCCCTCTGAGTCATAACCTGAGCAGTCTTGGGAATGACAGTTCCATTTCATTCTCGTTTCCAGTGGTTGGGTTTTTTTGTGTTGGGTTGGTTTTTGTGTTTTTTGGTTTTTTTTTTTTTTAAAAATGGATCTATTGCAAAATATCTGGCTGGTTGAAAAGCTGCTTTGTTTAGTTCTGGTTTGGGTTTATTTGCTAGTGTCCCTGTTCAGAAATAGCTGGACCTCAGACATCTCCCTGCTGGAAGTGTGATCTCCTTGCGAAATGAGAGCTGATTTATACATTGTATATTCTGGAATTTCTATCTTACTTTAAATGCAAATTCTACCTTAGTCTGACTTTGCTTTCAAATATTGGCAAACCCTGTTGCAGCTATATCCATGCCCCTGTATTTTAGGCTTAAATACAAAGTTTTGTTTGAAAAGAATTTATGAAGAACAAAGATGCCTGTTTGTTAGTACAGACTTGACACTGTTTCAAGTAAGAAACTTGATCCATGTCTCTCAGATTCTATTGTCCAGTTTGCTCTGATATTTTTTTTGCTGTTCTTCTCACTTTCCAGGTTCTAGCTGATGCTCAGGCTTCCTTGTAATGATGCCATCACGGACAAATCTGGCTGCTGGGATTCCCAGTAGCAAAGTCAAATATTCCAAGCTCTCCAGCACTGATGATGGATATATTGACCTGCAGGTAAAAACTGGGGAAGAAAACCTCTTTCTGCTGCTGCTGCTCTGACTGTAAACTACTAGGAAAGGCTGCTATAGCTTTGCATGTGCCTGGGAGGCTGCTGCTTTGTTTATCTCTAGTAGAACAGCCTCAGCTCAGAAAGGTACAAAGCTAGCTGTCAGCCACCACTTGAGCCCTTCTCCAGAAAGCCTGTAGAGCTTAACTGGAAAGACTGCTTGTTTAATAGGGCCAGATGCTTTTCTTTAGAGGGAGGTGAAAATTGGAGCAGATCTGGAAGCAATGGGTGTAAATGCTGGCTCAGACAGCGGGGTCTCTATGGGCAGGATTCCTTGCAGAAGGGCTGTTACAAAGCCCTGCAGCAGAGCTGCTGCAACAGTTTGTCCCATGTCATCTCTGCTAGCTGTGGGATGCATATTTCTGCCATGGTGGGAGGGGAACTGTGCTGAGTTAAGCTTTTTAATATTTGGGTTTTTTTGATCCAGTTCAAGAAGAGCCCACCAAAAATCCCTTACAAGGCAATTGCACTGGCTATTGTGCTCTTCATGATCGGGACCTTCCTCATTATCATAGGAGCCCTCCTCTTGGCAGGATACATTAGCAAAGGCGTAAGTGGTTTGATTACATTTCTGTTGCGAGTTTTGCATTGCTTGCCCATTCCCCAAAGCCTGCCATGAACCAACATGTTCAGTGTAGAAATTCAGAGCAAAAGGCCTGCAAGGAAGAAAATAATCCCCTCTGCTGCCTCACTGATGTTTGCTGTCAGCCCTATTATTCTGGCAGCAGAGCCCTGTGATGTCTTCAGTTAGCAAGTCTGGAGCAGGTTCGTAGCTGGATGGGAGATCTGCCAGGGAGGGCCGAGTTTCTCTGTCCTCCCTGGGGTACAGTTTCATTTTAATGCTACATCCGTGCAGAGGTCAGCTTGTTGTCCTGGAAAAACTTCATCCTAGGATCATCACTCCTCTAGTGAAGATCATTTGGTAACTTCTGTAGGAGATACCAGACTGCTAGATAGGACGTAGCAGCACTTTTCTCATCTCTCTGTATTTATGATCCATTGAAAGGGGATCTGTTGTTTGTGGCTGACTTGGTGCTCCTCTGTGGCACACTTCTTTTACCTTGTGCCATATGGAATTGCTTTACGGTTGGCAGCTGCTGCTTATCATTGTGGAAACAGTAGTATTCTGGCTGTATCGGAAGCAGTCCAGGCACAGATAGGAGAGCTTGTTCGCAGCTGGGCATGCAGCACCCAGCATGTGGCTGGCAGTTTCGTTACGTGGTTAGTGTTAGGAGGTGCCACCCCTCCTACCCGAAGGAGAAGTTCAGTTGAGGGTTTCCTGTAGCAAGGAGGAGATGCAGGGGAGAGGACTTGAGCTCAGCCTGAAGAAAAATGAGATGTTTCTGAATTTAAGATGAATTTTTGCTTTTTGTCAGCTAGCCAGGCCTTAGGAATGAATAGTTGAGGCAGGACTTAAGAAATAGGGAAGACCCCCCCCCCACCCCCCCCATACAAATCTCCTCTTACTGCACTTGCCTGTCTCTCTTCTGCAGGGAACGGACCGTGCCATCCCTGTGCTCATCATTGGGATCCTTGTGTTTCTCCCAGGCTTCTACCACCTCCGCATTGCATACTACGCTTCCAAAGGCTACCGGGGCTATTCCTATGACGATATCCCGGATTTTGATGACTGAACAATGTATTTAATTGCATTATAATTAGGTTGGTGGTAAGAGCTGTTAGTTACCCTGGATATCAGAGGGGGCCTTGTAAGATTGTAGATGAAGTATATCAGTCACAAGATGCCAGTTCCAGGTTTTGAAGTATTGCAGGTTTTTCATTTGGGGGGGAGAGGGCTTGAACACAGAATTGACCAAAAGGATTGCAACATTAGGTGGGTAGAACATGTGATTTATTGTATTTTTCCTCTTTTGGTTACATAATGCTGGTTGCTTGTAAGAAGTTCTTCTTGGGCAAGCCAATTCTAGCAATTATCCAAAAATAGATGAGCCAGTTTCAGCAACAAAGATACTTGGTTTTTCTAACTGTTTTATAGAACTCTGTTTTAGTTTTCAGTGAGATTGTGGTTTTCACTAGGTTTATCTTTGCAGATAAACCAGCATAGTTAAATTCTCCTTTTGCTCTCTGTCCATGAGAAATGCTTCCAATCTACTTGTCCTGTGCTTGTCTGGAGTAACAAGTCACATGTGTACAAGAGGGGGAAAACTGGACTTGCATGAAATACTTTACATGTGCATTTGCTGCACAACTCCTTGTCAGAATGACCAAGCTTTTTTACTCGGCAAACACACACTTCAGGAGCAAGCTTTTTGCCATACCGCTGTTACTTTTGGCAAAATCCACTTATCCTTTAAAAGGACTATTGTTGGATTTTTGCTTATTATTTTAAACAAACTGAATGGATACAGGGAGAATTGGAATTTGGACCAGGACTTAAGTGTCTAGATACAAAAAAACTTGGTTTTGACTAATGTGGATCTTGGAGACACTTGAATTCCATCTGTCTGTATGTATATTTGGAATAATTTTGTCCTTGTCTAGATAATATGCTGTGCATAACTCCCTAGACCAGTAAAAAGGAAATCTCTATAGTTTGTACTTAAGTCCCATTTGTATTGTTTTGCTAGCTTCAGCGATAGGTTATTCAGGGAAAACAGATTGGTAGCTCTATTTTGTGTAAAATAAAAACAGTCTGTCTCTTGAAGTGGGAATGAATTCAGTGTCCTGGAGAACAAGTATGTTGACAAGTAGTGATGCAAGTAGATGTATTTAATATGAATAAACTTCACTATATTCTGTGTACAAATCATAACCTTGTCTTTTTCACATTCACAGATGTCGGTGTGCACTAAAAACTGTTCTGGGCAACCAGATTAAGGCTTTAGCTGAATCTGCTGTTGCCTACTGCTTCCAATTGCTAATGTAGTCATTTCAATCAGCATTAGGCTTTGCTGAGCCAGCAGCTTTGGAACAGCTCCATCTGCTCTCCAGGACCCTTGGCTGGCTTTGGGGCAGAGCTGGGGAGCTGGGATTACCCTCCCTAGTGCAGCAATCCAGAGTGCCCTGGGTGCGGTAGGAAAACGTGCTTCTCCAGAAGGTCAGGATTTGCTTTTTGAACCTCACGTGCAGCCTTTACTAAATGTGTAAAGACCCCAGACTTCTAATTGCTTTGTTTCAGGGTCCAAATATCCAGTTGCTTTTGTTGTGCAATGTAACAGGAGCAGCGTCTGAATATGGCTTGTGGGCTGGTACTGATACTCCAGAATTGTCAGGTGTGCTTTGTGGACTGAAAATATTTTGAAACAGAGGGGCAGGTACCACTGTTGGTGCAGAGCGGGTCCGTGGAGATGTTGAGATGAGAACAGTGCTGGATGAATGTCTTGCTCTGGAAGTACTCTTAAAATTGCCTTTTTTCCTCCTCCAATATTCTAGATTAAACCCAAAGCCTGAGCCAAGATCTCTTTTAACCTACATCTCTTCCCTTGTTTGACTTAATTGGCTTGTGTGTGCCCCAGTGTTGCACTCTGAGGAATAACTGATTGAATTCAGGATCTTCCTTTACATCTCTGAAGGCAACAACTATGCATGTTCTTTCCTGCTGTGCTGCGTCACGCCAGTCCTCACCCATCTCACGTTCCTGACGCTGCTGGCCCCTGCGCCGATGGCAGCCCTGCATCCCAGATGTTGTCACGTACTGCTCGGCAGCAGCTGAAGTGTGTCAACTAAAGCTAGGTCGGGCCAGGAGAGTGGCTGCTGACGCAAAAACATGAATCGGCCTCTATTAGGGGATAAGAATGTAGATTTGTTTGGTTTGGAGGAAAGGGGAGAGGAAGTGAAAGGGAAGTTTAGATGGAAAAAAAGAAGATGCTTTCAAGTGGGACTGATAAGATGCAGAAAATTGGGAAGCCTGGGTTGACTAAGAAGGACACGTAAATGTAGGGGACAGGAGAAAAACATGCTGACATTTCTGAAGGTAAGGCAATTAATTTATTTTTTGACAGAAGCAAAGTTCTCAGCCAGCACAGTGTATAAATAAGAACAGTCCCTGCCCTAGTGCTCGCAGGGCTGTGAGGGATGGCCACAGGGATGTCTTCCTCTCTACAGGGATTGTTTTATATCTAATCTAGAAAAAAGGAGACACATCTGGGAAAGAAAAAAAGGTATGTTGACTGCTGGAAAAATGCAGATGCAGATGACTTCATTCTTTGGGTTGACATACTGCAGTCTAAGCATGGTTTTCCTCCACAGTATAAGTCTCTAGATGTTCAAATGTCTATTAATTGTCTAGCTGTAGTGTAGCTAATAGCCAGGTTTCAATTTTCTCTTGCAAAATAGCATGCATTTACATTTATTGTAAGAGATAGGAAAACATTACTGCGAATATCTTGTTTCTCTGAGCCTCGTCCATACCATAGCAGTTGTGCTCCTCTAGTATAGATATGATTGTAATCAGTGCAGTCAGCTCTTCCATTTGTTAAAGCATTACATAAGAATGAAGCTTTCCTCCTAAGTGGGGCTGGTGTTTTGGTGTTTCTGTGCTGATACATTCCAACAGCATCTTTTTAATTTTCCTCCCACTCCTGCCACACTGTGGACCTGCATGCATGATTTGCATGGCTGGCTTGGCTCCTTTGCTGCCTTGCCTGAACAACCTGGCTCTGTGTAGCTGTATCCTTCCCTTGACCCTGGGTGCCAGATGCTGCTGCCAAACCCCACAGTTAATGGCTCTGCTCCTCAGTTCCCCTTCTGTAAAATCATGGGTGTTGTGGGTTTGGGGAGAACTGACTGAGACTGACTCACTAGAGTGGCGAGGGTAATAGGAAAATGCCTGTGAAGAAGTTTCTGGTTCTAGAGCAGGGCTTGAATGACAAATAAGGCACAGGCTGAACACTGATGAATGAGGATAATACTGAATAGCTATTTCCTTTATTGAGCATCATCCATTCTGGGCACTCGGCAAGGCAGCTGACTCAGGGAAAAAAAAAAAGTCAGCATTTGTATAGCTTGATGTGGAATTATTATGCACAGAAGCTCTGGTGAAAGAACAGGCACCCAGATTTTAGGTTTTTCTCTAGTGTGAGTGCTTGAATTCATGTATCATCAATAATGTTCTTCTATTGCTGTTATATGGTATATTTATATGCTTGTGTACTTAATACCATAAAATTGCTGGAAAGGTCTTTAGAAGTGTGATTCTAGAGTTCTCTGGTCTGAGCTACCAGCAGTCCCAAAGAAATTCCCCCCCAATGTATTATTTGGAAAAGCAAAGGTTCATTTTAAGTAAATATCTTGATTTTACCTTTTTTTTTTTTTTACTGTCTTGAGTGAACAAAGCTAATGGAAGTTCCCAAGCATCATCACATCAGAGGAGACTTCCCTTATGTAGACAAGCTGTTTGAAACATCTAGGTGAATAAACTGGGGGGAACAAACAAAGTAGTGGTGGAGACAGTCTTGGGTAGCTGCAGATATTACCTACAAGCCCTGGAAACTGATGCTAGATCCACAATGGCTCTTTCTCTGCTCTTCATTTGCAATGGCTCATTGGTAATAGCATATTGTGCTGCCCAAGGCAGAAGGGGACCTGTTCCTCTTCTCTCCAGGAGGCTCCTTACCACTGTTGGTGGTGCAAATGCCACCAGCTGAGACAGATGGCCACCAGTGGCTCCTGGCTCAAAGATGCTGTGTGTAACATTTTCTAACACTTCCCACAGCCAGATTCCCTTCAGAAGGGAAGTCAGGCAGCAGAGTTGTAGCAAGTGGTGACATTCAAGTGTAGAGCTAAGGAGTCAACCTGCTGCCCATGTCCTGGCTGAGGGACCTCAGTGGGCTTCCAGGAGAGGCTTCACACTCAGACATGGCTCAAAGCAATGCAGTGGTCTCTGCCAGCTTGGGCACTGGATAAGGCTGGGGACAGTGAGGGTTTGTCGCAAGCATCGCATCCAGTGCTGCATCTCCAAGGTCATGGCTAATGCCCCTGTTGGGATATTGTGTAGAAGGATGCAGGCCTGAAAGGGATCTCCATCAAATGGCAAAATTAGGAGGGATGGAGATGAACTTAGCAGTGGAAAGGAGCAATAGGAAAAGCCAGAATTATCTGAAGTGTTGTGCAAATGGCTCTCACAAACCCTTGAAAGAAAAGGCAGAAATTGTGCTTCTGTAGGTTGCTTGAAGTGATGGAGTGGTGAGGTGTTTCATCAGCCTGGAGACTGAGTGTGAGCTTTGAGTCTAAGTGAAGCCACAGCCCTGAAGGGCTTATCACCCTATCCTGGTCTCTCAGTTCTTTTCTGTTTAGGGCTTGTGCAGCCAGCAGTGTTGTGATTCTTACAGGCTCGTGATTTTGCATCTGTCCATACAGAGACACTTGTAAAGAGACATCATTCCCTCTACAGGGAACTGGCTGCAGGCACTGCAGTCTGATCCTGGGAAAGGGGGTGTAAGTACTCCAGGCAGCAACTTTACTTGTGCTATATATGGTTTTTGGCATCACTGTTGATCCTTCTCTCTGAGATTGTCCATGTGCTTATGCTGATGGAGGTTCATGGGATGGGGAGAAGAGCAATGCCCATCACTGGTCCTGTGGTGATGTAGCAAGAGGAAACTTGAGTTTCTAACTCCTTGTTCATTTTTTCCCAGCAGTGATTTGTATTTCCTCTTACTCTTTTGATAACCTCATCCCTGAGGCCTGGCTGGATGTTGTACTGTTTGACTGTCTGCAGTGCGTGGTGGTTGTAAGGAGGCTGGGCTGGCCAGCAGGCTACTGATCTTAGTCCTGAAAATATTTTAGTAGAAGTTGTGTGAAACATCTGGGGAGTTGGGGGAGAGAGAATGTAATGACTCAGTTGGAGCACGCTGGCTATGACCCCTGTGCTATAAATATAGCCATAAAACATGCTTTTTTTGAACAAACAGCACAATCTGCACCAGCATCGCCAGTGCTTTTCTGGTACCCATTGTGCAGGAACACGTAGACCAGCTTCTGTGGTTGTGGTTTGCTTTCTGTCAATTGCAATTAGCCAAATTCAGCAAGGTTTGCCACTGAGGGGCTCAGTGCTATACTGCTACGCTTACAGCAATATGGATTTTGCTTGGCATAAAAGATGACGTAAAAACCCTACAGGGCAGGAAGAAATGACTCGGCACAACAGTTCTGTCCCTTCTAATCAGATTTGTGCTATGCTCCACTTATGCTGTGGTCTAAACGAGCTTCTCCATGCTCTCTCCATACTCCTCCCCCTCAAGCCCTGTCCTTAAAAGTCCCAAGCGTCAGCCCATTCATACAACTGCCCTTCACATCTTCTGCCTCTCCTTAAGCTTTCTCCTGGCCCTTCCACTGGGGTGTCTGTCCTGCTCTTCCCAGCAAGATCTCTGCCTGCCAAGCACTTCTGGGACTCATTGGCTGATCCTGCCTTTCCACTTGGCACTCTCCTCATTGCTGTAGTCTGGAGCTGCAGCTCATCAGGTTAGTGGGTAAGTGCAAATTGCCTGGCCCTTGGATTTCTCTGGCCTCCCAAGCGCTAGCAGAGGCCTTCAGTTTGCCTCTTCCAGCTCAGGGAAGTCAGCAATCCTGCTTTTGTTTTCTGCCTTCTCCACCTGGTGAAAAGAGGTGTTCTTTGCCTTTTTCCTAGAGCTCTGCGTTCAGCCCAGCTATGCTTTCATGCTGCAAGGCAACTGGCATGTTCTGTGCTCCTTGTGTGAAATGTGGATGTGCAAGTTCACAGGGTTTCCTTGCTCCTTCCTTGATACACAAATCAGCTTGAGGTTTTAGAAATGCTGGATTTAACTAAAAATAGTCCAGACAATTCAGTGGGCCATGACAGATTCCTCCTTCCCAGGAGAACTGGCTTTGTTCTAAGATGGAGCCAAGGGTCAAGGAAAAAAAAAATATTGGGAAAAAAGCTTAATTGTGGATTAAAAATTATTGTTTACAGATGATTTATTTGACTGTTTTGCTTCTCCAGGCTCAGGCAGACTTTGGGTTGTGCTGGTTAGGTACTTGCTACCTTGAGGCCTTTCCTTCTGTGCTTTCACCTGTGTCTAGGAAGGTGTTAAGAAACTTCTTTTAATTAGATGCAAGGCAATTATTAGGAGGTCTTTTTTGTGGCCTGCATGGATAAAGCTTACTAATGATAAGAATCGGGAAGTGAACATTTCCTTCCTCTACACTGTACTTCTGTTGGATATTGAGCCATGATGCTGTCCTCCATTTCTGGAGCAGCGAAAAGGCTGCACTTGGAGCTTGCCTCTCTGACAGCAAGAGATGTGTGAGATTCATATAGAGCTTTCCTACTTCTGCTGCAATTACAGTAAGGAACAAAATTGCAATGAATCTTCTTTGAGAGGATTCTTTCTGCTCCTGTGAAATAGCAGTTTCGGCACTGAAAGTCTTTAAGTTCTGTGAAGGAATCACCATTTCAGCCTGGGCTGTTCAAACAGAGAAAAAAAATCCACTAGTCACCACTAATTAATTTTATTTTGAAATATTTACTTGGACTGAAGTAGTAGCTGCTCTTAAGTCTTTAAAGGATTAGCTGCCTGTTAGTCTTCCGTGCCTGCAACCATTTATTTAAGCTGTTGCTGTAAATCATGCTGTTAACCTGTCGTGCAAGGTTTTAACCTTTCTTTCCTTGTCAGTAGGAAATGCGTGGTACATATGGTCTTGCTGATGTGGTAGTGGGAAGTTAATACATCTGCAGTTGGGTATTCTGGGTTCTTTCCCCAGCCTCTTGAAGGAGGGGAAAGACAGACAATTAATATAGTAATAATTGTCTACTTCAGGATATTGCAAAGCCTATTGAGGGGCTGTAAAAAGCGTAGGGAACATGAGTGTTTGCAAATGCATCCTACCCCCTGCCTCTGTGCTTTTCCATGTGTTGTTACTAGGGCAAATAATTCCTCTCGCTCCTGCTGAACTGTCAGATAGGATGCAGCATTTCCATTGCGCTCCATCCTGATGTTTGCTTGCATTTGTCATACCACGTTGCATCATGTTTAACGCAAGTGGTCAAACCAATCGACCAAAACCCAGCTGCCAGGGGAGGGTTTGCTCACGCAAGAGCATTAGTTTCTGAGCTAAAAGCTGTGTTTAGCAAAGGAAATGTCTGGCAGATCTAGAAAGAATCCTTGAAGAAAGCTGAGAACTCACCTCAGCAAGGATTATTTCTTGCTCTTACACATGTTGTGTATTTAGTGCAAAAGGAAAAGATCTCTTAAAGCTACATCTCCTTAAAGCTACAAATACTAATTAGCATCACCATATAATTTTTTAGCAGTTGTTCTCATTAATATGTCATGAGAAAAAGTCTACCAGCTCCTATAATACTCATTTTTCTTGTCTCTGAACACTAACAGTTCATGTCACAGCATGACTTCACTGCTATTTTGGGTGGTTCTTTTCCAGACAAATGTCTTATTTTCTCTGTATTTGATACTGCAGGTCAAGTGAATCCTCTCTGCCTTTTATTGCATGAGAACAGAGGCAGGACTGTAACATGGCCAGTTCAAATGTATGCCTAAAAATAGGCCAGTGGGTGGTCTCCAACTTCACATAAAAAAAATGTATTTGTAAAAATTTCTTTTTGTTGGGTGACCGCATTTCAAATTGGTAAGATGACACTTCAAAGTTCAACTTACAAACGGCTCGTGTTTTAATCCTCCCCACGAAACAAAGAGACTATCTTTGACTTGCATCTGCAGTCGGCTGAGACAGTGAATGCATGAAGCTGGCAGCCTGCTGCACTCTTGGGAGTTTATCATCCCTTTAGCAGGGTCAGCGCACTAGGATGCTGTCCTGGTCCGATGCTTCCCACCCTGTCAATGGGGCATGGGCCCAGGTCTCAGGAGAGAGTTAAGGGCAGGCTGACATCCCTTCTTCCATCTCTGCTGTAGGTAGGGAAAATTATTTAATGGTGGCAAGGTGGGCCAGAGCCTGCAAGAACACTTCAGTGACACTGTATTGGACTCTTTGGCACTGATGATGAGTAGTGGAGAGGTGGCACTTTAGGCAGGGAAGGAGTTAACAAAATAAAGGGCAATTTGTAGGGGAGAAGTTGGAGTCCATTGTTCCAGGCACTGCTGTGCATTTCCTTTTTATCCTTTTATCTCAAGAGTCTTGGCTCTCATTATAAAAGGGGCTGCTAGTCCTTTCTCTTCCTATTTTTATTTAGACAGTGAGCCCTTCAAGGCATGGACTGTACCTTAACCTGTGTGCAGCGGCACAGTGGGAAAGCTCTGTGGGTAGAGAACTATAAATAGAGAGCCTGTCCAGCCCTGTGGCATCCATGCTTGCTATAATTGCCTGGTTTGCACTCCTGTGACAAGTGTTAGTTCAGCTGTCAGGGAAAGAAGGAACTGAAAAGTATTGCCACAGACAGTTTCCAGCTCTCAAGTTGCCTGTTGAGCTTCAGTTTGGGCCCAGTTCTCCCTCCTGTCTCAGCGAGTTCTTTTTTCTAGCCGTATGTGAATGATGATTCCCGGCATCTACCCAGTGTGATTTGGACAGTTCAATTTCAGAAGCAGCTTTGTTAGAGGGCTTGTTGTGGTGCTGCCTGTTTGGATCTTTAACTCATGCTTCAGCACCATGCTCATTTATTTTGTCTTTTGCCACTTGCTAGAGGAGGTTGATTCTACAGCAATTGCTTTGCTATCATTCCCGACATCACTGTGTGGTTTCATTAATATATGCTCACAGGAGGAATTAAATGAGTCATGAGGAGATGGCGGATAAAAGGAATGACAACATCCAAGACCATCCTTCCTCTCTGGACAGATTGTGGATGTTCTTTCAGAATGGCTTGCAAGTGGGTTCAAGCAATGAAAGGTTAAACCGGGGATTTTCTCTATCACTTCTCTGCTGAGATGAGTAAGCAACCACAAGGGTGCTGCTGCCTGTTCCTTGCAAAGGAAAGGATTTTCATTTGAACTTGCAGTGGAGGTGGCTTAAGAAAACCTGTCTTACTCTGTGCTACAAAATTCTTCTAATGGACTTGAAAATGATTTTGTGCGCCATGTCCACACCCTTTTGGAAGGGGAAATAAGTTGCTCTGGTCCTGCCTATACACATCTGTTAACAGAAGCTGCCATTTATTGCTGCAGCTTTAAACAACAGCTGCTCATGAACTTGATGCAAGGTGGCAAAACCCACCTTGTCTCAGGCTTGGAGACCATCTCTCCAAATGACATAGGCTTCATCTGATGGGTAGCTGCAAGCAAAAAGCCAGTGTGAATGTGCACTGGTAAAGCAAAAATGTCAGGAGCTGTCAGCCATGGGCTCTTGCAGTGCCTTTTCTGCTGCCACAACATCTCGGAGTCAGGAGATGTGGCTCCAGCAATTCAGCAGTATTGGCAACTAAAACCTGGCAGAAAAAGAGAAGAGGGAGGATGAATGCATGCCTTTTTCCTGGCCTCCTCCTGTTCCCACCCTTCCCAACATGTAAGGACTCTCCCTTGGCTAATTTCAGGGGCTATGCTTTTGAAAAGAGGACTGGGAATGAACTCTGCAAGGTGACTAAGCCCATCTCCTCCTTGCTCCTGACTCAGCAAGTTAAATCTCATCTATTTGGTACAGCCCCCGAGGTACCAGACATAACAGCATCAAGAAAATTAGCTTCTCATCCAAAGCATGAGCTGTCCAGTTGAGTTAGTGTTACTGTAAGTGTTCATTACTCTTCCTTCCTTTGGATGAATACCGGGTGGTCAATGAGCAAGCCTATAGTGAGAAGCACAGGAACCTCTTCTGGGTTGTTTGTACTGTGCTGGCTGCCAGAATCTGGTCTCCATTTACAAAATATTTTGCATATACAAAGGTGAAGGAAGGTCTTCTCTCTCTAAAAGCTACCAGAGGTAAAACTATCAAGATACAAACAGCAGGGATCCAACAATTCTGCAACTATGCAGATTTTTTTTCTCCTGCTCTCTTATTGATTTATTACATGAATTCAGGCAACTGTAACTTTGCAACCCCTGCTATTTATTTTTCTATATAGCAAGCACAGCAGTACATCTGCCTCTTGGATCGCTGACTGAAGCCTCAGTAATTTGAGTACTTGGACCAAAGTAGTCTGAGATCCTTGAACCAAAAGCCCTATTTGCTATTAAGAGCACTTTGCATTAATTACATTTAATAGAATTCTTCCTGGGTCTTCCTACCTCCATTTTGCAGGACTGAGGATTTAGCTCAGATGACAGACCAGGAACGAAGTTGCTCAGTTTTAGAAATGGTTCTTAGAGTTAACAAAAAAATTACTTTCTGTTTCCATGTAACATTGTGGGGGGAAACGGCAATCAACTCCTGATTGTCCCCAAGATAAATTATAAATTTATGTAGGTCAAGGAACCTGAGGTGGTGTTTTCCACTAGGTGGTGGTAGACAGCATTTTTTAAAAAGGGTTATTCACTCTTGCTCTCTTTACTGTATAGAACAATAACCCAAGGGTCTACCAAGTTCAGTATTCTTTGCCTCTTACAGTTACTACATATTCCAGAGGAAGAAGCAGAAACATCACTCCTGGTGAGCTGTTAACTTTTTTTGCCTTTTCTGGGGGAGTTTTCTTTCACCTCCTAGGAAGCTGTTGAAATACAAAGAGTTTAATTTTTATTTTGTGTAATCCAGTAAAAGATATTCCTCTTACTAATATACGTGTGTGCTGGGTTGTTCTTAACTCCTGGACTCCATCTGTGGGTTTCACATAAAATATTGTTAATCTGATGTAAGGCAGCCTGGTTTTTTATTTCCTTGTTTTATGTTGTAAAAGAAAAAACAAAAAAAAAAAAAAAAAACAAACCAACACAACAACAAAAAAAAACACACCAAGGAAACAAGATCAGGAATTGGAAATGAGCTATGGATCCCAGGCCCAAAACAATACAATCATCCCTGGATATAACAGGATGTGAAGTTTTGATCTGGTCTTTTGGAGATCCTGTACTCAGATCAATGACTCATGTTGAGGCAACACTTTGGTTTAAAATGGAAATTTTGAGTAAACAGAAGAGATGCCAGCCAAAAACATTTCAGTGTTTAAATTTATGCCAGTAAAAACGTACATGCTGCATCTCAAGAAAACCCTGACCTTCTGTAGTCCTGTCCTTACCACTTTATTTGTACAGAGCCATGAAGAAACAAACAAAATAAAGCTGGTGTGCTTGGGGAACATACTCATTAAAGGTTGCCTCAGATTATGGCAATAGTACTGTGTTCTCTGGCTGCAGAGAAGGACACACGGCCCAGGCTAAAGGCTCAGCTGTCCCACAACACCATCTCTTCATGGAGACTTTTAGCTCCACATGGGCACAGCCTTACCACAACATCAAGTCCGTACTTGCATGCTGCTGTGGAGATGTTGTGGTGATTCAGGCTGGCAAATATCACAAAGCACTATTTGCTGATGCACTCTGTAGTTGTTACTACTGTGATTACATTAATACTATAATATTTGTCCTGCATCATGAAAGCAAGCATAATGACTGATGAGTACAAAGAACAGAGGGAGGAACTGGGACTCCAGGACTGTAGTCTTAGCTAAAGAAAGTCAGTGTTACAGAAATTTAGGCCGGTTGGGGCAATTACAGGAGGAATTCAGGCTATATATTTTTGATGGAGAGGTATTTTACACTGGTTGAATGGGGAGGACTGGCATAAGCCTTCTATTGTGACTCATTGCCTAGATCCAGCAACATCTTAACCTCTTCAGGTAAATCTCTGAGTAAGCTTTGAGGAACTCAGATGATCTCCTAGATTAGGTGTAGCATAGAAAAGAAAATACTAAAAGGAATGTGTTGTCTTTAGAACTTCACAGGTCTGCACACTAGGTGATTAATGACTGCTAATTTCTCTTCATAGCGTCGCTATGAAGGACAGCACACGCACATCCTGTGTCTCTGATTCTTCCAACTTCTTTTATGGTCCAGTGAATCATTCAGGCAGAAAGTGATTGAATGTTTTTATAGATACCTAATGGTTCTTCACTACATTTTAGTAACAGAAATGATATATGCCAATAATGCCAGTAAAATTATTTTTACTTCTACAGCAGGACAGTGTGACAGCATAAAATGGGCTTCAGCTCCCTGAGTGAGTGAAATGCAGGGTTATTTTCTGAAACTTCACAGCACAGAAGGCCACCTAGAAGGTAATTTATCTATTTAAGAGGAACAAAGGCCTGAAAAATGCTTTGCTGGGTTTGAGCCTGTGGTTCCAGGGGGTCTACCTATGTCAAATTCAATTCTCAGAGCGCTAAATCCACCTTTATCATCTTTCCCCTGCTTGTCCTTGGGATTACCACAATCCCAAGGTCTTTTTATCTGTTAAATTTCAATCTGACTGATGTATGCGTCTGGACTTCCCACCTGCAGATCTCTTGCCATATTACCTGTATTTCACTCTGCCGTCTTCCACTGGGGGAGGGCAGGTTAGGAAATTATACCACTTAAAAAAAAATAATATAGAGCTGTGTCTTTGCCAATGATTCCTGAACACAGGAAGTCTTTGTAGGGAGGCTGCATCACTGAATACATATGATCCATCTTCCTGTACAAACTCCTGTCAACAGTGGAACTGCTGCAGTCTCAATCAATCTTGCATTACTAAAATGTCTCTTACATCACGGCTCCATGCTCCTCTACCCTAACAAACAAAGGCTATTAACATTTAAAAGCTGCCCTAACTCTATACGTTTGGGATAAGGCCAGGTATTGAATAATGCTAAGGGATCAATATTCATAATCTAGAGCAGCAGAATAGGTATGTTGTGACTTATCCATGTCCTATATAGTTCTCCATATGGTTCATTTGAAAGCCTTTTAGAAGCTTAACGAGGAGAGTATTGCAGTGAATGTGGAAAAAATTATGCATGAGGGTAAGAAGCACAAATGCTCCAGAGGCCTCATAGGGTCTATGGTCTTAAACTAAGCTCCTGGGTTTTAACGGGATCTGACGAAACCTTCTTTATTGGGGCAGCGGGATGGAAGGGCTCGGACAGCTGGCGAACAAGTACCGGGTAAACATTCCCGGTAGCCAAACTCTGCACAAACAGCAACTATTAAGGCAAAGACCTGAAAGATCAACAAAGAATTGCAGGTCTGGGTAAAATGATGCAATGGATTACGATTAGTGTCACTGGTCTGGGGAGCACAGGCTTTCCTATCGACTTACATCTATGAGGCACCTTAATCAAATAACGAAGGGGGCTGGTGAGGGAGAAGGCTCAGCATCAGTCAATATTATCTCAAGGACACCTACTGTAAATTAGCAGGCTGATGTTTGTAGCACGGTTTCGTTGTGGGGAGAAAAGGCAGAAATTACTGGAGGAGGTTCCGAGGGCTCAGCCCCGGCTTCCCAGAAAAACATTGAGCAGCAAAAGGTTCCGTGAGCTGGCTGGCTCTGGGCGCGTCCAAGACTGCACATACTGGAAATGGCAGAAGCCAAATTAAAGCGAGTTAAGGTTATCAAAACCCATTAGGCATTTCAGGCTTTGCTGACATAGGTGGTGCCCATCTTTGGTACCGTGTATCGAAGTGGCAGATATCTGTGCTCTGTTTGAGAACACCCAGCTCCATGCGCTGGTGGAGGATCATGTCAGATTTGCTCTGTCCCACCAGCCCGAGAATCTCAGGAAAGTGAGATTTTTTTAGCAAGAGGGACGTGCGTGTGGTGGAGGTGTCATCTTTTGCGGGGCTCAACTTCCTTAGCCTTTCTCTCTTTTTTTTTTTTTTTTTGCCCACTCTTCTATTATAAAACCTGGATTTCTCCTAAAAGAAATAAATAATAAAATAACCAAAGCTTGGAAAGGGCCAGGGCTGAGGGCAGCCTGTGGTGACACCAGGCAAGCGCCATTTTCCTGGAGGCTAGGGAAGGACACCCCTACCCCCAGGCGAGGGGCCGAGCCCCGCTGAGGGGCCGGGAGCTCTCCTCGTCCCCCCGGCCCGGCCCGGCGCTTGGGCCACCCACGGCCCCGGGAGCCGCCATGGCGGCCGGGGCCTGAGGGGAGAAGGGCGGGCGGGTTAGCGGCGGCCGCCATCTTGTCGGGGGCGGAGCGGGGCCCGGCCCGCCCCGTGCTCTGCCTGGCGGGGCGGCCCCGGCCCCGCCACACTCGCCGCTGCCGACCGAGCGGAGCGGAGCCGAGCCGCAGCCCCCAGCGCCATTGCCGCCTTCAGCCCGCTATGGCAGGTGAGCCCGTCCTCCTCCTCCTCCTCCTCCTCCTCCTCCTCCTCCCGCGGGCAAGGCGCGGCCTCTCGCCCGCCCTGCCGGAGAAGCCTCGCCGGCGCCGGCGCCTCCCCCGCCGCGCTCTCCCCTCAGCCCGCCGCGGTCATTGCTCTCGCCTCCCGCCTGCTGTCACCTCCATCCCGGCCCCCCGCCGGCGCCTGATGAGCCGCCCTCCATCCCCAGACAGCCGGGGCTCGCCCCTTCCTCCTTCCCGGGGAGGTGGGTCGGGGCTCCCCGGCAGCCTCCACCATGTTGCCCGGCCGCCTTTCACCTTGGCGGCGCGGCTCCTGCCCCTCCTGCGCCGTCCGTACCTCTCCCCCCCCCTCTCCCTTTTCTTTTCCGTATTGAAACCCTTCCACGTTCTCCGTGCCGGCGGTTTTTTTGGCTCGGCATCGCCTCCAGCCCGTTCTGGGCGGAGGGGAAGGGGGCACCTACCCGGGGCACGGCCTGGGCGGCTGCGGGAGGGGGAGATGCCTGAGGTGGGCACCTGCGGCCGGATCACCTGCCCTGCGAGGCAGAGACGGGCATGGGGATTTATCCGTGGGTGGGGGGTGGTATTGTCTCTGTTCCATGGGGACCACCTCTATTTTTTAGGGTTTTTTTCTTTACTCTGCAACAAAATGGGTGGCAGAGCCGTAAGCTTGCAAATGGGATGGAGAAACGCAGGTTAATTCTCCCCTGGTCCTGAAGGGGTGGCTTCGCTTTCTTGTCTGATCCCGTTCTCGTGATACGCTTTGAGGTTGTGGGTTGGTTTTTTTTTTTCCTCCTTTTTATTTATTTGCTTGCTTTTTTGTTGGATTTTTTTTTTTCAGTGCAGATCGAGACAGTAAATATTTCTGTTTTCTGTTTTTGGCTTGCGAGCCCCGTTCGGTATCATGCGTGGTTTTCTTTTGTTTTAAGGTACGTTTTGGGTAGAAATAAGTGATGTAGGTAGCGCAGAAAATGCCCGAACAAAGCTTGTTGAAAGCCTTCGATTAGGTTTCTTTACTTAACGGATAACGACTAGCTACTTATACCGTGCATTTCTGTTGTTAGTGGGTTTTGCCTTTTTTCATAAAAGATGGGAATGCAGGCAGAGGCTTGTACAGTTTCATTCCCGTCCTTTCATTTTGGAGCCGTCATTGTAATTTTGTAGACTGGGAAGATAAACACTTAACGCAGTTTGGGGTCTCATGCAGTGCGTCCTTTAACCTGGCCAGGTAAGTGCAGGCAGGGGCTGACCCCGAAAGCGAGCTGCAGGCAGAGCCAGTAGAAGATTCTGGCAGGAAAGGGAAATCCCCAGATACATTTAAGACAAGGTAAAGACCTTGCATGTTAATTTTTCCATCTTATCATTTGCTCTATGCAGCTGACTCTCTTGGTGTGAGTTCAGTGCCAGGTGAATGGTGGGCTCCCTGTTGCTGTTGAACTTGACCAGCTGAAATAAAAATACCAAATGCTCCGTTTTCACAGGGAGCTGAGTATGTCTGTGTATCCTCGCTGCAGCGCAGTGTTGCCATACTTGAGCAAGCTTTAAATTACCCAGTTTAAGCTTTAAAAAAAAAAAAAAAAAAAAAAAGGCAAAAAGCTGTTTTGGGTAGTGGTTTTACTGGCAGCTGGAGTTTGATGCAGGCTGTAAAACCTGGCGGAGAAGCAGAACAAATACTGGAGCGATTAGCTACTGATGTGCTGCGCACTGCCAGAGCTAGACTTAATGCTGCGCACCTTGATCTGCCTAGTGATTTCACTATAGATAAAGGATTATTGCAACAAGTAGCTCAGGTTAGTAAACTGGAAAATAATCCTTGTGATATGTAGAGCAATTGGATTAGTAGTTGATGAGCTCTTGTAACCCTGCTCCTAGCTTCGAGTCATGATCCAGATAGCTTGAAACTAGAGCAGCGTTAACATGGAGATGCACTGAAACAAATTCAACCTTGCGCTAGCAATGAGGTTAAACAAGCCCTGAGATTTTTATCATGGATTTAAACAAGCCTTTGGCTCTAGTGAAGATGCAAATAGGAATTGAAAATGTCTTGTCAGAGCCCTTGGGGATAAGGGAAGGAGTTAAAGACTGCGATTCTCAAGGGTGGGTTGTGCTCCTGCTGTTCCCTTAACAGGCTGAGTTTGTATGGTTTAAAATCCACCCTAATCTGTCACTTGTCCGTAAACCCTGCCCTTAGCTAGGTTTAGATTCAGTGAACCGCTTTCTCAAGGCACCTGGCTTTCACATTGAGTAGATGTAAGGAGCGGGATGGAAATAAGGTTCTCTGAGTACAGGCCTCTTGCTCATTCTGCATCTTCAGTACAGAAACAAATCTGAAGGAAGAAAAAGCTTTTCAAATAGTGGGATAATTTGGGCTGCAGGTCGATGAATGTTTCCTTTGGTGACAGCACCAATTTAAGCAGCCCCCATCCATCACTGGCTGCGCACTCCCAGCCTTGCAGTGACCTCTCGGTGGTGCTGCTACCCTTGTATGGATGGCTGCTCAGTCAGTGAGGTCAGGGAGCTTTTTTGGGTTACCCCACAAAAGCCTTGCTTTTATATTGAAGCCAGATCTGTTTGGAGAATTTTTACCTGCTCCTTCCCCTCCCTGAGCCATGGGTAGAACTGTGTGTGCATCCGTAAAGCTGTATGGAGTGGTGTATGCGTATGGGTTTTTTTTTAAAGACTGCTAATAGGAGAATTTCTGTCTTTTGTAGTTGAAGCTAACCTCGAGTTGAATTCCAGTGGAGAAATAAAAGGTCGTGTCTTTGTTGGTATTAGTTGGTTGGAGACTCTTTTCTTCAGGGGGAGCTTGAGATAATGGCGGTGTTTGAGGATTTTTATTTTTTTTCCCCCTAACAGAAAACTTTTATGACCGTGGATTTTTCCCGCATTTGTTTAGAAGACTCTGTAGGAGATGCTGCATTTGTATGCAGTTACTATTTCAAAGGTTTTTGAATTAAACCAAGTTGTTTTCTTTCTTTGATTCTGTCACTACGTTTCTTTTTTTTTTCTTCTTGGTATAGCCAAATCTGTCAACTTCCTCACTGTAATGGACTTTCTTATTGTGCTATGAAGTGGCTTTGTTATGCTGTTTAGGTGGATTGGAGACGGTTGGAAAATAAATGGGTGAAACTTCACCCATTTTAGTATGGATTCCTCCAGAAGTGGCTGTTAAGCTGCTCTAATGACCTAATCTGCACTGCAGCAGTTAACCTCTTCTGATCCTAGTGTTTACAGGGGGAAGTCAACTGGCATGCCCTCGGGAGCTATTCCAGTTCATAGCAGATTACAAACCAGCGTCCCATGCAAGGTGATTTTTGGAAGATCTTGTTCTGCTGTAGCTGTTCCTGTCAGTGTCTTTGTGTGAACCATGTAATAAGAAAAAAAAAAAAAAAAAAAAGGGAAGAAAACTCAAGCCCGAAAAGACTCTGTGGGACCATTTCTTCAATAGATTTATTTTACTTTTGGACACTTCTTTATGCATTTTTCCTTACAAGAGAAAATGCAGATGGCTTCGCAGAACAGTTTTTCCTCCATTGAAGATGATGTTTCATGTATTGCTTGAAAAATTTATTGTATCAAGTGTTCTTATTTATGAAGCCTTAGTGGTCATCATGAAATGGTCTGACAGCAGTTACAGTGTGTTTTATTTTACTTAAAAGCTGTAGGAAGAAAATAATGATAGTCAGGATGAGTAAAAAGAGATGCATCTTGATGTAGTGTAAGGCAGGAATAAAATAAATCATTTAAAATGAAAGCTATTTGCCATGTTCTCTAGCCATTCCCAGGGGTGAAGTGCATTAAGACATTGTGCTAACTTCATGGTACTGCACATAACACTTCTGTCAGTACTGGGGAGCATATTTTCTTTATGGCTAAATATTTCTAGTTGTTATGAGCCATCTTATGACAATGTTTATTTGAAGGCAGAAAAGAAATCTGATGATATTTGGCCATTTTCATGTTATGGGAAGGAAACGTCTGCTATTTGAATGTTCTTCCGTTAGAGATGAATCTAAATGTGGATTTCTTGCCATGGTAATTTGGCCATGAAAGGAGTAGAACTACCTCCCCGGGAAAGGGAATTGGGGTGTTGAAACATCGCTGGCACTTGTTCTCCCTCCTACTTGTTCTCTTTCCCCAACTAGGCTTCTAGTTAAGAGGTCTCCTGCTCTAGTTTTATTCCTTGCACTCAACATTAACCTTGGCCAATTCTGTTGCCAAACATAGCAATAAAAATGTGTATGGCATCAGAAATACAGTGTGCCTAGTGATGCACTATGCGTCTGCCATGGTTTTCTAATCCAGTGTGCTCTCAGAGGTTTCATGACTTATTTTTTGGTACTGAATGTTGTCATCAGTCTAGTAAATAGTGAATCATCATTCACCTTGGGCCTGCAGAGAGCCGTGACTCTTTTCTTGGCTGTGCCGTGGCCCCAGAGTAGAGTTGGGCTGATTGGGGTTTGAAAACTCTGGGTTGGTTTCGGGAAGGACAAATTGGTGGCCGAGGTTCCTGCCAGGCTGTTGTGAGGAAGTCCCAAAGCACACATTTTGGTTGTTTCCAGCCTATGCAGCGGGAACGTATTGAAATACTCTTTGTTCCTACCTATCCAACAACTCCATTTTGTCATTTGCAGAGGAATGGCTGGGCTTGAGGTAATTGTAAAACTACTTTTTAACGGGTTTATAATTAGAAATTCAGTGATCTAAATCTCCTTGTGTCTCAGTTCTCAGGCCAGAAGATGAAAGTGCTGGTTATGGAGGGCCGGGGGGAATGCAGTTACCATCCAAGTGTCTGGTCTTACTTTTTTTTAAAACTGCTTCAGGAGAGAATAAACTTTGTCCTATTCAGGCAAAAGGGAATTTCCAGAATTTCTTCTCACCACATTCAGGCAGCCAGATTATTTTATTCTTCCCAAAAAACCTTTGTCACTAAGCACATAATAAAATTGATGTGCATTGGTAAGAGTGTGTCATGTGCACCTTAGAATGATGGTATAGCTAGATTTTAGCTTACATATTATGGGGACCAATAAATCTTTCTCCTCTGAATGAGTGATGTTTTGATCTTGTACTTGCGTCAGCAAAATGCCTGAGAAAACAAGCTCTGTCTGATAGTTGTATTTTTAGGAGCAGATGGGAGCACATTAGTCCAGTTGTAATTGTGTTTGAGGAGCTGTTTGAGCAGCAATGGTACCTGTGAGTATTTTTGAACTTTCAGGTTCTGTGTGGTATGAAAGCAATAACTGAACTTTATGCGTGTTTGGATTTAACCAGGATTTGCTTGTTATCTCCTTCGTGATAAAAGGGATTGTTTTCATTCTGTACCTGTTTCCTTTACACTTGCTTTAGATTAAAATTGCTTGAAGTATGGGCTCAAATTAGTATAAATGGTGAAGGAGAGATTGACTCACCATTATTTTGTTTTTGACTGTTTTGAAATGTAGTGACTCACTGAACAGATTTCAAACGGCTGCGTGTCCCCCAAATTTGTTGTCTGAATTTATTTTTAAATCGAACTATTGCAGTGCTTGTGTCATTGAACAGTTGGCTGAAGCATTTTGAGAATGCATGGTAGACAGCAGCGCTGGAATAGCAGGAAAGTAAGTAAAAAGCGACTTCAGGGGGGTTTTATGCACTTAGATTCCTGAGCATTAACCTCGTGTGTGGATGCTTTGAGTAGTTTGGACTCTAAATGTAGCAACGCATTTTAATTGTATTTAGTCTTATTTTGCATGGCCATGAAATTGCAGCCTAGGGCAATAAGGCCTATTTTAGTGGTATGCTGGCTATTGGTACGCTTGTAAGATTGTAAAAGTTGGGAGAATAAAGTGCGGTTCGGAAGCTTTAATAGGAAGGTACCTTAAACACTCCATCTGCTAAGTGTGCTCTTAGCTGTGTTTATATGATGAGGCGGTTAATGTGCTGTTAGTGAATTTATCCCAGTCTTTCAGTGCTGTGCATGTCGTTGTTGACCCGATGTTAGCAATGAGAAAGAAATGCTGGAAATCTTTGACTGCTGGGGTCTGCCCTTAAGCACATCTTTACAGAGCACGCTTTCTTTTCTAGCTCAGAAGTAGCGATCCTGAGGGTTTCTTCTTTTTCTGTCCTTGTTCCTTTTATCACTTACCTGTATTGTCTTGTATTTAATCATATAGCTCAGTGTTCCGGTTTTGTTGTGCTTTTAGAAAAAAGTGTGTATATGTTCTTACACTATTCAAGTTCATATAGAATATCTCAAAACCAGGCATGTGACTCCCTGTCACGACTTTCACTTTTTATTCAGAAGCTTGGAATGGAAATAAAATGCTGCACTGCAAAGTTAGCAACTTCTTTCTTATTTTGTGGGCTGAATAAAACGAAAGCATCCTAGAGCTAGTAGTGCTTAATGGACTGTTCTGTGATAAGGTTTGAATTTCCATGGAGTCTTTGAATCCTAACGGCAGGAAAATAAATTCGTAAACTCTACAATTTTTGCTGTGTTTATTACTTGCCCTTTGTGTGGGGAATCCTGTATTCAGACCCTTACCATACCTGAGCAAAGAAAACACATCCTTGTTTTTGAAGATGATGTACTCTAAAGCACCAGCAGCTTAACAAATGGCAGCTTTTTTTTTTCCTTTTTTCATTTTTTTTAATACAAAATGAATTGTTTGTGAAAGTTGAGCTAGATATTCCTGATGCAAGAAGCATTTGCTTGGTTGTATTTTAACAGATTGGATTTTTTGATAAAAGCTTAGAATACAGTTTCCTGATGAGCATTTCATTGTATGAAGGGCAAACCAAAGAAATAATTGGGATTCAGACTGACCAGAAAGAAATTGGAGCTCCAGGTCTCTATTCTGTAGGATCAGACTGCAAGACATAATTGTGATATTCTCATACTGTTCTGTGTCCTTTTGTATATGGGAACAATGACAGTTACAGTCGTTAGCTGATATTGGAAATATGTATTTTCATGGGTACCATTTAATTTTGTGTGCAGAATTTTGGGAGATTATGCTGAGCATAATAGTTATTATCAATAAAATTTTATAGGGCTCTGTTCTGGTTTATTCAGACTGTTAGACACTTGTTGGTTACCTCTAGCTTATTTCAACTTACTAGTAGATGCTTTTAAAACTCAAACAAAAAAATTATGTGTAAGACGGGGTGGCTTTTTTAGTACCCAAGTGTTGTGGTTTTGTTGTAGTAAGATAGTGTATCTATTTATTTGCTTTAGCCAGAAACTGAAAATTGAATGGGAACAGCTCAATTTGTGTTGTATTAATTTCAGAACATAGAAAACAGAAAATCTGGCTTGGTATAAATAATAATCTTTAGTGTTGACTGGCCCTCTGGCTTGAATTTTCCTGGATTGCTAGTCGCGTACAGAGGTCTATTAAACTGAGTTGGCTCTTACAGGTTGGGCTTTCAAACAGGCTGACGTTTTCATTGTCCATCTGTCTTGTTTGCAAATATCAGAAAAAGCAAAGGATGGAAGCCTGAGCTCTTTCAGAGACGATACGTGATCCTTCTCGTAAAAACATAGATCTAAAAAGCCCCTTCTGCAGAAGGGGAAGAACTGTAATCTTGAGCCCTGGGTACTTGTAAACATCCATTGCTAATGAGTCTTCCTCTTCTTTGGAAGGGATCAAAGACATTTAATGCTTTTCATGAAGATGCCTAATAAGGCACAATTGAATCAAGCAAAGCTGTCAATTAAGCCTTCTGTTAAGTTTCTTAGTATAAATGAGCCTAAACCCAAAGTGTTATCTGAGCTCTCCTCCTTGGCTATTCAGTTTTGGTAAAGATTTTATGATCAGTATTAGCCCAATTTTTAATCTCACTTAGGTGCACTGTTCCTTCCTTTCTAAACCCGCTAAATTGTAGACCACAGAACAGTGCACTGAGTGTATTAAGATCCGAGTCTAATTACTGTTTTTGTTCTGGAGGCTGTTGTGACAGATAATGTTTTGTTGAATGGCAGGTAATAGATTTATTATGGAGACGGCACAGCGTGTGGGTACCTTCAAAGGAGACTCTATCTGTATTGGTCTCTTCTCTTCTTAATTATTCAAATGAAAAATTTTGTTTGAGGGCAAAATGTATGCCTAAATGATATTACTCCAAATAGTATCAGCAAAGAATTCTCACATTTTAAGCGATGCCAATTAAGTAAGAATAATTACGATTATTTTTTTTTTTGAGTAGTGCTATGCAGACATCTGCAAAAGAGGCCTGAAGATGAAGGAATCGGTAAGGTCCAATATTGGAACCACAGTGTATTGGCGAAAAAGGGTCGTTTTACTGGCAAAAATCACAAAGAAGTATTCTACTAAATGTTGCCAAAATACTTTTTTGCAAAAGGCATGTCTTACTAAAAAGCTTTCCTTCAATAAACCATAGTTGGCATAAATATTATTATAAGTAATGTGAACTCTGTCAAAATATTACAGTTTTTTGTGCTTTTACCGAGCAACCAGTTTGGTATTAAGTGGACTGTTCCATTTCTGACACTTCAGTTGGAGAAGAATTCACTTAGCCTTCTTTAACAGTTTTGTTGCTTGTAGGGATATTTGATGCATTAATATATATTTAATGCATTCTTAATTAACTGCTTACGTATGGAGAAAAATCTTCAAAGCTATTGGACTAAATTACATCTTGCATCTCTGCGTGGTAACATGTTATGTGACGTACAGGTTACATGTTAGCTGGGTTTCAACAGGTTCTAGTTACCTCCTGTCTCTACTAATTGTCCCTGTGGAGTCAGAGGACTGAACTGGTGACATCACAATAACTTCTCAAGCCACGAGCAAGACGTACAAATGCACCTTTATAAGGAAGTAGATGATGATTGGTGTGCATGTAAACACTTTCACCTAAGCCCGTCTGAAACATGAGTACGGGAAGTTAATTAGCAAGTCTGGTTAAACACAAGCCTGTCTCTATAAACACTTCCAGGCTTGTTGTGAAATTAATAAATTAGTAATTGGTTGGCTTAACGTGTGGGAATCAAATGTAGGATTGCATACAGTTGTTTAGTGTGTGGGCAGAGAGTGAGTAGTGCTGGTTTAACTTAAAAATCATTAACGGCAACAATGACTTAATTTTTCCCTGTGGCTATGGGAAACCAAGCTATGCTTAATGACCAAAACTCATGGGACAAACAGTTGGTCAGCAGTTATCAGTAGTAATAATGGCATCTATTATTGCTAATATAATTAATAATAGCATCTATATTGCTGTATGGCACCAATAGATGATCTGCTTGTGCCTTGCCTTTTGCCAGTTCCAGTAGAAGGAAATTCTCTTGCCCTTTTGGGGGTTGGCTCCATGTAAGGACTCGAGGGCTCTAAAACTCAGCATGGTGACAACTTACTTTTGGGAAGGTATTTGAGCAGATGTGTCGGGATTGCGCTCGCAGCAGTCAGCATCTGAAGCCAGAAGATACTTGGCCTGCAGAACTGAGGGTACTGTGTAACACAGCAAAGGCTGCCTGCACAAAAGCACACGAATAATCATGCTGTCTCTCCCCCTCGGTGCTTGGAAGCCTTGAAACATTTCCTCTACAAGTGGTATAAATTTGCAGATTATTCCCAGGAAAGATTTCTTGAAATAATCTTGAAGGAGTGAAAGGTCACTGAGCAAGGAGGGCATAACTCTCCCAACTGGATAATTAAAAAGAAAATTAAAAAGTGTGCTAAGTTTGAGATTGACTTGTGGCCATGCTTTGAAGATTAAAAGGGCTTTTTTCATTTCAGATGAAGGAGGTTGGGATTGGTGGGAGGAGGAGTTGTGGCTGCTGGAGCAGTTGGGCAGTGCTGTGAAGCTGCATTTGCTGTTTGCTTACTGAACCATGAATGAGGTACCAGGATCACTGAACAGAAGTATGGCTGTCTGCTCTTTCCTCCCCTATTCTAAAACATTTAGTCTTGCAGCTAAAGTTTTCAACCTGGCTGCTCACTATTTAGTGCAGGTAGATTTCTAGGCATCTGAGCAAATGGTGTATTGAGTTCAAAACTGCATGAACGTTTTTTGTATAAACAAGTTTTGCCTTTAGAAAATGAAATTAACAGCCACTTCAACTAAAGGATAGAACTTTCCATGTTCTCTGCACAGCCTGTAGCATGATCAGTCTGCTGTTTTTTTTCTTATGGAAATTTAGCCCACACTTTTGAAACTATTTGCAGTCACAAAGGTAGATATAGATACATATAGAGAGAAAGGTAAAACATGAGTGTGCTAACTAAATAGTAACAGCAAAATAATGCCAAAGTAATACCAAAAAATTGCAAAATTGCAGCTTTAGCAGATAACACCAACAGATGTTTCAAGTCTAGACTTAGTATATAAATTTGCATATCTACTCTGTTTTGTGATCTGCGGCATTGAATAGGTCAGAGCTGTTGGGCTGATCATGGGTTTTTGCTCGTGGCTAGAACCCGTGACTGCACCTAGGATGTGCTTCTGTTGTCTGGTGTTTGAGAAATGAAGAGATTGAAGTTGTAGATGTGAAGTCTAATTGTAGAGTTCCCGTTTGTAGCTTATTAGGTGTAGGGTTATTAGATACTTGGGCTTATTAGGTCAGTTGTGTGTTGTTCCTTTGGCTGAGTTATTGCATACTTGAGTTTGGGCCGTATTCTGTGGTCTTTTAAGTGTATG
This sequence comes from Astur gentilis, assembly GCF_929443795.1. NCBI lineage: Eukaryota > Metazoa > Chordata > Aves > Accipitriformes > Accipitridae > Astur > Astur gentilis. Next base: position 20,874,589 of record NC_064907.1, on the reverse strand, counting down.
TTGAAGTTAACAGCGTTTCCCGGGGCATCTGGGAATACTTGAAGGTAATGATGCTTTAAGGGTTGCGGTCAGCAACCTCACATGATGCTATGTTGACCAATAAACAGGTTTTACTTTTGTCAGTTCTCGGAAGAAAAATTATTTGAGCTATTGCTTTTAATTACAAGCATACCTGGAGGTCCAGGAAAGATGTAGGCGTCTGACTTAGTTTATGGCCGTGGTGAATACAATAGCAGGTCACAAAAAGCACATTCCTTCTCCATTAATTTTTGAAGCACTTTGATCTGTGCCTGTGGAGTGTATGGCTTGGCTTCACTACTCTTTTGTTGTTGTTTTTCCTTGAAAATTATTTCTTATTTCTTGCCCAGAAATCAGCCAAAGGTATTTTTAAAGGCACTTCCATCTTGTAATTACTTCTTCACCTAGAATAACTATCAGTCTGCTTTGATGTACGTCTCGGACCCTAGATTTTTCTTACAAGTATTTCAAAATACACAGTTGTGGGAAAAGTTCTAAGAAACACTGTCATACAAGCTGTAACTGCATTCAGGATTTAAGAAGAAAGGAAGTTGAGCACAAAGCATTGCATTCTCTTAACTAGAAAAGTGGAATTTGCTTTACAGGGACTGTCTCTAGGTATCCTTTCTGTTAGATGAGAGGGATGTACATTTTAATGGGTTGAGTCATGTACAAAGGGTAAGTGTAAGTAGTACCCAGGACCATGCATTGCTCATTGAATTAAATGGTAAGCTTTCAAAGCAATTTCAGTAATTCTTTGTGTATACTCGATACAGCATTAGGGAAGAAAACAGTAGATGTTTTCATATTAAAGGATATCTTCTGGTAAGTGCTTTTTCAAGGAATTTATAATTCAGTGGATTTATAAATGTCTATAAGATCAAACTTAATGGCTTAGTCTTTCTGCTGTTCTAAGTTGTGGGTGGAAGTGGATCTATTTATTCTACTAGTATGTGATGTGATTTTCTTTTGTTTGCTGTATTATGTTAAGTGTATTCTGGAAGATGTTCGTGCAAGTCTGCTGTATAAATTGAATCTTTTCACTGATGTAAAAGATTTCATATTGGTAGGAAGAATACTTACGTTAGGAGATGCTACAAATATGTAGTCGGGAGACTTGTTTAGCCATCATAAATGAGGCATCCTACACCTCACCCTCCTGATGAAACAGGATGTTCTTGCAAAGATGATGTGCCTTTTTCTGACAGCTGAAGATTTGTGAGGCATCTGCTATGCTGGAACAGGCTTGCTTTTTTTTTTTTTTTGCTATAACTTGTGCAACAGAGAACCTCTTCTTAACAGTTTTTCAGTGACTGCATCAGACTTAGCTTTTCATGTTGTGTGTTTTTTCTTGTTATTACCTGGCAATATATGAAGGTTCAAAGGAGGGACTTAGTTACCAGGTGTTTGCGGTCGCTGGGTCATACTTTTACCAGTTTTGATCATATGAGATAACCATTGTGTGCCATCCCTATACACAAGACACCTTTTTCAGTACAGTGGAAATCGGTGACTTCAAAGAAGAATTTTGTCCAGACTCTGAGTGCTGCAAAACTAGGGAGGATGGCCTCAGAATAAATATTCAAACTCAGAACGTTGCCTGTAAATTGTCAGTTAGTTTACCAAGGTCTGTCTAAACCAGTGTCTGTCTAACAGCAAACATTTGTAATTTGACTAGGGCACTCTGAAGTATTTGTTTCATCCTTAAACTGAACACTGTACGTCTGAGAAGAAGGCAAAAAATGGGATTTCCTCATAATAATCAGAAGTGAACTCCTCCTCAGAGCAACATTCTCAAGCAAGACAAATGCTTCAATCAGTTTAAATTTCAGATATTAAGCAGGTAATAAAAATGAAGTCTAGCTATGGAGGATCACCACGACAATGCTTCCTGCACTGAAGTAGAGCAAGATAAATTGTCTGCTGTGATTCGACTTCCGTCAGTAAAGTGCAGCAATACATAGAGCTTCTCCTCTGTTTATTCCTGCCTGTCTTTCACAGTATTATGGAGTTTGAAGATGCACTGTAAAATATTCCACTGTCTTGAAACAGTAGTCGCAACAGTTATATCTTGAATTAACATTCATCTCAAATGTGGCAGTGATACAGTACCTATTCACTGCAAGGGATTTTAACCAACCAACCTGCCATTAGATCTGTCCAGACTGTCGATCATGGAAGCTGGGTTTTAAGTGGAGGCATCCAGATTAGTAGGTGGTTTATTTGAACTAAGTTATTGAGTGTAAATACTAAGTAATCAGAAATAAATCATTTGAATGATTAAATTCTCCACTCACCAGTGATGAACTTTGGAGCAATTATTTTTAATTGTAAGGTAAATAGAAAAGTCTTGCTTAATCAGATACTGAAGTAACATTACTTGCACTGAACTGGATTATACTTTGAACTATGATATTCAGGGCAAGCAGCGTTTGAGTCCCCAGCATTGTTTAATGCAACTATTTAAAAAAACCCACAACCTGGACATTAGAGTAAAAAAGCAAATTATTTATTCCTCTCAAAACCCTACAGTTTTTTCTTGCCATTGATCGCTTAGTCCTGTAGCTCTCTGTGAGCACATCAAATGCCTTGAATCTAAAATAATTTCCAGCATATTCCTCAAAAGTATTGTAGATGAGTAATCTTGCAGGCAGTGTGTTGACCTCTGGTACAGCAGTTTATATTTTACAGTCTTAAAATGTGAGATATGGTGATGCTTCCATTAAGGGCTGTAAGCTTTCTCTGTATTGAAGTTAGAAGATGTTTCTGTTTGTGAAAACATTTGGGATTCAGAAGTAAAGAGCAAAGGAAGGAATCTAGTAATTGGAAAAGGAGCAAGTGGAGGAGACTTTTCAACATCTCTTTGCAGTGGAGATTAAATGCTGGAACATAATGTGGTTTTATATACGCACGCATTGCATAAAATAATCAGTGGAAATAATTGGCTTTCTTCCACGCATTCTTAGTAAATGATGAATAAAGAGTATTGCACATAATAAGTGTCAGCTTTCAATTAAATGCGCGCTATTCAGTACTTGGTTCTTTGATGCAAGAACAAGCACATGCCGATTTCTGATCTGCTGATGATCCGCAGCTTTCAGGTCTTGACAATTAAGCAAGCAAGCCTTTAAATTTGCGTAACGCTGACTTTTCTCATAAAGCGAAGGGAGCTAGATGGCGCCATCGGCCTGTCTTTTGCCTCTGCAAATTTGGGTTCAAAAGGTGTGCTTCAGGTAAAGTTGAGCTCCTTATTCTGCCTTCCAGCGGGGTGCTCCTGGCCGGCTCTCAGTTGGGCCCAAGTGGCAGAGACGCTGCGTAGGTATGTGGGCAGAAAGCGCCTGCTTTCTGGTGGCCTATTTTAATTATCACTTAATGGCATCGGTTGTAGAAGAAGTGGTGGTGTTTCATTAATACTGCGAGCTTATGATGTATTTGGAGAGATTGCTGCATAATTGCTTCCCTCGTAGGGTAAGGGGATGGTGTACAAACCTGATGGCAAACAATAACGAGGCAGGGGCTGTGATGTGACGAATTATAAGGGATGTTTGGAAGTGTAAGGGCAGCCTTAAGACAGTGCTGTCCTCCTGCAGAGAGGCAGGTCATGGAGAGAACAACAGATTCACGTGGAAGGACTGCATGTTAATTAAAGTTTTGTTGTTGTTTCATGTTTCTTGCTTCTATTCCTGCCTCCCTCTCCGTCTCGCTTTGCTTTGTGGCCCTGAACATCACTTTTATGCAGTATTTTTCCATTAGGAAAGCGGATGAGCCCAGCACAAGTTATAGTGTGCATTTTCAGTTCTTGGTCAGGTTGTGGATGGCTAAGCCTTGTCTTAGGGAACAGAGCTTTGAGATCTGGGACCTCTTGAAAACTGGCTAATTGCTAATAAAAATACTTCTGTGCAAGTTGCACAACGGAGGCTTACAGAAATGCTAACTTGGTGGAGAAAATCCCAATCCTGATTACAGCTGTTGGAGTCAGGCATGTTAAATATTTATGCAGCTTGACTTTTGAGGGCCCCGGCTGGGTTTTCTCCCTGCAGAAGAGAGTAGGTTACGTAAAACACTTGAACCTTCTTGTTCAGGTTGATCTGTATGCCCTCTGTCTGCTGTTACTCCGAGAGACTGACTCTCCGTTCCCTTCCTTTTCGTAACTATGGCAGAGGCATGTAGTAACAGTTTATGACCGTGTGGGGTCTTCCTGCGTTTCAGCCGTTGTGTAACGCGCAGCGGTGGTGATTGGACACAGTACAGTTATACAATGTAGTGAGCCCAACCAGATTATAAAAATCCTCCTTTGGTATGTCTGCATCCTTTCAGGCTGCGGCTTGCAACTCGAACTGTTGCACTGAGCATAGGCTGGAAGACAGGCGGTGGAGGAATTGGCTGAGACTGTCTCTAGAAGTTGGTACAGGTTTCTGGAGGTAAGAGCTTCTTTGAATTCAGATGTTAATGGGGATGATTACAAAAATTCAACTGCTTCAGTGTGGGCAATATTAAGGAAGAAAACTGAAACCTGACAAACTCAGGTTTAATAACTATAAGTTTCAATATCTTAAAGATTTTAGGACTTAATTTTTCATTTAAAAATTGTTATTACTGTAAAGAAAGACTCAAAAATATTTACCCTCTTCCCTGTGTACCTGTAAACTTTGGATTCCTTTTAATTTTTAAAGTGGGAGAAATTTATAAGAGGCTTATGTAGCAAAAAAGAGGTTTTAAGACTGTTTGACCCCAAAAGTACAGCATCTTGGTTAGTTTTTGTAAGTTTCTTGATTTCCAAATCTTTTATTAAGTTACATTAAATAGAAGTGAAAAAATTGTTTCAAGACAAGCCTAATAGATCAACTCAGAGTAAACTTTTTCAAGTGTGTAATCAGTTGCTGGTTTTATATTGCTTACTGGACTAAAATTGTTCTCTTTCAGCAAGGAGTGAGTATCTGTTTCAAAAGCAGACGTAGGAATGCCTAAGCCTTTGGAAAGGAGCTTCGTATTCAGAGTTGAAAAAGTTGGCACATTACCCTGATTTGCTTAATAAATGGAATTTTTCCTAGATGAGTTTCTAACTTCACCTTCATTTTAATGTGATTAAGGTCTTGGAAAAAAAGTAGCTTTCATCAAAGTGCCAAGTAGAAGTACAAAGCAAGCTGAGAAGAGAACCAGTGTGTGTTCAGGTTTCTTTCTGAATGCTGTGAAGGAGCTTAATGAACTGTGTATTAACATCCATAATAATGTGGAGGTATCTGAATTCTTAGGTTATTAATGCTCCACAGGGAGATTGTAAGGACTACATGCTATTATAAATCAAGTTAATGTGTACCATAAACAGTGAGAGAAGTGTACTGTGCTGCAAGTAAGACTATAAAGTAGTGATGTGTTTTATAAAGAACAGTGATACGCTATTTCATTTTTATTTACCGTGAGCGTCATTGCTATCTAGAGAACACTGCAGGTGTCATTTGATAGCAGTCACTTGATGTCAGGCTGTAAAGTTGTTATCTCCTAGATTTTGCTTGTGCTTCTTTGAAATGTAATCTTATGGCTTCTTTTGTATACTTCTTTCTTGGTCTTTCGTTAAGACTCTGTTAATGCAGACTGCTGCGTACGTGTTGATGGGATCTCCTATGGAGGGTGGCACACGTTGCACAGAAATTTGGCAAAACTGTTGCCTATTGGAACAATAAAATGAGAGAGTAATGGGGTGAAAGATGAGCGAGGAACAGCTTGGCCAATATTGTTTTTGACCAAATGCACCTTCAGGTTGACCTATACTTACTGGAAATACTCATATTTCAGATATTTTCATTTAGAACCACAGCCTAAATAAGTTCTTTTTTAATAACTTGATTAACCAAACATGTAGTTCTTGAAAGCTGTGAGATCCTTTGTTAAATGTCTCATTCAGTTAGATTTAAGTCCTCTTCTCAACAAGCTCATTCACACAGGAAGTTAATGAGATTTAGCTAATGTGCTTTAAATCAACAGAAGGTTTGAGCTCGGCATAACTTTCCTGTGTGTCTTTGTGTAGACATGTCCTAATAACGTTGGTCAGTTGTTAAGACATACTATTCTGGATGGCAGTCAAAATACCAACTACTTAAAAATTCATTAGTGCCTACAAAGAAGGAATATGTTTGCGCTTTGAAGATGTACTTTGAAGTGAAGTGAGAAACTTAACTCAGGACCTAAACTTCTTAAAGTGCCTGTCAACTCCTGTTTTTTAAAACCTGGTCTAGTGGAAGGTGTCCCTGCTCATGGCAGGGCAGTTGGAACTAGATGATCTTTAAGGTCCATTCCAACCCAAGCCATTCTATGATTCTATGAGATGTTAGGAAGTTTGGCCATATTTAGCAGTGCTTTGTTTGCTTCTACTGCAGGTAAAGGGAAATTATGTCTTTTTGTATAGTGTTGCATTAGGAATTTGAAGCATACTTTTCAAGTGTGGATGTAGTTTGCTCAAGTGGAGGGGGAAAAATCTCTGTGGCGTTTAAGGATGTGGTAGCATTTCAGTGCAATTTCATTTCACAGGAAGAAACTCTGGGTACAAGAGGCACCTGGTAGAGACAAATCACGAGGTTTTTTTTGAACCAGAGAGGCTCAGTTTCAAAATAGCCTGAGGAAGAGCTCTATTTAAGACTAAAGCAGGAAGATGTTTTTTACATGTAGCAACAGAAGATTAAGCATGGATGCTCTGCAGCTTTTTTCACTTCTGTAAGATGGTCAAAATCCCCTGGAAGGTTGAAAAAATGCCCTTTGGGCACACCTACATATCTGGAACAGTTTGTGGGGTAGAGGACCTCACGGGCACTGTATCCAAGTGCCAATCTGGAGATGTAATACTCGTGGCCAGCACTGTGAAGCAATTGAACTTGTGGTTGCGGGCCTGCAGACAGTACTTTGATTGCATCATGTTAAGTACTTGTTGGTCTTTATTAGCCTCACTGATGAGATACTTGTTGATGAATTCTTTGAAATGGGGAGGACCTTTTTGCTTTGTAGGAAAACATCAAGCAACTTTTTGGACGGCTTTGAGTAGCAAAGTGGCTACTCTTTTGATCCCTTATAATTTGGTCAATAATATTTTAAAACCCCTTGATAATGTACTGTTCCATTTTTAACAGTTTCTCAGAAACAAGTTTTTCAGGCTTACGGTAAATAGCAGATGTGAATGGCTATGGCAGGCAGGCTGGAGAGTGAAAGGGGGAATCTTGTTCTAAGGTTCTTCTAGTATTAAAAATAGCATAACTTGGGACTTGTAGAAGCGAGAACATGTATAAATGCAAACCACAGTGCCTGTAGCTCGCATCTGATGCACAGAAGACAAGGTGTGTCTAATAACAGGAAGCGAAGTCTTTGGTTTTTAATATCTTAATGGCAGAAAATCAGCACAGAAATTTTGTGCAACAGGCGTAACTAGAACCAATAGCAATCTGGAGAAAGCTCCTGTTCCATAATTAACTGGGAACTGCCTTGCTTTTGTGTTGAGTTGTGTGTCTGGCCAGGGGTAGCTGTACCCTCTAAGTAAACTTGTCTAATTGGAGCCTCCACAAAATTCCTAAATTGTCTGCATTGCCAGTCTTGAAAGCACAGAAGCACTCCTGTTTCCCTAATCAGTTTGGTACAGTGTTTTGGTGAAGGAGTTTCTTTCAAAACTTCCCTGATCTCTTGGCATCCATCCTGCTGCCTTCTGCAGCCATCTGCATCTCCCTGGATACTCTCGTGCTGATCCGAGCCGTGTGTCTGCCTGTCTCTTGGTGAACGTCGGCTGGCAACCAAACTGTAAGCAGGTCTGTCCTGCAGCATGCAGTTTCTCTTTAATATGTCCCTAGTCCTGTAGAGTAGTATTAGCTGCTTGGCCTAAATGCACCTTTTTAAACTAAACAAAGTAAATGTGGTGCATTTGTTACTGGCTTAAATTTTTCATAGCTGTCCGGCGCTACAGGAACTGAGAATTTATCTTTAGTCATGGTCTACAGCGTGCCCTTTCCAGAAACAGCTCTGCACTGCTCACAGTACTCGGTACTGAGCAAGTAAAGTGGATTTTAAAACTGGTTCTATCTTCTGCTCAGACTTGGTTCATTTTAACAATAAAATAACCTGACGTGCAGGAAGTCCAAGTCCCTTTCCACATCTCTGTTGTGTGTCTGTTGCCAAAATTATAATCTCAGATGTAAAGGATGCCTTGATTTGTATTTAAACGCGTCACGTGCCTGAGTTTTAGAGATGCCAAACACTTGAAAGTGCCATTGGAGGTGCTGGAACTCGAGATGTACTGCTGCAGTTCAGGTTATTCGCTTCAAGTGTTTTTGAATTTATTTAAAATTTAGGTGAAGCTAACCTCAGTTGATGTTAGGTTGGACAACCTCTGGCTGAGCATCATCTCTGCTTGCAGGAGAAAGTTGTTGTTATTCACGTGATTCTGACAGCTGATTACAACTAATAAAGTGAAGATTGTAATTAAGCTGTCACCTTAATTTGATTCTAATCTCCTTAGTGTGTGCAACAGACTGAGCTCTCTTGGCTCTTCAGCCATCTGTAAAAGCCAGAAAGGTCTTGGGTTGGATCTGACATCGCTCCTTCCTCAGGGCGGTGCAACATGTGCTTACCAGGTGGCATACCTACATTAGTGCTCCTGGGAGCTTTTCCATCGGTACGCTCTAAAGAATGTGCTGTTTCATCGCCAGCTTGTTTTATAACCACGCCTGTTGTGCTTCCTTTACGAATATTTCCTTTGCACAGCAGTCTAAGGCCACTGAATGCAGGTCAGTTCCTGATATTTCCACAGTCAAGATGGAGACAAGAGGGTCACAGGTAGTGATTAACTAGTTAATTCTGTTTGACACTTCTACTATGCTAAGAGCTGGGAGGCAATACACTTACGTTTCAGACTAGCTAGGATTCTCCTTTTAACTCTTTCACCAGCTGGTTTACTTGTGTCCTAGACCTCCTCCAGCAGAACTTACTGTTTGAGGGAAAGTGATACAGCAAACCACAACTGTAAGGTAGCCAATTTCCATTTGTCTTTGCAGACAGTTCTGCTACTTTACAGAGCAGTAAAACATTTGTGATTGTCCAGCAGCTTGTGGCTGTGGCTTTTGGGGACCTGGTATCAGCTCTAAAATGCTGCAGCCCCATCACGCAAAGCACTAAGTCAGGCCGCTCATGTTGTGTTCAAACTTTGTGCCCATTGCTCATGTTTATCTGCTCAGCTTTATGCTGGGTCAGCTCTCTCCTGTCCTCTCAAAGCAGCTGCACAAATCAATATGGAAAGTCTAAAGTATTTTGGCTAACATCTTTGTATGGTGGGTCTGGCTCAGTTGATAGAAATTTGAGATCCAGCTGGAATTCGGAAAGACCCTCATGGTTTGAGGAAGTTTTTTGTTTGGAATTTGGAAAATAAAGAAATACATAGAGCTGCTTCCCTCTTAGAGCTCCTGGGGAAAAAACCCTGCATCATTCTTACACTTTGGAAAAACAGTAATTTTCAGAGTTAAAAGTCATCGTGACAATCATGGGGGAACCTGAGGTCCAGAGTAAGCTTCTTCCAAAGGGTTAACCTCTAGATCTGCTTACTGCAAATGTAGGGTGATGAGCTTTATTGTATTCATGATATATCCTGAACACAGCTTTGCTTCCCAGTTCTGGTGCAGCCAGTCTGACAGCACCTGACAAATTGTTGACACTCTTCTAACGGATGTTTAAAACAAACAAAAAACCCAAACAAAACAAAATGAAAAAAAAAAAAACCCAAAAAAACCCCACCCCAAACAAAACCCCAAACCCCAAACAAACAGAAAAGCCCCAACAACCTATTGCCCCAAGCATGTTGCAGTCTGGAGGTCAGATTGGTTTTGTTTTCCCCAATCTTTGCTTTGCCAGACTGTGGATTCAAATGTTAAAGGCCCTCAAATATAGCACTGTAGACATGAATGCCATCACAGCAAATTTGAATTATTTTTTTTGTTAGTGGGTGTTCTCAGACTAATACAAAAAACTGGGGAACATTTTTAGTGTGGTCCAGCCAAAAACTACATCGAATGATGCTGCTTTTAAAGAAAACAATGCATGCAAGGGAAAAGACGTGTATATTGCAATTGCCTACTCCTTTAATGGGGTTCATGGTCCATTTTTCCTTTCCATGTTAATAAGCTCTTTATGCATATCTGTATCTTCTGTCCTGCCCAAGTTAACCCTTGAATCTAATAAGAGATGAGTTTTTAAATTATTTTTTAGACAGACTTTCATGCAGCTTGGTCCCTTGTGAAATGGAAGCTTTTCATGCAGCCTGTCTTGGTATATGGGCAGATTCCTCTGTAGGAAAACCTCTGTTGTATACTTCAGTGAATGTTTTTATTTGCAGTAGAGGTTCCAGAGTAATGTCTTGCAGGCAGAAACTGCAGGAAGAAAAAGAAAAGTACATTTAATTACAGTCTTGCATTGTACCTCTCTGTCTCTGATGGTTTTTATCTTTTTTTTCTTCCTGTGAACTTTGAAATGCATTGTAACCTGTTTAAGCAAAATAGGAGGTCCCTTGGTAAAATAGAGGATGTGGTATTAGTAGTCATGAAAATGCAAAGTGTAAGAAGTACCATGTTGTGTCAAACCAGACATTCCCGTAGCTTTGTGTCCTGTTCCAGTGGTATGAAATCTGGAAGAAGATTTGTGTGTTGGAGAAAAGGCAAGCATGTCAAAGATGCAGAGTGGCCTTTCCCCAGCTAGGAGGATTTTCCTCTGGTGAACTTGCACCTGACTATCCCCTGCAGTAGGCTATTTGTCTAGATACTAATCTTATCTAAAGCACTGTAAACCCATGCCAGCTTTTGGCCTTCCTGGGTTAATCATGTATGAGCACTGAAGATAATTTGGTATAGAAAGAGATGAATGTTAATCAGTGTCCTAGTGGAAATTTCACTTCTAGCCTTTCCATTTGATCCAAGGCAGCAGATAATTCGGTGTACTGTGTGTACCTAGCTGGCATTGAATGAGTTTTATCTCTTTTTACATGATATTTCAGCTTCTGATCAGTTAGATGTGTTACAGGAGGGCTATAAAATGTGAGTCATATTGTTTAGCTATGCTCAGTTGGTGGGATAAGAGGGCTGATACAGAAGAACCGTATCTTTCAGATGACCTGGTCTCCTGCTGCCTAGAGATTTCTGTTTCAATTAGACACTTCTGAGTGCAGAATCAAAGTATTCTGAAAATCTCTAATTATCATCTGTGCCATTAAGTGCAAGTTTAATTGCTGAGTAGAAGCAAGAAGAGTTTGGGAATTTGTTCTCCTCATTTTCTTTGGACTGCCCGTCCCCCGACACAGGTATGTGTAGTGCTTGTGTGCATGTGTATGTGTCTGTACACAAACACAACACTCCCTCTCTCTAGGAAAAGTAGCAGATGAGGCTATTTTTGCCTGTTAATTTGGAGTCACTTGTTTGTCATCATCTGGGAACCCTCATCCAAAAACTATCTTTCTAGCTATTGTGTTTCAGCTCTCAAGAATTAATATAAGGCACAACTTATTATTTGCCTGCTCTCTTGATGTAATTCTCAAGAACAATTCCCCAGGAATGATCACATCTTCTTTGAGAAGATAGCAGTCTTACTGTTTTGCAGTGCAAAGTAAAATAGGATTATATGGTCTTTTCTTTTGTATTGGTAGAGATGCTAGTTAATGCTAACTAAGAAGCTTATCGTGCCAGAATACCTTAAACCAGATCTCCTGAATGACAGGTTTCCTGCTGGTCTAACTCTTACACTGGTGTTTTATTGGCATGGCTGCGTTTGTTAGGGAGGTGTAATTCTGCCTTTTCCCTTTTCCTTTCCAATCTGAGATGATAAAGCTGCCAGACTAAACCACGCCTGTCTCCATCACTGATTTTCTTGGAGAATAAAATATGTCTACATTGACAGAAAAAGGCAAATTATTTTCTTTTTTTCTTTTGTGCTTGGAAAAAAATCCTTTGTGCATCTACAGTAAAAGCAAACAAAACCCCTCAAACCCCGCCCCCCCCCCCGACATCCCCACTGCCCCCAAACCTTTAACTAGTTTCTATCTCATACTCCTCTCTAACCTGTTCACGTTGCCTCTCAGACCTGTATAGGCAGCTTTTAGATGAACGTTCCTATAAAGATTTGAGAAGGTATTGCCAATTATCTGTGCACAAACTCAGAAGCAGACAAACTAATTTAAAGTGGCCGTTCATGTGGAAATTTGCACTTTTGAAGGGGAAGTCTGTGGTTATTGTAAAAATGGGAATGCCTTTTTTTCAGAACAGCATGACGGTGAGTACTGGAACTAGTCTTCTCCTTTAGTCTTAAGTTCAAGTGAGAAATAATTAATTATGCTAACTTAATATTTACTTTAAGAAACAAGTCTTAATTAAACCCGTATTTGAAGGCACTCCATTCCATTCCATTTTGATTTAATTAGGACTGCTTCAAGGCTATCTCAGTGCCCAAGTAGTATTTCTTATGTACGTATATTTTATCTCTTGAAAAGTTACATCGCTTTGAAAGATTAATATCTCTTTCACCTGAAGTAACCAGAATTTTCTAGCAAATGGGCAATTAACAGCTATTAAGAGGTTCTAAAATAGTAGTACTCTGTAATTTTTCAAACAGTCCTAAATTGCCCCTAGCAGAAGGGTCTTTGTCAAGTTTCATTATTATTGCAATTACAGTAGACATTCAAGCTGCTGGCATTTTCCTGAGCAGCGTTTTGGAAGGGAGGCTTAACAAAAAAACCCAAACGCTACTTTTTTGCTTTCTAGTATGTACATAACTGTGTTTTTTGAATGTCCATTAGCTGCATTTCCGCCTCTAGCAATTAAGTTGAAAATGTCATTACCTTGCTTTTGAAGTAACGCCAGTGTGCAGTGGGTTTTGCTGCTTGAATGTGTTCCTGGCTTTGTAGAAAATTTCACTTGATGTGATTTTGAAAAGGCCATTTTTTCAGGTTCTATCATGTACTTTCATCTGTAGCGTAGGCTGTTTTATCCGCAGCTGTCTGCAGCCGTGCTTTCTTTTTTTTGAAGCTCAGTAACTACAGGTTGCAAAACTTGGTTTGCTGCGGAATTTTCTGTGCTGTCCTGTGGGAAGTTTAGGTTCAAATCTGTTAATTCATGTTCCTTAGTCTTGGAAATGGCAAAAACGTGAATGACCCTGGTCTAATTTAAGGAGCGAATGTGGGAAGACTATACTGTAGTGACCCATCTGGGAAAACAAAAGAGAAGCAGTGAGCTGTACAACCTTTCCTTTTCCTGTGCCAAAATAGTAGTGATACTAATTAAAATGCACAGTTTTATCCTGAAGCAGTTGCCTCAACATCATCAGGCAGATTACTTGGAATGTCCCTCCAGCAACTGGGATAATTTCGGGTAAGGGTATTTGTCAGAAAGGGCTGTTTCTGTCTGTCTGAAATAGGCTCACTGAAAGTCAGGTATACTTCACTGTCCATCTAGTCTAAGCTTCTTGGATGCTTTTTATTTAAAAATAAGTTGTTTTAAAAGGAAGGATTTAGTTACACAGCTGTGAACTTGTGAGTAGGTCTACAAATTTATACTCTTTGAAGAAGCACAAGTATTGTTTGCAGTGGATATTCAATAGTAAGCTGTTTTACATTGCTGCGTAGCTGGAGTACAGGCATACTTTGTTCCCAAAAAGTTCTGTGGAAATGACAGTGGAATTGAAACAAAACCTAAGTTTCAATATACTACTAGTAGTTGAAGACCACAAGAGAAGAATGAGAGAATAAACACAGTATTCCCATCCTGAAAGAATTTAAAATGCCATCAGCTTTATCTTTAAATGGTAATTATCAAATCAAAAAGGAATGCTAAGAGTTGGTGGGTCATGAGTGTGAAAGGGAACCAAGGCTGCTGGGCATGTGTGTTTGTACATATAACTCAGGCAATCAAGAAAAAAATCAATTTCTCTCTTCAATTCTAGGTGCCATTGATGCTAACGGTACTTAAAAAAGCAACTCTAATGTCCCAGCTGGATTACTGAGCATTTTTGTGATTCCTGGAGGTGCTACTGTTTAAATAAGAAATTGTCCTTAGTACTTGGTCCCCAGAAGCATCTGCTTGGGTACTGTATGCAAGTCCTTGACATTCTGGAAACAATGGGGATTGGTAAGAATACCACTTCGAAATCAGTGGAGGCAGGAGGCTCAACAGAAGGCAAATATGAGGATGAATCTAAACATCCCACCTTTTTCACCCTGCCTGTAAGTAACACATTCAGGTACTACATAGTCAAGCTCAGTGTGAATCAGTTAATAATGCTGTGTTCTAATTATGTTGTACAAAACCTTTATTTCCACAAGCAGTTAGTAAAGCCTCTTTTGCCACTTGTTACTGTTTATATATAAACATGGCCAATTATGTTGTCTGTAGTTATTTCATGTGTGCGCTCCAAAGCAGTGCTGTTCACAGGATGTGCAATACCCCTGGCAGTTCATGGTTAGAACAAGTAACTGTCCTGCTGCAGAAGGCACCAGCCCCTCCATGTGCCCGGAGCTGCTTGACTAAGAGTAGCAGACAACAGCAAGGAAATATTTCTTTGTCTTCTGTTACTTATTCAGATTTTCAGTTGTATCATTCTGTTGTACATGTCTGCCTCTTAAGAACTCTTCCAGTCTGCTGCAGGTTTCTCCCCACCCTCAGTTGACACTGTCCAGGCTTTGAGGAGCTGTATGTGATGTCTTTCAAGTTTCCGTATATTCCTAGGCATGCTATTATAGAAATGATTGCTTGCCATGCTTGTAATGTTTTCTGACAAAATATGAAAGGCAGATATCAAGTACCAAGAGAGAGAAAACTGAGTGACATGAAGTGTGATTGCAGAGCAAATGTTTATTTTAAGACCTTGTGTTTCTTTTTTTCTTTTATTTTTAAGGTCGTGATAAACGGTGGAGCAACATCCAGCGGTGATCAGGATACAGAAGACACAGAGTTGATGGCCATCTATACTACAGAAAATGGCATAGCAGAAAAGGTATGTGGTGGTTTCCTTCTGGGTGGGAACTCATTCTTGCTTTTTCACTTCTATTATTTGTCCACACTAATTTTACTTGGCTGAGAGATTTTCTTTCTCTAATCAAACATGCTGACTTGCAGATTCAGATCAGGCTTGGGGGAGCTCTGTCCTCATGACTCTTCTGGTCACACGTTTTAGTTGCAGAACGTGGAGAATGACTCAGCAAATGTTAGAAGCAGTTAATGCACTTTGACCTGGCACCAAAATTTGTAATATGCAATTTTTTGATTTCTTCATTTCCATTGGCCTTTCGCATGGTTTCCCTGATAAGGTCTTTCTGTTCTGGTCTTCAGTTCTTAACTTTTTCTGCATTTAGTCAAGTAAACTCGTGGTGTTGAGCACCTTCAAAAGTGGGATCTTTCCCACTCTCTTTCCCAATTTCTTCCAGGCTCCAACCTCATAAACTTAATTTTTCTAGTCATTTTTCCAAGTAGGGGTGTGCTTATTAGTATTATTATTATTATTATTATTATTATTATTGACAGCTTTATGAATGAATTTCAGGTCATTCATAAAAACCCTTGAATATTTTTCCTTAGGATAATGATGAATGTATCTTAGCTATTCAGGAAGACCCAGTTGAGGCCTCAAAGGAGACCAGTTTGGTTGTGATTTTTTCCAGCTTTTTTCTCAATTCCATTTTTCCCCAAGCCTGTTCAATAATAATCTTGCAGGCAGAGAAGGTGTGAATTTGAGCTTTTGTTTAAAATAAGGAAGGGGATTACATGAAATCTGAACAGCACCTTTTTCTGAAATGTTTATGTCTAATTGGCTTTGCGGTTAAGCCTTACCTCCCAAAAGCCTCAATTTGACCAAATTTTTCAAGTGTCCTAATGGAAACAAGAACAAAACTCTTCCTGGTTCCAAGTAAGAGCATCATGATGCTCATTTCTTTGAGGCTGTAACTTCTGTTGGGCAAGGGTGGTATCAAAGGGTGTAGTTAAGGTTTTCTGACTTGGACATCAAAATTCACTTCTGAGTTTTAGACTTAAAATATACCCTAAACAGGTGATTCTGACAGAGGTCTTCTAGTGTTACATTTTAAAAGAATGTTATGAATGCCAGGTTGTGCCTGTATGTCTCGAATACATCTCTACTACCATCTTGATCATGCTGATGTTTTAATGGACAAATTTTGGCAACTGTTGAGATGCATATGTCTGTGATGGCTGATTTTTGGAGCATGCTCAGACTAGCGTGGAGAGAGACAATCTGATAAAAGCCTTGAGCAAAAGGTGTTGGGATTAAGTTGTGCAACTAGGATAAGCGATCTCTAGACATTAAAGCATGTCTTCATGGCCTGCTTTTTACTAAACATGTATCTTTCTCCCTTACGCTTGATCCATGTGATCAGAACTGCAAATGATGGATGATAATTCACCTTAAAGAGATCGTGAGCTTTTAATCAACCAAATCTGCTCGAGTTAAAGCTTTGCTGTGGCTTACAATGAAGGAACAGTGAAAGGAGGAGCTGTAGCAATTAACAGCCTCATATATTAAGACAGTATTTCTGGTAATCTAGGCAAACCTCCTGCTCTTCACTTAAAATAAATGTGTGCATGAAGCATGTTTGTTCTTGGCTTTCCATTTCTCTTGAGAGATAATTCACCAAAAAAAGCATATGAAACACCCTGAATAAAAAGCCTTTAACAAAGAGGACTGAAATGTGCTTAATTGCTGGAGGATGCCCAGTGCTTACCTTGTCTTGCAATATTTGTTAGCTGAAACAATAAACTATTAGCCGAGATGAGAAATAACTGTATTGCTGCATCCCTATAAAATAAGCAATACTATGTTGCTTATTGCTTAATAGAATTGATTTGAACATGTTGTCTGCTCTTTGTTTAAGGTATTTCTCTAAATGCCTTATTCCCTGCAGTTAATCAGTTTTCTTTTGGTCCTTCCCACTAGTACTTGATAACAGAGCCTTCATCTTGTACTGCTGTTGGTGTTTGCTTCTTAGGATTTTGGGTTTGGGGGTTTGGTTTGGTTTTGGGGTTTTTGCTCCACCTTTCCCTCTGTCTCATTCCCCCACCCACCGCAGTTTATACTTATTCTGTGCTTTTTTTCATTTCTGTGTTGTCCTACCTTTGGCCAATTAAAAATAAATTTAAAAAAAAAAAATTAGTCTCTGATTGGTATCTCATTCAAAAAGGTGCAGTTCATTCCCAGCAGTTCCCTACAGTGTACTATGGCATACTTGACAAGCACCAGCACATAGTCAGTATGTTAAACCAGCAGGCACATGCTTGAGATATGAAAAGGTCAGTGACTACCCAGTGACTTATCAGCAGGATAGCCAGACCTCACCCTACTACTCAAATTCCTCATTGTTCAGTCTTGGTCTCTTTTATGTTCGTTCCCTTTAGCCATTATCTGCTAAAGGTTTGATGAAGGTGAAAGCTTCCTCTTCCAAAGCAGAATAAGTCTGGCTTTTGGAAGGAATGAAGAGTATCCTGGATTTTTTTTTTAATCCAACCACTTTGCTGTGTAGGACAGACATTGCTGTGACAATTGTGGCTTAAAGTTTGAAATTCTTTTGTTAGAAGACCTATAAACGTCACTTTCTAAAGGAGAGCTTAAATTGGTTAGCAGTTGTTGATCGGTGCCCAGAGAGAGCTTTCTACATGCCACGGACGAGTTGACTTGTTCCTAGGCCTGGTGCCTGCTGATCTTTTTTTGTTCTTTGCAGAGAAATCTAGGCATAAATGTAATCACAAATGAAAAGTTCTGAAAGGTCTAACAAACTTGCTGCATGTGCCATGGTCTTCCCAGTAGAAATAGGTCATTGTTTCTGATTTCTGCTGCCCAAAGAAGAGGGGGAATATATAGAATAGAATGGCAGGTGGAACAGTTAAGGAACGTACTTGATGCAACCTCATCAGTCCTATTAGGAAAATTAGTGTTTGGCACTAAATGGAACAATTAGGTAGCTACTGGATGTTGGTCTGGCAAAGTTGGAAAATAGGCCAAAAGGTGGGTTTCCAAAAGGCAGGGGCCATAATAGGTCACCAATCTGCACAAATCGCTTAATGGATTTTTGGAGAACCTGGTATCCTGCATGGGAACATCATGAACTTTGAAAAATCCCATTGCTGTCTGTCCTTGGAAGGAGTAATGCAGGTTGCTCGGTACACAGTGGTAGGTGTTTCATCTTTTCAAACTGCAGTCAGGTGGGGAACTATCCAGTTTGTTCTCCCAAATCTGTGCTGCTATTTGGGTGGCTTCAGCAAGCCAATGCTGATGTGATTCATGAAGCAAACAGTTAATTTCTGCTGATACCTCTCTGTTCCTACCTCAGGAGCAGATGTTGTAACCATTCTGACTCTTCCTTCATTGACCTCTGCCTCTCTGAAAGTGCATGTTGCCTGTTTGACTAAGAGGTCAGTATCACTGGTGAGCAAAGTTCTCAGGTGGAGCATATGTTGCAGTGAAATAGAGGAGAGGTGAGGCAATCTTACACATACATATATTTTTTGGGGTGTATATATATATATATGTATGTATGTGTTTGTATAGGCTCTGGGGAATGGTTTACAAAACTGCTTTATGACAACAGAAAGTATCACAGGAGCTTCTCTGGGCAAATCTTTGTTTTCCTGAGAAAGTTCTTGAAAGAAGCCTCTAGTGCTGACAAATTTCCTGCTGTTTGTCCATAACTACATTGGCTGTTGAGTCTTCGTTCTTCTGCCTGTCTTTGTGGGTCAGCCACTTTGTGCCCTACCTTGGGGTCTGCACATAATTGCCTTCACATGAGGTTGTACGTGTTTTTTCCTAAGTTCCAGTTAGAGACAAGATGTGTACAGGTTTACTGTTCTTCAGTGCTCTCCCTTCAGTATGAAGTGAAGTTCTAAAACTCAAGTTCCTGATTTTTTTAATTTGTTTTGTAGAGAATCAGGTCAGGAGAGCGGTCTTCTGTTTTTCAGTCAATGAAAAAATTGCATCAGTGCTGCAAATTGGCAAGATGAGTTGTGTAGTGAACATCTTCCCTTATTGCTCTGTTTAGGACCTGGACCTTATTTAAACTAACCCTGGTGAGCAGATTGCTCAGTGCTTAATGTTGTTTAAAAGAGTTTTCTGGAATTAGTGTTTCTATATTTTGCTTTTCCACTGTAATACCCTTGACCTTTCCATAGTGATGTGGTCATTTACACTCCCTGAATTTGAATTAACCCAGTGGCATTTGTTTTCCCAACAGAAATCTGAGGTAAGAGGGAAATACCATGGATTAGTTTGGCTTCCCTGACCTTGTAGATGATAAATCAAATGGAGGTTATCTAAGCATAATCTGTGGATGTGTTGTGATTTTTTGAAGAAGTAAAGACCATTTGAGGCAAAGTCATGAGTCTGGCAAAGTTCCCGGTCTTTGTGTAAGGCTACTTCACATGAGTTTGTTATGTTCTAGTGTGGATTAGGTCAGAACAGTAGTTATATAAGGTATTTTTTGGTTAGTTGAGCTGAAATGATAAAATCTGATACTTCCTCCTGCTTTTGTTGTTGGTATTTGGGCTTTGGAGCCTTGTATTTTTGTTCTCAGGAATTTCAAAACCAGACAGTTTGAACGAAACAATTCCACTTAGTTGTAAAGAAGAAATGATTGAGCTGAATCGTGTTTTAATGGAGAATCTTAAGGGATTTTGATGCATGTATATGTGTGGTCATTTGTCTGTTAGCTCTCTGCAAATTAGGGCACATGGTAGGCCAGAATGTGGTCTTGCATAAATTCCTGTCGGTTTGGAGTAAGTCCCCTTGACTAATATAAATTGGCCATGGATGTATTCAGATATAATGATTAGCATTTTTCTTGACTGCTTGAATGTGGGGTGGAAGCAAAAATAATAAATCTTGTGGCTAAAAAAGGTTAACCAAGACTGAAACTGAGTAAGAATTAAGCGGGGAAGCAGTTACCTTAATAAGGAACTTTCTTGCCTCTGATTTTGGTCTCTTATGCAAGGATAGCCATTCTGCTTTGAAAATAGCCATTGTTGACTCTTCCACTTACTTCTGATTCTTCCCTTTTTTTCTTCTTTTGTTTTTTTTTCTTTTTTTAAATAAACAGTTCTGTCATGATAATCCCATTTTTGGGGCACCTTTTGTCTGCCAGATCGGTTATATCATAAAAGAACAATTGTTGTCTTAGTATAAATAAGCAGGGAAGTTCAGTAGCTACAGCTGGAGATGAGCTTGTTGTCAGAGGTAAAAGGCTTTAAAAATGTAACATCAACGTTGTGTGGGAGTATTATACCAGCGCTGGAGTATCTGGGAATTGCCTGATAATTCAAATTCAGCTTATTCATATGTAACAGTAACCTACTGTTGTTGTTTGTGTCCTTCTCCACTTTTTTTACCCTGCCTGCTTTTCTGCCCCCACCCCCCATCAAAATAGAGCTCTTTGGCAGAGACACTGGACAGCAGCGGCAGTTTGGACGCACAGAGAACTGACATGATTTACACTATCGAAGATGTTCCTCCTTGGTATCTCTGCATATTTTTGGGGTTACAGGTATGTTTCAAAACAGCTATAATATTTTTCTGTGTAACTTTTAAAGCTCGTTTAGCATTTTCTGTGTAGTTCATTGCATTTGTGTATGTGATAATTTTATTCTTCCCATGCTCTCACATGTTTGAATGAAGTGTTAAGATAGTTTCTTCTGAAGTTGATCACAAAGATTACTGTGTTGATAATGATCTATATTACTGTTTGCTGGCATATGCATTTGTGAGATTCACTTCAATATTTAGTCTTCTAAGCTGCTGCTAGCAAATAAATGAGCAAATGCTAAGTGGTAAGTTTTAGAAAGTAACATCCAGCACTTCTGAAATTAAAGATGGGGAGAGATAATGGTTTAGTCCTGAAATATTGAATATTAAAGCTGCTACTGTAGTCATTTCAATTCTGCAAGCTTGATAGCCTCATCCTGGACCTGTAGGCTCGCTAGTAAGTGGGGTAGGCAAATTCTGCACTCTTTGGAGTGAGAGTGCATGCTTCCTGCAATGAGTAGGACTCTAGTGGTGAGCTGGACCCAGCTACCAGCTCAGCCACTCATTTGTGTGAAGCTGAACAGCTCATTTCATCTCCTTTCTTTCTCGAATGGTAATAATATCTGTCCCACAGGAATGCTGAGAATTTGTTAATATCTGTAAAGTATGTTGAGATCTCCAAACAAATACATTCCAGAGCATCCTTTTTGTTTCTGCCTTTCCTCAAGGACAGGCGGTTCTGTAGGATTATATTTTTACTTGCATTGTTGAATATGGTGACTCTTATTTGTTTGTTTGCTTAATGTATTTGGATTGAAAAAGAATTAATGAGTACCTAGTTTCTGGTACTTGGGAATGAGCTTATTTGCATCCTAGTTTCTGTGTGCTCTTAAGTTCATTTGTAAGCTAATGGTTTTTCACATGGTTGAAAGTGAATGCAGTTATTTATCAGCTTTTCTGAGTTAGAAGCTGTTTTCAGCACAGTTTCCTAGATACCTCCTCATCAAGAACAGTAACCATGTAGCTATTTAAATAACCTACTTTATCCTACAGAAATAGCGATCATTAGCAGCAGACTAGTGGTAGCTTGACATAGAGGGGAAACATTCGAAGAAATGCTCAGGACCGGGAAGTGAGAGCTTTGGTGGATAACTCAAAAGCAAAAATATCCAGTGAAAAAAAAGAGATGGTCATAAATTTATTTACTTACTAGTATTGGCTGCAGTATTAACAAACAATTTTTCTCTTTACAGCATTACTTAACATGTTTCAGTGGAACTATAGCAGTGCCCTTTTTGCTAGCTGATGCCATGTGTGTTGGATTTGACCAGTGGGCTACCAGCCAGTTGATTGGGACCATTTTCTTCTGCGTGGGCATCACTACATTGTTACAAACAACTTTTGGGTGCAGGTGAGATTCAGGACTTGTTTGTAGTTGTTGAGAATGGTGATAAGCCTAGATATCAGTTGGGATTTCCAGAATGCAGTCCAAGATCCAAGAGGTAGGTAGTCTATTTTCAAAGGATAAACATGAAACACAAGATAGCAGGTCAAATACAGGGCAGTTAGGGAAAGCTTTTGGAAAGCTGCTCCCAAAAAAAGGTGGATCTGAAATCAGAGAAGGCATTCCAAGGGTAAGAAAATACAGCAGGGACAAGGAGAGAGAAGGAGGAGGAGGGAAATCCATGAGGACAGAGAAGGTAGAAGTGTTTCTGGGGGAAAGGAGAAACTCATACACCTTGGTAAAGAGGAACTAATTTTGATATTTTTATTAGTTTCTTGAATGATACTATAATGATCAAGAATGATATTCTTGCCAATATTTAGGTGATTGTGATTAGTCCTAGAGCAAATTGTGTGCTTGTTCCCATAAAGGTCTTATCAAATGAAAAGGTAGGGAAAAATTATGAGGGTAAC
Source organism: Astur gentilis (assembly GCF_929443795.1). Taxonomy (NCBI): domain Eukaryota; kingdom Metazoa; phylum Chordata; class Aves; order Accipitriformes; family Accipitridae; genus Astur; species Astur gentilis. The sequence goes on along the minus strand of NC_064907.1, from coordinate 20,852,137 downwards.
TTTTTATTCTCTGAACTGACTGTCTTTGTTACCTTCCAATACAAACAAATAATTTGTTTTTATTTGTCAGTTGCTCTGAGTTGCAGGTAATGATCTTTTCTTCAACTGGGAAGAAACACATATGTCAGTGTAGCCTCCCTGGGATGCCCGTACCTCTCCTTTGGTCTGCTCTCCTTAGGAGGATGCAAGAGACCAATTCAAGTGTTAGCAAATACTCATAAAAATCTGGTGTTGGTATGAACAGGATGTTGTAAGTTTTATTAACATGAAGATGATTTTTTTTTTTTAAATGTATGTTCTACAGTAAACACTGCAGAGAGGTGTTTGACATGTTTACTTAAACTTCTGTTGACACTGCCTGTGGGAACTGGGAATAGCTAAAACCTGCAGTGTTATTACTTCATCTTGGAAGATAAGTAAAACCAGAAGAAAAGTGCGTATTTTAAGAGTATGCCCTCATGTGGTTACTTGAATGATTCATGGGTCATTTAGTTCAATTTAAGAACAATGTGAGCTGAAATCTTGCATTCCAATAGAAAATGGACAAACACCCCCCACATTTTTAAAGATTTATCTAAGAAACAGAATCTTTGGGTGGAAAAGGTATCTCAATAGGGTGCAGAAGGCAAGCCTATGATGGATCACTTGCAGTTGTAGAACAGCTTTTCATCTAAAAATTTTCCAAACATTTCAGGTTTTCCAATGTAATCTTTAGTTGCTATTTTATTTAGCTTTAGTTAGTCTTTTTTTCCTTTGAAAAAAAACCTTCCCTTTATTTTTTTACTATGTCTTACTCAACTTCTTAAATCACTCCGTTGTTTTGGATGAAAAGTTCATTCTGTTGAAAAAACAGCATAATGAAAACTGTTGAAAGAGAAAATTTTCTTTCCCGAATGTATTTTCTTTTAGTCAAGGCTACCTGCAGTTAATAATCATATTTTCTGCCTGATTGACTCTTTGTGCTCATAGGGTAGCTTGCCTTAGCTGCAGTCATAAATTTTCAAGTACCTCGTCTGAAAGGAGGGAGAGGAGCAGAGTTGTGCCCTTTGATGTTTTGTACCTCTCTTTTAATGGGAGTGATGTATTTTTTTTCCACATCTTCTATTTGTGCTTTACATAGGGAATCGAGGGATCATTGACCTAGGCAGGAACTGGAAGATAAGGTCCTTTATTGTTTGACTTTGAATGTCTCCACCCTGGATTTACTGAAGTTTAAAATATTCCAATTTTGTAAGAAGCGCAGTTGTGGATGGAGATGAACTCAAAGGGGATCTTGGTTTTCCTGTACTTCTACCAGCATTATTCTTGTGTCTCAAATTTATCAGAAAAAGCTTTTATGCTTCCTGAGACTTGTATCTCTTCACAGAACTAAATTTTGTCATAATCTGTTTTTTCCCCCTAACTAATCTTGGGCTCTTTCTCTTTATTACATAGTATAGAGTGATTTGGGGCTCTTGCAGAAACCATTGTGGTCCCATCAGTTTGCAATGCTCTGTTCCTTCTGTGTAATACCACCTCTGTTCTCTGTGGTGGTTTGTTTTGGGTTTTTTTCCCCTTTTTGGTGGCTTCCACTTGCACTGTGAAGTACATGTTTATATATTGAAGAGGCAATTGTGTTTGGGTCTTAAAATAAGTGAACTTGTATTTAAGGAGAAAATTTCTGCGGTTGAATGTTTTATAACTATTTAACATGTGATTCTGGTTTTATGTAAGGGTGGAAATGGGGTATAGCAGCAATGGTCTCTAAATGAGATTTTAAAGTATTTATTGGCAAGTTTGTCAACTGCAAAGTACTTCAGCAAATAAAGCCACTATGGTTTCAAAAGGTCAAATTCCATGGTTTAAAGGTCCTTAAAGATGGATTTAGCTCAATTATGTGGCAGAGTTGTGGTCAATTTGGTATCCATACTAATTTTAGGAATTCAGGCTATTTATTAGATTATGTAATATGCCAAAAGATTTGGCAAGTATTCAGAGTAATTAGTATGACTGAGACAATCAAATACAGCTTTAACATACTTAAACATTTTAGGTTTGTTACTGTGCCCATCACTACATTGTCTAAGCATTCTTACATCTGTGTGACATGTTAAGATAAGGAAGACATTTCCAGGTGACCTAAACTGCATAAAAAGCTCTGTCTTCACAAGGGCTGGTGCCAAAATTGAGCAACTTCACAATTTAGATGTGAAATTAAAATGGTATCCCAATCATAAGCTGGTGGTACTTTACCCAGGTAGTAGTGAATGCTTGGCTTAGCGATGGGAAAGCTATTTTGTAAGTCATGTTCCAAACTGCAGCTGTCTCTTCAGAAAGAGACTGGTCTTGGTTGGCTGATTTTGACTAAGAAATTTTAAATTAAAATTTTTTTAAAAAGACTTTTTATTTATGTTTAGAAAGAAAAAAAGGCAATATTTTGAGCCTACTTGCCTTTTTGGTAAATATTCCAAGTTAACTGTCTCATGTAAAGGTTGAGTGGATAGCTAAGTGAGACCTGCTAAGATGTTATTAGTCAATATGTACGCAGGGTATTTTATGTGATACAAAACTCACAATCTGGGCCCGAGTCTTAGTACAACTGACTTCATCATTGGAGAATGTGTTTGCAATGTATGTTTACAAAATCATTCCGGGGGGGACAGAGTACTGTGTAGGTGGGATAGAGAAGTAACAGCTTGTTACAGGTATTGCATATTTTGCCATGGGCACCAGCTTGCTCAGTGTGCTTAATGAACCTTGAAAAATAAGGTGAATCATTCACTTGTAGCTACCGACCATTTCTTCACCAAAGATAAAGCTTTGATTTTTGCTTGAAGAAACTTAGAAGCGAATTGCATGCCAGTCAGGTATGCTCAGATGGCTGGTGTATTTTATAAAGTTTGACTTCCTAATGTAGTTTTCAACATTTGTGGTAAGTGGGTCAGTTTTTTAGATTGCTCATGACCCAAACTCCTTTCCAGTGGTAGTTCAACTGTTCGAACTTCCTGCCTGTGAACTTTACAACTACTGTTAGTAACATGCTTCTGGTTTGATCTTTTTCGTGTTAAGCGTGTATAGGATTCCTTCCCCCACAGATTTTTTTTCTTTCTTCTTTTTTTCCCATCTTTGTGCCTTTTCTGATCTTCATCTGAATCTGCTAGAGTTAGTGCTTTTTCCTTTATTGGTGTTTGCACTGGCATGGAGGCACTTCATTGCAGCTGTAAAACAGCCATAAACACGGTGCAGTAACTAGAGCTGCATGAGCAGTTAAGTGTTCCACGTGTTACAGTTTGAGATCTGCTATTAAAGAGAATCTTCTTACAATCCATTAATGATGGTATTTATAGAATAGTTCAAAGTGCATCTTTGCTGTAGTTAAGTAACATTTGGATATTTGTGATGTTATGCAAGCTATGGTTGATTCAGTAAATACGTAGTTGGTGCTGGTAGATGCTTTTTAGATCTTAAACCTTTTGGGAAGTGTAAATGCCAATGCTAAGAATGTCCTCTTGAAATTCTTGCAGTGTTTCTGTTTATTGCTGGTAGCCACCTGGAACATCTAATCAGCTCTTATCAACCTAATAGTTATTTACACATACACTTAAAGATGAATGTATAAATGACTGTACTTCAAGTCATGCAGGGGGAGGGTACTGAGTATGCAGACTGCATACTGGTCTATCAGAGAACTTTTTTAATGTGGCAGGACTGTAAAAGCTGCATGTTCAGCAGTCTGGCTGGTACTTATATCAGAATGTTGCACTGCTGAGTCAAAACCTTAAATCAATATTTGGTACCTGTGTGTTGGTATCTGGTAATTATCTGTTATAGGCGTTGTATTAATAACTTCATGCATGTAGTGTCTTCTGTTAGGTCTTTGGTTTGTGAAGTCTTAGTATTTCTATGGCTGTTCTTTTTAATAAGAAATTCTCATATTTCACATTTTTAATAACCCCCAATAAAGGACAGTTTTGAGGATGAGTAACCACCTAACCGCAATTGATATCCTGACACGGTACCATAACACCGAGAAATGTCAGCATCTCTTCTTTCCCTTTCCACCAGGTTACCCTTGTTTCAAGCGAGTGCTTTTGCATTCTTAGCACCTGCTAGAGCAATACTCTCCCTGGAGAAGTGGAAATGTAATAATACAGGTAATTGTCGTTTATGCTTGTTCAGGTTTAAGTGACAAATGACCCAGATCACGTATAGTGCAACTGCCAAACCTTTTGATATGGAAATGAAGTAATGAGCAGTGAATATGAAAAATTCTCTCCTTTTTACGATGTTAAAACTTTGTGCCTTGGAAAAAGATTCCTAAAAATGCCCTTGTGGAATTCTGTTTCTGGTGCTTTTTTTAAATATAAAAAATGTTGACAAAAGAAATCTTAGCAGTAGCATAAAACAATTCTTTTGTTAACAGTGTAGAGAAAGGCAGAAGGATTCCGTAAATGTTCCTTTCCAGTATTTGGAAATAGTGAGTCCAGTCGAGCCCTTTTAAGTTGAGTAGTAGGAAGTTTGAGCAATGTTCAGCATCACCTCAAGACCAGTATTTTTACCTGTTTAATTCATACCTGAGAGGTTTTGCAGAGCAAGCTTTGACAATATTTAGCTGTTCATATTAACTTTTTCTTTGCTAACACCATCATCCTGAAAGGTTTTGAATTTATTTGGAGTGAAAGTGTGCAGTAAAACTGCTTGGGTAGGGGGCTTTTGCTTAGGTTAGAAAACTGAAGTGGGAACAGCTCTGGCAGTTTTTAATGGGGTGTGGTTATTCAGTAATAAGGCTGTGGGCAGTGCAAGGCAGCAGTACAGAGAAGCAGGCTGCTTGCTTCTAATTAACATTCTTCCTGGGGGTCCTTGATTCTCTAATAATTTATATTATTCATGTGTTTATACATCTCTCTTGATCCACATACGACCATCTAATTAGTTTTCCTGATGTTTTTTCTGTAGAAAACTTAGCTTTGAGCATTCACATTTTCTCACTGGGGGAGTCAGATTTAGCTCCTGAGAAACAGCACGTGGGTTTCAGTGCCCAAGTTTTAAAGGCAAACTGTGGTGTGCTTTAGTAGTGCTAACTGTGTTGGATATTCCTGTGCGCCAAAATGTGCAGGTATCCTAATACACACCTTGCTGAAAGAAAATACTGTCTGATAACCTTTGATGGCAAAGCAGTTTTTCCCCCTACTTCGGCTTTTCAGAAAGAGACTTTGCTGCATCTTGCTCTTGAACCTTTTAACCTTCAAAAAGGGTCAGATGGGGTTGTTATCACGGGTCAATTCATCATTCAGCGAGTGACCTAAATTGGTGAACAACAAACGTTGGAGTACTTGATTCCTAGGGTGCAGTTGAGTAATTCTTCATTCATCCGTTTACTGGAGTGGGAAGAGAATCCCTAATTGACCTTTGTTTCTAAAAGTTATGGTTTTTTTCCACGTTGGTACAGTGGATAGAATTAGTGGTTAGCTCTTGGGGAATGTAAGCATGCTATTACTTGATTTGTAGCATTGCAGAACTTTATTCTGTGTAAATCAAGGCTCGTTTGTCAGACACAGCTCGAGGAGAGATTTATTTTTTATTAAATAATGCTAAAATGGCTGAGGAATAAATACCTGTGTTTTTTCTTTTCTTCCTTTTGTAAGATATAACAGTTACAAACGGAACAACAGAACTGCTTCACACTGAGCACATCTGGTATCCCAGAATACGAGAGGTAATGTAGGAGTAGCCTTTAGCCGTTGGTCTGTCCGATTCCAGTTAAGTTTCTCACCTAACCATCTGTGTGTTCTCATCTTTAAGTTGGTAATTTCTTCTTTCACTGCAATTTTCATTTGAATATATCTCTTTACTCATTTCATGAAGTCTTCCATCTTTTCAACTTGTTCATTGCTGGACAGCAAATACAAGGAGTTAGTTACCACATTCCAAAAGATGCGCAGTAAAATGCACAAGCAAGACAAATACTCTTCTTATAACACTTTGTGATTTGTGCTCGCTGCTAGCAGTTCAGCTGCTACCAGACCACTTGCCTGCTGTCACTCTGTTCAGTAGGCTGTCCTGTGGAAGGTAAATACGCAGTTAGCAAATCTGGTTCATCCCTAGGTGTCTTAAGTTGGAGACTATTCTAATAAGACTTTGATTCTGCCAAGAGACTTGCTGAAATATATCAAACTCCTTCTCCACTCGCAGCATTGCAGTCTGAACTTCGTCATGCTCTGCAGAGCCCAGGATGAGGGTTGTGCCCAGGCATCACACTAGAGTGGTAGATAGCGTAGTCCAAATTAAGGCGTGTGTCATGGAATTTATCTCCCATCCCGTTGCTTTGGGCTGCAAACTTTTTCTTAATTAAAAACAACCCCTCTCTCTTCCCCATGTTCAAACCATAGCTACATCCTGCCAAGAGCCCTGCAGCCAAGAGGGCTGACAGTCTCCTGAGACCACAACGCTGCTCTATACCAACTTCTAAGGAGCACTTGTGAACAATGCAGCATACACTCTGCCCCTAGGAGCTAGGAGCATCACCTCCGTGGCGCCAGCAACCCTTGCCGGTTCGATCTGAGAGCTTAAAGGTTAGCCTGGAACCCAGGTCTCCTGTCTGACAGTGTGATGTGCTATCCACACAACTACCAGACTGGCCCACTGGTCTGTTGTGTAATAGTTTTGTGGAGAAAACCATAAGTGTTATGCTTAAGCAATAAGTCACTTAAACATAATGAGCTGTTTTATGACGAAAAATTTGCTGAGTTCTTCTGTGTCACTGAATTCTTTTAACTGCAGTTTGTAATCCAGAGCAGAAAAAGAAATGTTTTGGGTTTGCTTGTAGGATTTGACTGAACTGTCTCTTTCCCGTTCTTGTGTGTTCAGATCCAAGGTGCTATTATCATGTCCTCCTTGATAGAAGTGGTGATCGGTTTGCTTGGCCTTCCCGGCGCCCTGTTGCGATACATTGGACCTCTGACCATCACGCCAACTGTTGCTCTCATAGGCCTCTCCGGTTTCCAAGCTGCTGGAGAAAGAGCAGGCAAACACTGGGGTATCGCGATGTTGTAAGTACTCCTGGGTGTTCTTGGCTTAGGCCGGGGGTCCCAGTTGGTAAGTCATCATGCAGGAATTTTCGAGTGCCTGGGAAAAGCCAGAGTCTGCTTGGCTGCCAATGGTAGCATTGCAGTGCTCCCAGCATGGAGAAATACCGTGTGCAGGAATGCAAGTGGGTCTGGGTAGGGTCAGCTGGCAATTTGGGAACAAGGACAGCAGCAACTCAAGGAGGCAGGAAAGGATAACAGCTGAAAGCGAGGTGTGGAGAACAGGGAATTTTATAAAACAATAGTTGGTCTGAGAGCCATTGGCTGGGTCTAATTCAGTGCTACAGAGAAGATGATTTAGCAAAACAGATTAGTGGACAATTTTTATTTCTATTTTTATGATGCTGTTTTGTATGTTTCTTGTTCTGCAACAGCAAGCAAATACCATTGGTAGTAATGGTCCATTTGTCATTATTACTGGTTTGCTTACCTATAGCCAAGAGAAATTTGTGTGACAACAGAGAGCATGTGTATTTCCATGAATGCCATAAGATGAATGCCATTTCCATGAGACATAAATAGGCAGATTTCTGTTTAGTAGACAAAAAGGCCTTTAGAGTGAAGTTCAGGGCATGATATGTGTGCTTTGTAGGTATAGATGCCAGGGAAATTAAAGAATTGAGATTAGTGGTTTGAAAGGGAATAACAGAAAAATGAGATGAAGACAAAAGCTTCCTGTGAGATACTGTGGATAACCAGCCAAATAAGGACGGAAACCACATTTTAGGGAGAAGGAAATTGGCTGAAGCAGTTGCTATATTCAATGTATAGCGACAAACTTTGTGCTGGCTCTGGAAGCGGAAGGAATGACTTGATGAGATCAGATTCTGATCTGACTAATCTGTTTGCACAGTACTTTGAACATGTAAAGTATTCCGTAAGTGCAGCTTATGATTAAAAGGGCTGTTTAATTCTCTTTTATCTTGGATGTTAGCATCATGAATATTTTTGTAATTCTATTATGTTAAGCAGCTGACCCAAAGGAACATTTTATTTTCCTGTAAAACAAATTCTATGCAAGTTGGGACGAATGTTAAATCAATCAAGCAGACCGTTGGCGAGTTGGACATGGAAACGTGTAATTGAAGTTGACGTTTTGCAGATGGAAAAAAATAAATCAATTTAGGAATGGGATTTAAATATTACCCAGTCAATAAGTATTTCTGGCTTCTGCCACGCAAAAATGTGCACTAGATGGTTGAAAATAACTCCATAGCCATCTAGAGCCACTCAAAAGTAACTTGATCTCTACAAGATGTGGCACTTGAAATTGTCTTTACTGTTCTGATGAGATAAAAATACTGTGTTGCTATCTAGCATAGCAGAATAATACCTGTGTAACAGCTATTATCCTCGCTTAGCTACAGTTGCTATTTGACAAGATTTTCAGTTTCCCAAACAGTTTTCTGACCTCGCTTGTTCTGTTTGCCAAGCTGAAATAATTTAATCCATAAAGCGCATCACATCGTGATCTGTAAAAAGGGAAATTATTCCTGAATTAGTCTTTCCCTGTATATCTGGTGAACAAAATTGTTTATCTGGGCATTTAAAGATTTGGTAATGTTTTACAGAATTATTTACAGAATGGCAGTAAGCTCCCCTGCTGTGTAGGCAATATAATATTATTTACAATAATATAATACTGTTAGATTATTTACAATAATATTATATTGTTGCATTATGTACAACTCTCTACTAAGTAAATGAAAATACAAAGCCACCTGTCCTCAGGGCTAGCGTGGCAGGATAGCTGCTCTTAGGGAGTGGAGCCCATCTTTCCATAATATACTTTGGGAGAGATGCCAAAATGTTCCCTGAATGCAAGGAAAAGGTGCCTTTATCATTCTGCTCTAGTCAGGGGTAAAGGCTATAAATGACACCCTTCTTGTGCAGAGCTCTTTGTTCCTGGAGATTGAGGGAGAATAAAGCTCTGTTTTGTTTCTTACAGACCGAAACTGATCTTGGACAGAAGAGGGAGGGAGGCTTAAAATCTGCCTTTTTTTTTTTTTTTTTTTTTTTTTTTCAGTCAGCTGATAAAAACATAATCTCAAATTTCAGAAAAGCTTTGCTTCTTCAGACAGCTTGACTCTTTGTGTAGCCTTTTTACAGCAAAACTGGTTTTGGCTTTTTCAGAATTGAGCAACCTGCCCTGGCTTTTTATATTTTTCATTGCAGTGGATACTTACTTTAGCTGTAGACTTGAATTAATTTTTAACATATAGAGAAGCTTAGCAGTTTTGACAAGGTGGGGAAATGCATAATATTTGAGGTATCTAAAAACTGTAATAAACTGGGTTACTGGTGAACTGCAGTTGAATGGAATCTTTGGGTTTGGGGCTCTATTCTGCTTGATTTAGAGCTGTTTAGTGAAAGATGCATGTCCAAAAAAAATTGGGGTTTTTTAAGAATTGAAGAAAGTATTACCCTTGACAGAAATTTTTCAAGCGCTTTGGAGTTTTATGCAAATTTTGAAATGTAGAAGTTATTGTATACTGGCCTCCAGTTTTCCTGTTTCTTCCCATTGGCTAGCAGCAACCTTTGTGCTTCATATGCAGAGCAGACCTTGGACACAGAGAGAGAGAGAGAATTTGAGTCAAAAAGAAGCAGCGCAGCTTAGCTCTTTGCTAATGGCTGCTTAGCTCTGAAGATCTTTCTTTAGTCTGATTCATTTTCCTGGTTTCATTTACCTGTTTGCTGCTGGCTTGTTTTTTGCAGCACTTTAGAATACAAATATGTTGCTTTGGCTTTTGTGGAATAATAATTTATTTAGAAGATATTCTCTTATGACGCCTTATCTTGTGCTAAATTTAAAATGTACATTTATATTTTGTGTCTGAAGAGCCTGAAGAGGTTTTTGCTGAGAAGGGTTTTTAACATATTGGTGCTAATGACGTGTCTCTCTTGTCCCACCCTCCTCCTCTTTTTTTTTCTCAGGACTATTTTCCTAGTATTGTTGTTTTCTCAGTATGCCAGAAATGTCAAATTTCCCTTACCCATTTACAAATCCAAGAAAGGATGGACAGCATACAGGCTGCAACTTTTCAAGATGTTCCCTGTAAGTAGTTGAATTTGTTCTTCAGTTGGCAAAAAAAACCCCTAATTTGTGTTTTGGGTTTTTTTCTTGGTTTTGATCTTTCTTAATAATACAGTAGATCACAAAGGTGAGAGAAAAGCTTAAATGGGCTTATGGGAAACTTAACTAAATGGCTTATTTGCCACAGGAAATAGTCTCATTGTAGTTTTGCCAGATCCCATTCTGGCATCCATCTCTGATGAAGAGTCATTGGAGTGATGAACATCATGGAGGGCAGGGAAGGGGGTAGAGAAGAAGGTATGTTTATGCATGCAGTGAAAGCCTAAACTGAGCTCTCCAAAAAGGGATGGCAAGATCATTATCTTCAAGTTTTATGAAAGCAATACTCCGTTCCCCCATGTGAAAGACTTCCTTTTATTTCTCTGGTAAAGTTGAGACTAATTCACTAGTTTAAGTGCCCATTTGGAGACTTTCCATTTGTTAGGGTAGAGAAGAGATTTTGGAACAGCACCTTCCTTAGGGGCTGGGGGGAAACACCTGACGGATCTATTACAGGCTTTACTGCTTGTTCAGACTTAAAATTTCACTCAAGGTCACACTCAAGTATGCGTGTAATAGATATTCTGTGCAGGAACTGTTTGCTGCTGATGAACAGTGCCAATGATAGTTTACTTTAAACAGCTTTTTTTTTCTCCTCTTTCACAGATTATTTTAGCTATTTTGGTGTCGTGGTTGCTTTGCTTCATCTTCACTGTCACAGACGTCTTTCCCCCCGACAGTTCGAAGTATGGCTTCTACGCTCGCACAGACGCCCGACGAGGAGTGCTGTTGGTAGCTCCGTGGTTCAAGGTTCCTTATCCTTGTAAGTATGTCTGGGTTTAAGGGCTGTTTTTCTAATAATGTGCCCATGAGTATAATTTCTGTGAGTTTCGGAAACATTGCTATTTTTCTCTTGGTACTATATTCTGATACACTTCAACATGCACTGATCTAAAGACATTGTAGGTGGGGATGATGGTTTTCTTCTTGTTTTCCTCTTTAATGTGATACCTTAAGGACTCACCCAAGAAAGACCGAGTCTCTGAGACTTGAATTAGTAGAAGGCACTTGCCGGGCTTATCTAGGTAACTCTTGACTTCTAATAACATAGTGTGACTGTATATATAACATGGATTTTCAGGGAATAGTTGATTTATCTGTATTTGTTGATACTGTGGTCAGCTGCTGTTAATGTTATACAATAATAAGGTTGGGTTATTACAACTCCTGTAGAGCAACTGAAGTCACTGATTGTCATTGGCTAAAGAATCAGTAGCACGTGGAGTTTTTTCCAGCTTAATGCCCTTCCCTGCCCCAAACGCACCCGTTCTTGAATTAGCACAACTATTAACAACTACACAAAAATGTCCTGACTTGCAGGAGCGGCATTGGAATCAGGCCGATGGGCAAGTCAGAGAATGCCAGTCAATGTTTATCAAAAGACAAAAAACTATTTACGAGAGAACGTGAAATGCTTTCACGTCGTGTTGGCTGTTTGTATTCTTTTGCTGGCCACCTCTAAGTTTCAAGCTGTTAAAGGCTGTTTCTTATGGCATGAGATGGAGTTGTACAACTGGTTCACCCTTGTGCTGCTCAGAAATTAATGGGGTAATAATAGAATAATATTCCACTAGAATAGAATAATAGAAATTATTAGGAATACCACTATGTTGTAATGAGGCAGCTTCGTTGTGGTTTTCCATATGCTTTGGTTCTGATTAGTTCTTAAAAGAAACCACTTCTAAAGCAGTACTTGCAAGATGTATAATAGAAGCTTTTGGGAAAGAAAAGGAGGAAAACTTCTGCACCCTGATTAGACCTCTCTTATTTGTGAAGCCTTGTTCATTCACGTTTGTGTGACTTAAAGTTCCTTTTGTTGCAAGAGGCTCATCTATTTCAAAGAGATAAAAGCATCAAGGCAATTGCTGTGGAAAACCTGCCAAGCTTTTCTACAGGCTTAAATTAATCTTATTTTCTTTTCTACAAAAATTTGGAATTGGAAGGTGTTTGTGCAGTGATCGTAGCTGGTTGTTGGCCATTCTCTTCGGTAGACTAAACTCGTAACCAAAGACTGAGTTTTTAGAGCAATAATAATTAAGTGGCATTCGCCTGACTGATCAGAATTGTTTTTTCACAAGCAGTAGTTCAAATTCCTTCCTTCTGAACAGGAGGAATTTTTTTGGTGGAGTTTAGGCGTTTTTGGTTTTTTTCCAAGCATGATCAAAGCAGTGGGTTAGGCAGTTTTTCCTTTGCTCCTTTCATCTACTTGAACTTGCCAGGCTGTGTTACCATGAAGGGAGTTTGTTGATTCCATTAAAGATGAATAAATAAATCGTGTGGCCAGTGGGACTAGAGCAGTGATCGTCCCCCTGTACTCGGCACCGGTGAGGCCGCACCTCGAGTCCTGGGTTCAGTTTTGGGCCCCTCACTACAGGAAAGACATGGAGGTGCTGGAGCGTGTCCAGAGAAGAGCAACCGAGCTGGCGAGGGGCCTGGAGCACAAGTCTTACGAGGAGCGGCTGAGGGAGCTGGGGTTGTTTAGTCTGGAGAAGAGGAGGCCGAGGGGAGACCTGATCGCTCCCTACAACTACCTGAAAGGAGGGTGTAGTGAGGTGGGTGCTGGTCCCTTCTGTCAAGTAAATAGCGATAGGACGAGAGGAAATGGCCACAAGTTGCACCAGGGGAGGTTTAGGTTGGATATTAGGAAAAATTTCTTTACTGAAAGGGTCGTCAGCCATTGGAACAGGCTGCCCAGGGAAGTGGTGGAGTCGCCGTCCCTGGAGGTATGTAAAAGGCGTGTAGATGTGGTGCTTAGGGACGTGGTTTAGTGGTGGGCTTGGCAGCGCTAGGTTAACGGCTGGACTTGATGATCTTAAAGGTCTTTTCCAAGCTAAACGATTCTATGATTCTATGAAATTGCTGTATGTTTTGATATCTAAATTGCTTTCTGTGGCACAAGAGATCTCGTTTTTCTTTTCTTCACAGTTCAGTGGGGACTGCCAACAATTTCAGCCGCTGGAGTAATAGGAATGCTTAGCGCAGTTGTTGCTAGCATTATTGAATCAATAGGAGATTACTATGCCTGTGCCAGGTTGTCTTGTGCTCCTCCTCCACCTATTCATGCAATAAACAGGTATGTCAAAAAAAGAAATATTTTTCAGTGTCTTAAGCTACTTTTTTTTATTTTTTTTCTCACCCCCCACCCCGCCCTTGGAATAAGACAGGAATGTGCTCTGAGATTAAATGTTACAATTTGGTCAAACACAAGGGGCAAGGAAGTACAAGATGCAACTGTCATGTTGAATTATTTTGTTGCAAATGTAGCATTGGAAAACTAGTCCTATTCCTGCTGGAGTCTGTGGAAGTTAATAGTACGGTTGCTGTAGGGACACAACTCTAAGCAGTTCTAGAATTGGAGTACCTTGTCAAATTCACCTGACATGCAATTGTAGAAATAAAGAGCAGCTGTAAGTCTCACTTGAATTATTTTGCAATTTCCTCAGTTTAAGAACGTGGGTATCTTAAGACGTAGAAAACAGAACTCAAGTAGGTTTTCCAGTTGTGTTGGAGCTTGAAATGTGAATTATAATAATAATTCATGTGGGACAGATGCCTTAACAGGCCCGCACATAGCATGCAGTCATAAAGCACCACCTGAAGTGAGTCTATCTAGTACAAGTTTGACTTTTTTTTTTTTTTTTTTTTTTTTTTTTTTTTTTAAATTTACAGAGGGATTTTTATTGAGGGTCTCTCCTGTGTTCTGGATGGAGTATTTGGGACAGGGAATGGATCCACCTCTTCCAGCCCTAACATTGGTGTCCTGGGCATCACAAAGGTATGTGCTTTACCTTGATGACTCAGTGCCTTGAGTATTTTATTGCCTCTGGTAGATGGCTTATGCCATTTTCATGTTTCACAGCATGATCCTCTTCCAAGAAACCATACTACTTAGTACTTTGTGCAGACAAACTTTAGACAGCATTCTGAATTTACCTAACATGTCTGTACCAGCCATTGTCTAATGGAAATGCATTCTAGATAAGGACCTCAAAAATCTTATTTTTATTCGGAGTAAAGGGCAGTTAGAAAACCCACATAAAGTACATTATGCTAAATAAGCTACCCCTTTGAAAACCAAGAAGGCATTCCAGGGCTCTAGGGTGTTTTGAGTTGAGGCATAAGCACTGTAAACTGTATAGAAATAGATAACTCTTTTGGATGTCTTGGCTCTGAAAGCATCGGTAGAGAACTGACTATTTTTAATGTCTCACTTGAACACACCATGAAATGCAACTTGAGGTCCTTGGGTCCTATCTACGTCTGTACTAGGACATTACGCTGACACAGCTATAACAGGAGCTGCAGTCAAGGTAACTTGAAAGTTAAATGTACCCTAAATATTTGTTTCCGTCATAGGTTTCTAAGGCACTGAGCATGCTTAAGGGATTACATATTTTTGGGGGTGTTACTCAGCAAAATATTTAAGCACTTGAGGAATTCCTTTGTTACCATGCTGAAATGGATGTGTGCTTGAATGCCTTGCTTAACTGGGAGACCTCGGACTGCAGATAGATTTGCTTGATATTGTTAATTTAACCTTGTTAAGAAATATCAACAAAATTGGTAAGAGTAGTTTATGTTGCAAATACATACATCTTGTTGCATATTTCACTTGGAAGCCACAAATCTACTTCATGCATACAAGATAGTAAATGTATGCTCTCCACTTACAATAACTCATCCCTCTGACATAATCCAATATAGATGATGAATTTTATCTTCAGCCATTTTTTTTTTCCTGCACAAAGGATGATTCTGTTCAGTTTTAGGGTGGAATATAAATACTAATAGCACCATCTGCTGTTTGTACAAGTCTTCCATTTAGCTGCTGATGGAAATCTCCTAGAAGAAATTTTGTTTAGAAAAATCCTTAAAGAAGGGTTTATTCTGTTATGCTGCCTTTCTGTTGTTACTTCATAGAGCTTGATATGAATGAACAGCATTTATTAACGGTCCACAAAAATGAGTTTTGCTTTGAAACAGTGAAAAAGGATGTTAAACTGGCAGCCGTTAGAGAGAACAGAGTAAACTACAGTTAGGTCTGTTCAGAGCGCGTGGGGGAGGAATGAACATGCCTTACCCAGAATGGCACAGCTGGATGGCTGTGCTCCAGTGTTTTGTCTTGTTTTCCTGTCTGCATACTCATTCCTAAAAAAACTAATAGTTTTGCAACTTCAATTTATATCAAAATAGATTTTTGGCATGTAGATAATCCGCTGTTGATTTGGGAGAGGATTTCTTTAGCACTTATGAGCAAAGACTACATAGTCCTGGTGATCCTGTTTTACCAGTGCAACATTTGAAAAGGCGTTTACCTCCCTTGAAATTAGTATATGATTATGCTTAGAATTTAAATTTGAGACTTCAACTGGATGCAAGTACTGCAGAGTCTTTGAGCTACTCTGTGAGCGAGTTTTATTTGATGAGAGGAGAATCAATTAAATCTGATTAATTGGGGCAAAAGTATAGGCACCTTATGCCATAATGTTGATGATTAAATGGATACTGCAGTAAGGTACTAGATACCATATCACGCACTCCAGAATAATCACATAAAGTGTGTGTACGAGTGCCTGGGAATAAATATGTAGTTTGAGCTAAATGCTGACCAGGATGCTTTTAGTAGCTTTCAAAGGGAGCTTAATTTGTTTGCCTTGTAGTGATTGAGCATTTGCATAAATAAATGTCACTGTCATGTGGATTTTTTAAAGAATCTGCCTGTTTCGTGCAGGAAGATAATTTTAGAGCAAGATACAGGAGGTCCTAAGGAAATAAATATCTTTATAAAAAGTAGAGAAAGGTGCAAGCTAACTTCAGTTGTTATTCTAGTGAACACCCTAATTTACTGGTGTAGCTTGTTTGTAGGTGAACATATCTGACCTGACAGTTAAGCAGTGAAGAATGTGGGGGAAAGAAGTACTTTTACCCTAAACATGCCTGCTGTATCTTCTCTTTCTTCATTTCACTCGTTTAGCTCAGTCACACATGGTTAAGAAATTAGTGTCTACTTCTCTTTGAAGCTTAACACACTCTAACAGGAGACCTACAAAGGGCTTTGCTAGAAACCACCTGACCAGCGTAGCAGGGGGGGAGGTTTGTCCCTGGTGCACCTCTTAGGCACGTATAACACTATTAAGATATCAACCACTTAGGTTTACCAACTTCCACTACAATATAGTGCCAGAGAAAAACGGCCCAAAGTTTGAATGCTTAAAATAAAAATGGGAAGGAAGTGCAGGCACTTGGTTTCAGTGTTAGCGTGGCCATGATTTGCATATGAAGTGAATTCAGCTCTGATCTCAGAGGGATGTTATGAAGTCAGTTGATAATCTCTGTCTAGAAGGCCTGCATCTCCTTCAAGTGAACTGCATGATAGGTAACTAATACATATATTCTTGTGTAAAAAGGCAGCAACACATGGATTTTATTTTATTTTTCTGTTTGCATTACAATTGATCCATTTGCCATCTCTCCTAGTTATGGTCTATTTGTTTTCTTTATTGTAGATGAGACTGCACCACATTTCATGGTTATTGTGGCTGTAGCAGTTACAGATGGTTTTAAAGATGACTTAATGTTAACGAAAACAAAATAAAACAAAATTATGTTAGAGTTGGAGTGCAGCCATGTTACAGCTGAGCCCTCCAAGACATTTGTAAAGGCTCTGCAGCCTGTGTGTTAACACCACAAAAAATATGCATGGAAGCTTGAAAAGAAATTTTAAATGCAAAAGAGAGTAATAAAATAAAATGCGGTGTGAAGTTGGACTAAGCATGGACTTTTTCCAGTGTCCTTTCGTTTTTGTTCTCCGGCAGGTTGGAAGCCGCAGGGTTATTCAGTATGGGGCAGCCTTCATGCTCTTGCTTGGGATGGTTGGCAAGTTCAGTGCTCTCTTTGCATCGCTGCCTGACCCCGTGCTTGGTGCCCTCTTCTGCACTCTCTTTGGTAACGTATGTTTTTTTTTGCTCCTCTTCATGTACTGTGTGGCTATATCTTTTTACTCTAGTGCTGTTTATATGTATGTTGCTGTCTGGTTTTGAAGAAAAAGGCTCTATACAAGCTGAGACTTGCTTTATTTTTATTTAGGGATGATTACAGCTGTGGGTCTGTCTAACCTCCAGTTCATAGATTTAAATTCTTCTCGTAACCTGTTTGTGCTTGGATTTTCCATTTTCTTTGGACTTGTCCTTCCAAGCTATCTCAAACAAAATCCACTGGTCACAGGTATGTGTTTCTGCTCATTTACATGAAGCATACTTTACCTTGTACTCACGCAAAGTACATACAAGTACGAAGTAATGTAAAGGGTAAATAACGGAAAAAACAAAGTATTATGGAGACAATAAAAGCTATACATAGCAAGGCAGGTATGTTCAGAGGAGAATTATTTTTGATGTTGAGACCTGAATTGCGTGCTTCAGTGGGATACATTTGAAGTTGTCCTGCTTTCTCTGGGTACCATTGTAGAGCAATGGAAGGAGGTGATTGCCAGCTGGGCTGGAAGAAAGACGTAACAGGGTAAATCTTGAGTTGTAAATGATGTTAAAAGAGCAAGGGGAAATACCAAGGTAGAGCTTGGAAGCAAGGAATTTTTTTTGGGGGGGTGGTGAAATTTTTTGTCACTGCGGACTTGTGCTCTGAATCTGAATTTTAATGAACTCAGTTTCAGACTGTTAGCCAAATTATAGTTTTGGTGAATTCATAGAGTAGGCTCTCTATTTTAGTACTACCTTCTCAATAGTGGTCATGACAGTGTATGTCATCAAAGGAAGACTCTACAGGAATACTTGATTATTTTATTTTTTATAAAGGAAAGATTAACTAACTTTTTATAGCCATTGCTTCAGAACCAGATTTAAGAGCGTATCTAACCTACTTTAAGTTGTTCAGAAAAGTAGATCATTCGGGCAGAGCTAGGTGATGATATATTAGTACAATGTCTTCCTGTGAATTGGTGCTATGAAGTCTTGCCCATTTAAAAAGTAAAGGTTTATAAAAGGAATCATTTCAGTCCACATGATTTTACATTATGAACATTTCTCCTTTTCCATTTAGTGGTTTCCTATTTAGTTTAAATTAAGCAGTTGTGTCTGCAGTAGAGACTAAAATGGCATTTCATGACATTTTTATAAGCAACTGAAAGTTCATGGCATTATGTTTTGGGAAAGAAGGGATCCCCATGGTGGACTACATTAGTTGAAATTTCTTCTGCATCTATTCCCACGTGGTTTTAAGAGTCCTATTTGAGCAAATTCCTCAGTGAACTTGGTAGCAAGTTTTCCTGCTTGAGCTGCGTGTCAGTCAGTAGGATTTGCGTATGATAAAAATTCAAATTCTAAATACTTTCTTTTTTCCTGTTCTTCTAGGAATAGCGGGCATTGATCAAGTATTAAACGTCCTTCTCACTACAGCCATGTTTGTCGGTGGCTGCGTTGCATTTATTTTGGATAATACCATTCCAGGTCAGCGTGTGAACTTGTTGTTTTATCTGAAATAACAACTGCCTTTTTGAATGAAGATAGCACAGCATTTCATGGAGGCAGGGGGAAGAGATTACTGCTTTTGTTGTTGACTTCTTTAACACCTGGAGCAGACTGCTTAACACCTGCGTGCCTTGGTTTCCTTGAGAACGCTTTGAATCTTTCAGGTTAAGGTCTCCATCTTTTTAAGCATACAAAATAGCTGATAAAAATCAAACCAGAATAGTCATCTTCAGGAGACAGAGTAAAATATTTTAAGATCCAAACCTGCTTCCATTCATTTAAGAGCAAAAAGTTGCCTTGACTTCCAGCTACAAAATAAAACAGATAGTAGCCATTTCCAATAATTTTTTTTCCACCTCTTCATGCCTCTTTGAGGAGTCTAAAAGATCTTTCCAGTGCTTTGCTGAACATGGTGTCTGAGACCTGGGATTTTCTTTCTGTTCTTAACCTCTACTATATATGTGTGTGTTTACATAAAGATATTAACTTTTTTTTTTTCCTTTTTTCCTTTTATTTTGACTTCTAGGAAGCCCTGAAGAAAGGGGAATACGGAAATGGAAGAAGGGTGTTGGTAAAGGAAGCAAGTCACTGGATGGCATGGAAACATATGATTTGCCTTTTGGCATGAACTTTATTAAAAAATACAGGTGTTTCAGCTTCCTGCCCATCAGTCCTACCTTCATGGGTTACACGTGGAAAGGCTTCAGGAAAAGCAGTAACTGCAGGAGTTCAGATGAAGACTCAGAAGCTACAGTATAGCCTTAGCTGAAATTATATAACCTAGTTGTAGTAAAAGATGTATTTGCAGTTTCTTGCTGATTAAGAAGCATTAAAATATATGTTTTGTATATCTGCATTTAAATTCTGGAACCAGAGCTGAGACGGATTTAAAAAAAAAAAAAAAAAAAGCTTTCCTGTTGTGGGTGGTGGTAGCCAGATCTAGTGTCTCTGGGTCAAATTTGCAAATGCTCCTCTGTTTGATTTTCAAAAGCTAAAGATACCTGCACACCTAAGTGTTTATGTTAAATGGGGCTTAGGTTCCAGAACTATGTAGGTGCTATTGAAAAAATATTACTTTTTAGGGTGATTTTGTTGAAGTCATTGATGCTGGCTTTTTTGGCGCATTCATTGCTGGCAATGTTAGTTACGCCAGAAAATTTGAATCCTGTGAGAAGGGGCAGGGGAGGAAAAAAAAAATTTACTCCTAGTCATGTCAAATGCCATATATATTGTTTTGTATTTACTGATTCGCACATTCCATATTTTCAGCCCCATGGAAACCAGACTCAGTTGATACTGGCAAATCATGAGAGTAATTTTTTTTTTAATTACCGATAGTTCAGTTAGATGTCCAGTGTTAAGACAGAAGGTTTCTCTAATAACTTTGCCAATGAAGACTATGACCAACTTCTTATAGCTTAGTGCTGTAGAAGGCACCACTTATTTTATGTCAGTTTGCGTTTTTAAACGTTTGCTTTTTCTGCCTGGCATTTAACCACCTAATTATAGTGTCCAGGTGCAGATTTTCTTTAAAGGGACACGTGTAGCTTGAGTTTTACAGAGATGGGAAACTTATAACTTCCAGACAGGACCTGATGACAGTTTTTACAGTGCAATGCCTGTATCCAGCAAGACATTTCCTGGACAAAAATGCTAAGTTGTTGAGCAGTTCTAAGCAATTACCATCTGTATACATGCAGCTTTCCCCGCAGGGAAAGCCACACGGTCAAAACGCTGCCGGCATTTGCTGGTTTGGATCTGTGCAGAATTTTCTTGATCAGATATTGAGAGCCGATGCTGCCGACGAGCAGCTTGGATTGCATTGCCTCTTTTTCTTCTCTCTTGGCGGGGCTTCTGCAAAAGCTTGTTACTGATGCAGAGGTGGTCTTGAACGGCAGAGACACTACATTTGATGTCCTCATCCACTGGGTGGTTTAACGGGTATTGGGTCCAGTCAGGGCACCATTCAGATTTTTTTTTTTTTTTTTTTTTTTCCTGGAATAGTCTCAGCTCTGATGTTATGTGGGTGTTCATGCTCATCATGCATTCATAATTAAAAGTTTTATTCATGTTTAATGTTCTTACTATTGCAAGTTAGTTTTAGACTTCAGTGTGGCCCCAAAAGCATTTTTAAGCTGTGGAGATCATCAGGGAAATGTAGTGTAATGTAAATTCAAGGCCAGTATGCTCTACGGTGCTTGCGTTTTGTATTCCTGGAAAAAACATAACAGTAGATCCTGTAATTCACTAATATATTTATCAAAGTTTGACTACTGGACAGGAGCGCAGGAACTCTGTTTTCTCTGAGTCTACTTCCAGGTGAATTTGTTATTGGTTATTGAAGCATGGAAGGGTTGGGGTGGGGAGGGTAAGGAAAGAGCTTAACGGATCAGTACTGAATAAGTGTAGAGTCGGAATGATTCCATTGATATCGTTCTCAGCATGCCATGGCTGTTTCCAGAAACTATTTTATACCGCTTTTTCCATAACAAAGCATGTGTTTTGTTCCTGCTTCAGGGAACTTTCAGTAGTTTGCAGTCTTGGTGTCAATTGGACTATCTCAAAAGCTCGTCAGAAGAGTTAATTGTGTAGTAGACAAGGTTAGTTTGCCTGTGAAACAAAGTCATTTTTATGATTTTTAAATCTTTCCTCTTCAGGTAGTGAGGTGTTAGATTTCCACATCCACTTGCAGATAGTTTTGAGTGCGGAGACCTCTGATCAGTGGCACGAAGCTTCCAAATTTCCCAACTGTATGTGCAACCAAAGATGTGTGGGAGACATGGGGGAGTTAAATATATATGAATATATATATATAAAAAAGGAAAAAAAAAAAGCCACCTCTATACGGTGGTTGTAATGATGTAAAATGCCAAAGTTGGTTATCTTATAAATGTTGAGAAAGGGAGGCAAAAGATTTCATTTAAAACAGTGCCACCTCAGAAATACTGAAATGTCAAGTCCAGTAAAGCTGCTGGGCACAGAGCACGACAGTGACACCTCTGTCCCGAGGTTTTTCTAACTTCTCCCCCCAATATTCTTTTGATAACTTCAATGCTAATGCAATCAAGAGACAAGGCGATGAGAAATAGCATTTGTCTTCTCTCACCTTTGGCTGAAGCAAAGCTGTGCGTGTTCTGTATTGCCTTTGCTTGAGAATTGCGAGACACTTCAGTCAAGTTACAGGGCAACGAATCCAAGGATACTTTTTTCTTCTCCCCGGAGCAGAACACCACTCCTTTCCTGCCACGTAGGAAAGACTATCTGAATAGGTGAAGTCCAATTACTCTGTTTAACTGTTGGATTTAATTCGTTTCGTGACTTTGGGTCCTACCGTGCTGATTCTGTTGACTGGCTGAGAAAAGCGCGGTAGCGTTTAGCCAGCGTGTTTGCTTTTCTAGCCACTTACCTTGGTAACACTAAAATAAGTAGTTGTAGTTAGTCATTTTTGTAACCAAATTTGTATATGTAACAGCTCTCTCCATCTTACTACGCACACGAATGGTTAAAGATGAGCCTCAGTTTTGCAAAGGAGATTGGCTGAGGCACCCATAATGTATAGCGAAGGGTTGCGACGGAGTCATTGGCAGTACCTCGAATGTACAGGGCGTGCAGCTGCTGCACGCGGGCTATTGCTACTAAAGCGTGCGTCTCCCCAGCGCTGAGAGGAGCAGAGGACGGAGCTGATGCACGGCTGCCTTGGAAAGAGAAGCTCCCCTTTCTCTTTCCGATGCACCTGAAACCAACTGTCCCTGCGCTGCCAGTCGAAGAAGATGCGTTGCTTTTCTTTGTGAGGGAAGTAAGTCTGAGTTGCCCCCGGTTTTGTGCAGTTGCGGCAGGCGATTGTGGACCTTAAATCCTTCTCCCACGTCCGCTTTTCTACACTGGCGTTTTAGTGGCAGTTGTGAAATGCTGTGGCTGGGGGGAGCGCAGTGCGCAGCCTGAGCTGCTGTGCAGCAGCTGCTGGCACATGTGTTACAGAGGATTAACTTGCAGCTTTGAAAAGCATTTAAATACTTTGTGTTTGCTGGTTATGCCCAGGCTTTGATGCATAAGGGTGGCTGGATATAAATATCTGACTGTAAATGCAATACTGTGTTTTTCCTATATGTTATTGCCTGCCTTTCAAACAGCTAAACTAAACAAAACCGCATAGGGAAGACAACACCTGAGGGATGAGTTAAGAGGCAATGAGATGTTTCAACCAAACTTTAAGACAGAAGGGCAAATATTCATGGTAGAAATATCATTTTGTCATATCGAAGATGGTATCAATGTATGCAAAACAAAATAACTTGGGACTTTTGTAATTGATATTCTATTGTATTTTTTTTAGGTTAAATTAAGAATTCTTGCTAACATGTTGAAACACGTTTTCTAAAGCAAATACATGCAAATTATACCTATAGAAATTTAGGTTTCATAGCTAACAGCTATGACTGATTAATGTTGTCATATTAGAGTGTGTTGGTGGAGGAACTTCATCGGGTACCTCGCTCAGAAAGTTCAAACTTTAAACCCAGAATTTGCTTTATGCCTTTTAATACTGACTTTAAATATGGCAACTTGGTTTGTACATGAATATTGCAGTATTTTATTTCCATATATTAAAAATAACATTTCCACTCAGGATAACGATCACAGTTTTCCTGGGAGGGAGTGGTATGATTGTCATGACAATGTCATGTGATGGTAGAATTTCTTCATTGACGAATCTATAGTAGTTGTGTATACTTTATTTACCCATGTTTATGTTCCTACCAAAAACTAAAGGGTTTCTTTATTGTTCATCTCCCTACTGAGATCTTGGTACTCCCAATGCAGAATTGGCGCTTGCAAACTGAAATCCTCAGTACTATTTATACCACAAGGAGCATCAGTGAGTACAACCAGTCATTTATAGCATTGCATCCTTAATAAAAAGTGTTGAAAATCACTTCATTTGTGGTGTAAACAGCACTCCAGGCACATGTGGTTTAAAATAGCCGGCTTCTAATGGTTTGAACGAACTGTTGGATGCTTACACGCAATCTAAAACAACCTGTGCTTAACATAATTTGTATATCAATGTAGAAAATGCATGTGTGACAGACCAGCACAACCTACAGTGTTTCTTTTCACGTGGCCTTCTTAAACCAAAAGCGACTTTTTTTTCCTTTTTTTTTTGTTTTTTTCTTTTCTTTTTTGTTTAAGGGGGGTGGGGGAGTGGTGGGTCACTCATTTTTGCAGAAAACGTCCCACTTGATGCATGTTTCTTAGTATTTCTTAAGGCGAATGGCCTTTGTGGCCATGGGATGACAGGTACTCTGTGCTCTCATGTTTATCTAGCTGCGATAGGTCATTGCAGTATTGGAGGAGGCCACGAGTTTGCCAGTGTTTCGCTTCTGCCCATGAGTCTATACAGCTTAGTGCTGGGCTGCTTTTAAGTATTGGGGATCCGTGTTCAGAGCCATCCAAAATATTCCTGTCTAGTTCTAATTTGACTGTGACTGTGCATTGTCATCCGTACATATTGATATGAGAGATATATTTAGAATTGCCTTGTGTACTATCTGGCATTTACTACATCTTTCCAGGTAAATCATCTTGCTGCCAGTCCAAATTATTGTACTTTGTCTGTTTATAACAACCTTTGGCGTAACAAACTATTGACTGTTCTTAGGCAGTGGGGATAAATATTTTTTTTTTTTCCATGACTTTTTGTGACTGACTTTGGCTGTAAAACTCTTTTGTTAAACAGCAAGAGGTTTTTTTGTTTTGTTTTGGGTTTTTTTTTTTTGTTCTGAGATGTGTAATTCTTTTATGGAGGTTTTTTTTATTTCATATTTTTTTCTAACATTGCTTCATTAAACAATTAAATATTTAAAAATGTAATATTTGGACCAGATGTTGTGAATAATAGTAGATAAAGCTATTTTATTCTGTATTTTTAAAGCTGTTCAGTATAAATAAACGCGGGCATAGATGCAACCTGGCAGCGTGGTGTTACACTTCCTTTTAAACATCCCCTTTGAAGCAAAATTGACAGCTTGGGAATTCAGGTGATGTGAAGACCAAGCATCTCTTTGTAGCAAGTACCACCCAAAAATACAACCCCCAGCCGTCTTCCTGACCCTTCCAGCTCTCAGCCCACAGCTCATACCATGAAGACGTGTTAAATTCCTTGATTTATTTGGAAGAGGCGCTGCTTAACAGTCCATACCTCATATCTGCTGTCTGTCCCTGCTTTCGGTTGAGGCACCTCCGAGATCTCGCCCCAAGGAGCTGCCAGCAGCAGCGCTGGGGACTTGTCCCCCCTCCGCGCCCCATGCCCCTCTCTTCTCGCAGCTCCCAACCTCTCGGGCAGCCAAGGAACAGCAAAACTCTCTCTAAAACCAATTTGCACGGTCAGCACTGGTGTGTTTCTGAGCAATGTCCACGCAGCAAAACTTAAGTGACTAATTTCCTGATGAAAATGAAAAAACAACCTTCACGTTCTCATAGTACACTGAGCAGAGGCTTTGAGTTATTCTGTCCAGTTACGAATATGAGCAGCAAGAGTCACCAGCAGAGAAATAACCCTCTGGTTTAGGGTTAAAGCCTTAGGATTGGGAATTTCTCTAGATTCTTGCCCTGCATTTGGTAATCTGTAGCCCAAGTGAAGTCTCCTGGGCCCCTTGTCAGGGCTGCTGCGTGCACAAAGCGATCCATGGGCACGGTGGATTTGGAGATGTCCTGTCCCTCCTCTTGGACAGCGTGTACAGCTAAACGAGCTGAGTGTCAATCGCCTTGCCTCCTCACCAGCATTTAAAAAGAAAGAAGCTGACTAGCACCTTGCCTCATCCCCAACCATTTAATGAACTCATTTGTTTTATCTGGAGCTGTAATATTAAATTCTTAATGTTAGCCTGGAGCGCTAGTGATGCGCGGTAGCTGCCTGTAATGAATTAGGACCTGGAAATGTCTGGCTGAGGATACACAGCACCCTTAGACGTCTGTCAGCCTTCAAGGTAGCTACTCTTGATTTTAAGAGGAATTAAGACTCCCAAGTGCCTTTCTTAACTTAGGCATAGCCTGCTGCGACTAGTCCAAAAATGGTGTACTTGGATGGGAGGAAAAATGGCAAAAAGCCACCTAAATTGGCAGTGAGAGAAGGTGAAAGTAGATCTGGTATCAAAGCCAGTGGAGCAGCTGTTTGACCAGGGTGAGGGATTTCTAATTGTTCCTGAGGTGGGCTGGGTTTGGGTCTGTGATGAAAACCACTCTGATCTTAATCCTGATTAATCCTTTGTGCTTCTGGGTCAGAGCTCTGGAAATAATTGTGTTTTCTCCTTGTATCTTGCCCAAATCAAAATTCGGCAACAGCCGCATCAACCCATTCTATCCCAGGCAGAATCTCAAAACCTGAGGATTTTCAGAACAACTGAAACATCCTCAAACAGGGACAGCGACCGTGTTTCACAGAAACATGTTATTAGGTATGAGCCAAAGCCTTTTCAAGAGCCCCGTCTCTTCCCATCTGGTTCCTGGAGGCTGCGTAACGGCTAACAGATGCTCCTAAGCTAACGTGTATCCAAATGCATAATATATTGCTTGGTATTTACTGACAATTAGCCTTGGGGGTCTTAAAAGTTAAAATAATGGGAAGCTGCCAGGTTGTGAATGAAGGGAGTTTGGATGCTTGCTCAGTCTTGGAGGAAATACTTGAATTTTGGAGAATTTTGGAGCTGGTGCCTTATGCTTGGGTCTGACTGAGGTCCCTGCATTCCAGGCTTGGCTACGGGAGCGGAAACAGAAGTAAATCCATCAAAGCCGATGGTTTAGACGGCATCAGCCATGTTCCTTGCGTGGCATTTAGCACAGAAATGCTGATTTAACCTGCAAAGCAGGTGCCGTAACATCCCTGTGTGGCTAAATGCAGGCTCTGACTTTGGAGCATCCTTTTCCTGGGACATTTTTGGCAGTGGGGAGATGCTCGGGCTCTGGCGGGCAGAAGTTTTTTTGCTCTCCTTCCATGTGGGTTTCGTTCCTCTTGGGTTTGCGCTTACAGCTGCTGGGCAGGTAAGGAGGAGCTGGCAGCCTGTCCTGGCCTTGCAGGTTGCAGGGCCCTTATATGGCAGGAGTAGGTCAAATCCCTTTTATTTGATAAATAAATGTCTCTATGCAGGCTGGATCCTTCCCAATGCACTGCGTGTGCATTGAAGGCAATGAGCAGGATGTTGCAAAATCAGGACTTAACCCTAGTCCTGCAACCAAGTTCCTCCTTGTGCTCGTGCAGGTCCCTACAGCAAACTCCTCTTTTATTTTATTTTTTTCCCTCCTTTTGTTCCGATGACATCCACCCCGTGGCCTGCGGGATATGGTAGAAGCTTTCTCTCT
Organism: Astur gentilis; assembly: GCF_929443795.1. Taxonomy (NCBI): domain Eukaryota; kingdom Metazoa; phylum Chordata; class Aves; order Accipitriformes; family Accipitridae; genus Astur; species Astur gentilis. The sequence goes on along the minus strand of NC_064907.1, from coordinate 20,825,102 downwards.
CGCTGGGGCTAAATCTCTGGGTTTTGGGGCTGGGGTTTGCACAGCACAGGCAGTCGGGGCCATCTCCGCTCCATTGTGCGGCACAGCCGGGCCCTTCCCATGACAAAGGGCGTCTCATCTCCGCCAGCCCTCGAAGATGCTGCTGGAATATAAATACTAACCCCCATCCCGGCTCGCTTTCGCCAAGTCAGTGTTTCCCCAAGCCAGATGGCTCCTCCTGAACTTCTCATATTTTGCATACAAATCAAAAAAAAAAATAGGAACAAAAAAAAAAGGGCCGATTACAATCCGTGGTTGTAAAGACTTGCTTGTTTTGCTAAACCAGCTGTTCAGATTATTTCTTTGTTTTTGGTTTGGATTTTTTTTTTTTTTTCCCCCCCTGCTTCGTGTGGGCTGTTTCTAGGCAAATTCCTTAAAAAGAAAAAGAGCCCGGAGAAGCCACAAAGCACTGGGAAAGGTCAGGAGCAGACAAAGGCGGAGGGACGCGGCTGCATGCCACTGCTCTTCTGGAATACTTAATACCTCCACGCTCCCCCAAACTCTCCTGCAGCGGCGTGGGGTGGATGGGCAGGATGGGACCCGCAGCCCCGGAGCGGAGGCTGGAGGCTGAGCACTGTTTCAGAGGTAACTGTGACCCCAAACTGCAACATCTGCTTCCAGGCAGTTTGGGGTTTTTTGGTTTGTTTATTTATTTATTTATTTCCTCTTCAATCCCCTTCTCGGGGGCGGTTTTGGATCCAGATGGGATACCACGGCTCTGGTTGGGAACTGTTTGCTGCTGGCGCACGGACCCATTGCACCGTCCCGAAGGCAGAAAGGTGACATGCGATGCCTGCATGGCTCTGGCACTGAATATCACAGGGTTTGGGGCATTTTAAGGTAGAAACAGCCACTTTAGCCTGAGTGATGCAGCCTGCGAAGCTCCCTCTGGGACTCCTGCACGGAGCCAGAGCCGATCCTAAGAGCATTTCCAACCCGAGTGCGTGGGATGGGGCATCCTTTGGGATCCTGGTCCTGGCACCGGGGACGGGGCATCCTTTGGGATTCTGGTCCCGGGGTGCAACCTGGGTGCCAGAAACAGGGTGTCCTTTGGGAACCCAGACCCAGAGCCTGAACCAGGACTTTGAGATGGAGCATCCCTTGGGATCCCAGTCCCGGGGAGGGGGGACACCCGCACAAACTGGGTGCCCGGGGAAGGGCATCCCTTGGCATCCCCAGTCCTGCCGCTAAGGGCCGTCCCTTGGCATCCCGGTGCCGGCGTGATCCGGGGTGCCGGGGAGGGGTGTCCCCCAGGATCCCAACCCCGGCACCCCGGCGCGTAGCCTCGGCCACGCCCAAGCCACGCCCAGGCCGCGCCCACGCCACGCCCCACCGAGGGGCGGCCCTACGGGGGGCGCCGGCTGCGGCGCGGAGCGGCGCGGAGCGGGACCGGGTGAGTGCGGGCGGGATGGGCTGTCCCCATCCTCATCCCCATCCCCGTCCTCAGCCGCATCCCGGTCTCCAGCCCCCTCCCCGTCCATCCCCGGGCGCGGCGGGGGAGCAGCCCCGGGGCTGAACCGGAGCTACCCCGGAGCCCCGGCCGCAGCGAGCAGAGTTGGGGCGGGGGGGGGGAGATCCGGCCCCCACACCCCGGGGGTGACCCCTCTGCACCCAACGAGCATCCTCGGCATCACCCTCGCTTTTGGGGCCGGCCGCTCTCGCAGGCCGGAGGGGACCCGCGAGCACCCGCAGGTCCCCAGCCCCGTCGCGACCCCTTCGCCGCGACCCCCATCGCACCCGGGCTGGAGACCCACCAGCTCCTTTCCCAGAGCCCCCAACCAGGCGTCGGCGGTCGCCGGCTCTGCTCGAGCGGGGGTCTGACCTGCAAGTGTGGCCAACGGGTCCCCTCGCTCGTCCCCAAGCGAGCCGGCACCTTGATGGCATCGCCCGCCGGTGGCCCTGCCATCGCTCACCGCTCCCCTCCTTTTCCCTTTGCAGGACAGGGCTGAGGAATTGGACTGGCGAACAATAGCGGCACTGGAAAACAATGGAGCTGCCGCACCTTCGCGCTTAGGGACGCCAGACGGACACTCGGAAGAAATCCCGGCTCCAAAATAGCGCCTGGGCCGGAGCCACCGCTGCACCGGCTCGTGGGAGCCGTCCATCGAGCACCGTCGGTCAAGTCAAGGATCTGCCAGGACGGGGTGAGGGCACTCGGTTGTATCCCACCGCTGAGCAAAGCAGCTTTGAGAGGCTCCTGCTGCCTGCGAGGGAGGAATTGTCGCCTCCAGATGATGCTTTGCTACTAATTGCATTGGGATCGATGCGCCGCTGGGCTGGTTAAAAGCCGCCCTGGGCTGCAGGGAAGTGGCAGGGTTTGTACAGGAGGGAGCATCGCGGCCTCCCCAGGGAGCGGGATATTCCCACAATCCCTCGCTCGGCCAGGGGGGAAGCCTCAGCTGCGCCCAAATTGCGTCTCCCGCCTGAGCGGGGATGACGCCGAAGCGGTGGCAGGGATGCTGCTGAAGCGTCTGCATGCTGTGGGAGGGGACCGAGAAAGCAAAAAAACCCCTAAAAATGCTCCTTTCTTTGCAGGAGCAGGGAAGACCACCTTTCTCTTGCTGAAAACATGACCTTTGGGGTTTTTCTCTGGTTTTTTTTTCTATTTTTTGTTGTTGTACTTGATCTGTGGATCACCCCAGGAGCTCGGCAAAAGCGAGCACTCATTCCTGCTCTATGCGAGATGCTGCGAGCGTGGCAGGGCTCCCTCTGCACCGCGGGGCAGATGGGGCTGTAGGCATGCAGGGAAGGGTCTTGAGAAGGTTTTTTTTTAAGGAAGGGAATAAGTCTGGGGTCTGTCTGACCTGTAAGCGACTGCCGGAGCAGCCAACAGCTTGTGTTGGAAGGCAGAGAGGGCTGAAATCCTCCTGCCACGTGTGCAGGGGGAATTGATTTGATCTGATGTTTTTTTAAAAGCGCTTTGCAAGACAGCAGTGAAACCTCAGTCTGTGCCAGGTGTGAAGGAAATGCATTGCCTCAGAGTAGGGAAACTGAGGCACAGGGGGTGCCGGGAAATGAAGATGGCACCGAGCTGCCGAGCCTGAGCAACCGACTGGGCAATTTGCATGTTGCCAGCCTTTTTGTTTTGGTGATTTCCAGCTGTTTGCTAAAGCTATGGCAAAAAATCAGGGTGGGGGGAGCTGGTCTCCGTTTGGGGATCTCTGGGCGGCCACCACTCCCTTCCACCCACAGCCTGGCACTCTCGAGATCCAAAAAAGGAAGAGTTTGCCCCTTTTCTCGCATGCTTAAAAGGGGATGTGATGACGGAGGCGAAGGTGGCAGCGCCGGGGCGGTAAACAGGAAACCGGGCTCCTCGGTGCAGGGGGATGAACCTGCCTTTCAGGGCTCCCCTTCCATCCCCAAATGAGTCTTTTTTTCGGCTGGAGTTCGCCCCCCATGTTCCCTTCGAGGGAACTGGGCCCTTGGCTTCACCCCTTCGTAGCGCCGCGATGCCACGGGGCGAATCTCCCTACGATACCAAAGGCTGCACCCCAGTTTGCGCCGCTGGAGGATGGGGGGTGGTTCGGCTACGTTGGTATTTTGGGCAACTTTTTTGCATGGGTCAAGCAGCTGTGTCGTTTCATCCTCCTGCTGTGCAGCAATGTCTTAAGGGTGACTTCCCCAGAGCTTTTTCATCAGCTTTCAGGGGACACGAGCGAGATGCTTATTTCTACTGTTCCTGTAGCTTACAGCTGGTAACCCCTAAATTCATGTCCCCACCGGGGCAGGTGCCATGCAGCAGCTGCGCTGACGTTTATTCCAAAGCCACAAAGCTGGCTGGAAAATCCCCACCCGGTATCGTTTTTGAGGGATAAATAAGATTATTATTTGGTTTATTCCCAGTGGGAGGATAGATGGATGCGGGAGAGGCGGCTGCCGGCCGCAGGAGGAGGGTTGATGCCGGGCTTTGCCGGGATGCTCGCACGGCTCCTCGGCTCGTCAGGAAACCCGAAGCTTTGTCAGCTTTTCCGCCCCGACGTGCGATTTTTCGGTGACGGGTTTCTCTTCTGCTTTCTCCAGGCAGAGCTGGAGTCCCGGGGGCCGGGCTGGCTTCCTGCCCTTCCCCTGCCTGTTTCTGCCTGCTTGAACACCAGCTTTGTTTTTGCAACCTCTTCTGTGGTTTGAAGCACGACACAGAATGTTTTTGCTGTTGTATAGAAATTATTTGCTAGAATATGTCCCGATGCACAGGGTAAGAACTGGGGATTGCCGCCGTGCTGGAGGTTTAGGGGCAGGTCCTTCCTCCGACACAGGTTTTACCACATGTCCTTGGTTGAGTCATTTATCCGCCTGGATGTTGTTTGTGGAGTTTGGGGTTTTTTTGGCAGGAAAATGGGTTTGTTTCCCAGGGGATTGGGAGGAAGCACATGGCGATGCAGGAGGTGGAAGAAAACAGGGGTTTGCAGATTAAATGCTCTTTTCTTGCCTTGCTTTCTCTTTCTGGACAAGGGAAGGGAGGGGAGAGACCCCAGAAAAATGAAAGCCCATCTGTAGAAGGATTTGCACAAACACCCGAGGAAAAGTGTGACCTGAGAAGTCCTTTCTTGTCGCCTAAAACCGCCCCGACGTTGCGTTTCGAGGTCTGATTTCCAAAGTGCTCCAAGCCCACAAGCGACCCTGAGGACTTGACCCTAAATCTCACTTGAATTCCGCTTCATAGCACCCAAAAATCACGCTTATGCTCTAAGCCAGGGCCATTCCCAAGGTGGGATTTTTGGGGGAGTATCCGAGTGTTTGCATGAGAGCGATGGAAATGTTTTGGCACTGGAGGGAATGCACAAAAATTCAACCGGCATCGTTAAAAAAAAAGATAAAGGAACCAGCCCAGCATCTCTCGCTGCTTGCGAAAGTCAGCCCTCATGCCCACTGCCTGGTTTCGGGACGGCACTGGATCCAGAACCCCCTTGTCCGGAGCTTCGTAACCAACCCCTAGCAAAATAAATGGAGAGAAGGAGCAAATCCTGTTTATAACCCTGCCACCTCCAGGTCTGGCATCTCCAGGGCGGTCCATGGATGCTCGAAATGCAAATGTTAGCGTAAGCGTATCTCTGCCGGTATTAAATTTTCAGTGAGTTTACAACACTTCTCCCCTTATCTGATTTCTCCTCCCTCCCCATCGGTTTTCCAGGAGGAGTCGCTTCAAACTTTGCCTGCAGCTGCATCCACTGGAGCCTTTTCCCAAGATCTCTTCCAAATCCAAGCAAGTTTATTTTTTCCCCATTATGCAGGGGTGATTATCGGGGATGCAATAACAGGGCGGTTCACGCCAATGCTTTTCTCTCCTCCCTCTTTGCAATTCAGCTCTCATGAAAGAAGAGTGGGAGGATGGATTACGGTGGCTGCGAGTACCTGGTCCCCTGCGGAAAAGACAAATACATCTCCAAGTAAGATGCTTGGCAGGGCTGTAATGCAGAAATACAGTCGGTGCTGGTAGTTGGGGAGTTACTTGCAATATTCCTGGGGGTTTTTGCCATCGAGCTGGGAGGAGGGAAGCGACCCTGGGTTTTAACTCGGATGTGGTTGGATTTGGAAAGAAAAAGCCATTCTGGGGCAAGAAATGGCAATTTCCTTGAAAAAAAAAGGGGGTTTGTTGATGGGATTTTGAAATTTTTTTCTTAGGAGCGTGGCCAAATGCTCTATGAACGTTCATGAAATACAGGTTTTGCTGAAAAAGGTCCCTATCAGTGGTTGGCCTTTCATGCTTTGGTAAAGAAGTAAAATGGTTCTTAAGATTCAAGGAAGATTTTGGAGGAGATAAAGCATATATGTGATATTTCCCTCCCCTTTTTTCTCTCTCAGAACCCCGAGTCCCCATGATTTGTGCTTCTTTATACTAGTCTGATGGTGCCGAGCATCCTTAAACTCCATCAGCCAGCCCAGCTGAATTAATGGCACCTTTATGAATTAACGCCAGAGGCATCGCTTCCCTGTGATTCATTGCTGTGCTCAGACAGCCTGTGTTGATTTATTTTTATTTTTATTGTTTTATTTTTTTATCTTTCTTTTGCAACTAGAGCAGGGCTCAGACTTTTTATTTGAGCTCAAAGTCAGGGTCTGGAGCAACGAGCCGACTTGATCAACTCGCCTATGATAACTTGTGACTCCACCGTGACCCAAGGGCTTGGGCGCTCCGAAAATTTCCTTGTTTTTCAGCCTTGTGACAAACTCCACCAATGCCTGATGGGTTTTCTTACGTCTTTTTGCAAGGTTTATGGTGGGCACGGTTGCAGGGAGCTTGTCCCCCTGATTGTGGTTGCAAAGGGCAAACCCCTGGTTGAACCCGCAGCAGATATCCTCAACAAGGGAGGTCTGGAGGCAGCAAAAGACCCAGATTTGCCCCATGTGAAGCTGGTTTGGGTCCGCCAGCAGTGTAGCAGGTTCATCAGCCAGCCTGACCCTGGGAAGCAATTCCTGCTTTCTCCCAGATCCCCCAAATTTCCCCCCGGCCGGCTCAGGGGGTACCACGCCAGGTACGTCCTGCAACGTCCCCCCTCGCTCCTCCGCATCTCTGCTCAGCATCTTTCCCATTTTTTTCCAGAAATGAGCTGCTCTTACACTTGAAGACGTACAACATCTACTACGAAGGGCAAAATTTGCAGCTGCGGCACCGGGAGGTAAGAAACCCCCAGGGCAGGCACCCAACTTACCTCTGGCAGCAGAGAAAAAAAAAACCAAGGAAATTGGGTTTGATTCAGACTTGGGAGGTCCAAACAAAACCCGCCTGTCAGTATTATCCTCGCAGTTTGTATTTCGGATATCGAGGTGCCCGTCTCTCGCGCAGGAGGAAGGCGAGCTCATCGTGGAGGGGCTGCTGAACATCTCCTGGGGCTTGCGGCGGCCCATCCGCCTGCAGATGCAGGATGACAACCAGCGCATCCGTCCGCCACCCTCCTCCTCCTCCTGGCACTCCGGCTGCAACCTGGGAGCCCACGGGTGAGCGAAGAAACAAGAAGACACCCCACCCCCCCCCCGCGCCCCCCGCCCCAGCTGCGGTTTGCTGGGTGGCAACCCCAGCTCCCTTCTCTGGGTCCTTTTTTTTCCAACATGCAACACCCTGAGGAAGCCGAGTCTGAATAAAGTAGCTTGGTTTTGTGTTGCAAAGGTCTCCTTTTTTTGCAAAGACCTCCCCTTTTGCGACCCCCTTTTTGCAAAACCCCCCCTTTTGTAAAACTCCCCCTCTTTTGCAGACCCCCCCTTTTTTCCAAAGACTCCCTTTTCAACCCACTCCTTTTGCAAAGACCCTCCCCTTTTGCAACTCCCTCCCCTTTTTGCAAAGCCCCCCTCTTTTTTGCAAAGCCCCCCCTTTTGCAAAACTCCCCCTTTTGCAAAGACACCCCCCACCTTTTGCGAAGTCTCCCCGTTTTGCAAACAGCCCTTTGCCTGCAAGAACTTCCTTCTCAAACAAGCCTGGGATTTAACTTTAATCCAAGTTTAATGCTGGATGTTGCTCCGGGCTCAAGTAATTCCCCTGGGACAGCCGGTTCCCAGCCCCCCGGATCCTCAGGTGCTCGGGAGCAGCAAAGCCGTGGGTTATCCTGGCCGTGGGGGGGTCTGCCTGGTTTTGCATGGGTTTTTAGCTGTCTGCAAAGGGGGGAAAAAAGGGGGCAGGTTCAGCTTTGCTTGTGCATTGGTGTGCTGGAGCTTGCAAAAAGGCGGTTGCAGGCTTCAGCATCCCTTCCTGGGAAGAGGGCAGCTGGGATAAGACCCTCCAAAGGGGTTTTTTGGGAGCGGGACAAGATGGGATTCAAGACTTATATTGCAACTAGCCTGTGCTGTGACCCTGCAGGGCTGGTTACCTGCCAAATCCGCAGGGAGAATGGGCCCTATCCCATCCTGGAAATAGCAGCGTTGGGGCTCGGAGGGGAAATTATCCTGGTGCTTGTTCCCTCTGCAGCTGCTGGCTAACAGGGCACCCATCTTTTTTATTTTATTTCATTTTATTTTATTTCATTTCATTTTATTTCATTTTATTTTATTTTATTTTATTTATTTTTTTATTGCCAGGTCCGTGCTGAAGCCCAGCACCTTGCCGGACATCCAGGTTACGGATGCGGAGGCCATGCCAAACGCAGAGGCTCCTGGGAGCTGCGCAGGTGAGCCGGGCTTGGATCCGGTTGGATTTGGCCGGGCGGTTGGGAGCAGCTGCCTTATGCTCCAGTTTGCTTTGAGAAAAATATAAACCAGGCATTTTTTTCTCTAGAAGTTGGTGTCTCCATCTTGCTCCAGGTTCCTTTAAGCCATTTCCAAAGCGCCTCTTGCTAATTTATTTAATTGCAGCATGAAAATCTTAGCCCCGGTGGCCCAAAACCCTTCCTAAAAGGTTTTTGCTTGGGAAAAGGGCCACGCTGGGATGTGGTAAGAGGAATTTGGAAAGAAATACGGGGGATGGAGCAAAGAGCCTCGTGGGATCATAGGGAAAAGGATGTCAGTGCTTCCTTTTCCCGGCAGCTCCGCTTTTAGGGAAGAAGAATAGGCACCGTTGGGAAGTGCCGTTACCATGGGGAAGTCAACATTTGTGCAAAGTTTTTTTTTCCCCTCCCTGGTTTTTCTTCTGTATAGAGGGGGAAGAGCTTGTCCGCCCCGCGCTTCGTTAACCCCTTGTTTTGAGCATGAGGCAGCAATGAATGGGACACAAGCTGTCCCACCAGCAATTCCCACTGGAAAAACCTGCTTTAAGTGGTTTTCTTATTTGATTGGGGCATTTTTCAGATATTCCTGGCTTTTTTTTTTTTTTTTTTTTTTTTTTTTTAATGGAAACACAACCCAAAGGCAGAGAAGAACCAGCTAATCCTTTTGGCTTTGGGGTGCTCATCCATTTCCCAGCTCGGGGAAGAGGTCAGCACTTGTACAGTTCATTGATCCGTGAAACCTTTTGCCCCATCCTTGATCCTTCAGCTTTTCCCCTTTTGCTTTTTGATCTCCCTGCGCATGACACTTTATTTTTCCCCCCCCTAATTAAAGCTTGCCCGGGCGATATCCACAACGCATTGCACCGTAGAAAAAACCCAGCAGCAATTTCAGCCAGCCATATGACATTAATCCTCTGCCAGCGCATAAGAAAGAGTCTTTTATTATATTTTTCTCCAAAAGCCTATAAAAATCAGTCCATAACGTGCGTGCACGGCTCCTCGTGAGTGCTTAGTCACCGTGGCCCGTGGCGTGCATCTGGAACGGCGCGCACCAGAGATTTTTCTTGCTGCAGACATGCTTTGAATTAAAACATCCAAGCTCAAGCCCGAGAGGTTCATTAAAAATGGATGAAGAGCTAGTTTATAATAATCTGGAGCCAGGCCAGTTTTCACGCAGAGATCTGAAGCGCTGGCCTCGTTTGCCTGTTCTCATTAAAGGAAAGGAGGACAAAAAAAAAAAAAAAAAAGTTAAATTATAAAAAAGCGAGTAAAGATGCTCGAGTCCCCGGGAGAAGAGGCTTTATCAAGGTAGCAGCCTGGATTTATGCAGTTAATTCTGAATTAATAGCCTCCTTCAGGAGCTGGGAGAGAATAAACCAGTAGCTGCCGTGGTTTAAAATGGTGGGTTAAATCTGTCCTGGGAAGTTTGTAGGGCTGTATTTCTGGGATGGGGGCTTCTGCACCTGTGGGGGGGGGAGGACGACTCCCAGCAGCCGATTTGCAGCAGGGAGATGCTGGGGTAGGACCCGGGGGGATTCTCGCTTGCCCTCGGTCCTCAGCCCTGTCCTCCCACCATTTTGTTTCTTTTTTTCCAGCCACCAAATCGCAGCCGGAGGAGACGCCGCAGCTGATGCGGACACGGAGCGACGTGGGCGTACGACGCCGGGGCAGCGCCCGCACCCCCAGCGAGCAGCGGCGCATCCGCCGGCACCGCTTCTCCATCAACGGGCACTTCTACAACCACAAGGTGAGCCCCGAACCTCGCCGGCTCCCCAAAAACCTCTCCCGACAGATCGGTGGGGAAATCCAGGCCGGGGGGAGGTTTAAATGGACTTTGCGCCCCGTAGACGTCCGTGTTCACGCCGGCGTACGGCTCCGTCACCAACGTCCGGATAAACAGCACGATGACGACCCCCCAGGTCCTCAAACTGCTGCTCAATAAATTCAAGGTATGTTAGATATCCCCCCCACAAGCTCCCGGGTTGCTCTGCACGAGGAATTTATATCCCATGGATACAAAATGGAACGGTGGAGCGAAATAATGGGATTTTTTTATTATTTTTTTTTTTTAATTGCTGGGAAAGGCAAGGGTAGAAACGTGGACCTTTAATAGTGATTTGTGTCTCCGTTCAGATTGAAAACTCGGCGGAGGAGTTTGCGCTGTACATCGTCCACACCAGCGGAGGTGAGTCTGCAAAAAAACCCAAACCCTCCCCGGCACAGCCAGCGGGTCGGCCGCGGCAAAGCGCCGTTATCCGCCGGGCCCAACGCCGGTGCTTTGGGCGTTGCAGAGAAGCAGAAGCTGCGAGCCAGCGATTACCCCCTGATCGCCCGCATCCTGCAAGGCCCCTGCGAGCAGGTCTCCAAGGTCTTCCTCATGGAGAAGGACCAGGTGGAAGAAGTCACCTACGACGTGAGTTTGCCGGCACGGGATGTTCGTCGCTTTTGGATGGGCGCAGGGTGCAGCCGGGGGCGGAAAACCTGGCGGGGGGATGTCTTCATGCTGGGGATGCAGGAATTGCTTTGCTTTTCTCCCGTGTCTCCCCGTGAAAACTCCCCGTTTCATGGGAAAAAGCTTGTTCTGTGTTTAAAGAGCAGCTTCAAACTGCAAGTGAGAGCAAAGGGCCCCAGCCCTGTTTTGCCATCCCAAATCTGATCGCAGAAGAGCACTCGCTGCGCAGCTGTTGGTGCAATTGATATTTTTTTCCAGCCGGAGAAAGGGCTGCGGGTGAGAAACGGCTCGTTTATGCCATCTGCAGGTTCCCTCCCGCCCCAGCACTGCTTTGCTCTTAAATCAGAGCACAAATGAGGTGCTTTTGGGGTACGGTTGGGCTTAAACAGCACTCAGTGATAAGTTGGGGATGCACAGGTTTCTCCATAGGAAGGAGCCAAGTCTTGCAGCCAGTGGGTAAAGTAAAATAAACCTTGGGTGGATTTTTTTTTTTTCCCCAATAATTAGCACAAGCTGAAGTTCCTGGCGTGCAGAGGAAACATGTTTTCTTTTAGGGTTTGTTGCAAAAATCAGGGGGAGGTGGAGCGGTCCTTGATTTCCCCAGTTAAATCTGGGGAGAGGATGCTGAGAGGTCACCTGCAGCCTCGCGGGGTCGGTGCATCACCTTCTTCATCACCCGGCTTGGCATTTCTTTCCCACCCAGGTTGCTCAGTACATCAAATTCGAGATGCCCGTCCTCAGGAGCTTCATCCAGAAGCTGGAGGAAGAGGAGGATCGCGAAGTGAAGAAGCTAATGCGCAAGTACGCCAGGCTCGGTGGCATAGAGGGGAGATGCTGAGAGTTAAGGACGTTGTCAGGGGGTTCTTCTGGTGCCAAAAAATTCATTTGCACAGCCTTGCATCCCTAAAGCATGCATAAGCCATTGGGTTTTGCATTTTTCCAGGGTTTTTGTGGTAATTTGGGTTAAAAACCCAGCTCGATGCTGCAAAAATCCTGTTTTCCTTGTCCTCCACCTCTCCAGATACTCCATCCTCCGGCTGATGATCGAGCAAAGGCTGGAGGAGATTTCTGAAGGTCCGACGGCGATGTGAAACGCTTCACCAGCGCCATGGCTCCGAGTTGCATCACAGGAAGAGCCTTTTGCCCGCAGGACGTACTGTACCGAATCCCAAACCTCCGTCTTTCCCGGAGCACTCCCAGTATCCGCCCGGATCGCTGCGGCTCTGAGCCAACCCATCCTCCCGCACCTTCATCTGCGCAGCATCCTCGGGGGATTCCTCCTCGGCAAACGGGGTTTTTCCCAGCAAGGCTCTGGCCAGTGGCAACTTCAACAAAAACCTCAAATCCCTGGAAATAACAGGTTAAAAAAAAAAAAAAAAAAAGGAAATCTGTGAGCAGGGCGAGGGCTGCAAGCGTTGGAGAGGAAGAATTTTGGGCTCAGTTTGAAGATGCTCGCTTCAGCGGTGCCTGCATGTGGCTCCTGGCAGAGGACCCGCTGCTCGGTGGCAAGAGAGCACAAATAATTCCTCTTTTTAAAAAAAAACAACAAAAAAGCACATTTCTATTGCAATAATTCACAGGTGACGGGAAGCTTTTGTAAATCGGAAGGGTCAGCTGAGAATTGGGGTTTTTTTAACACTTTTGCTGCCAAAAGCAAACCTGGGGACTGATGGTTGGATTTATAGCAAAAGAGTAAATCGCATTTTTCTGCCGTGTTCCCTTAACCTGCATCTGGTCGCATAACTCCCTCCTTCCCCCATTTCTAATTTGCACTAATTTTAGGGATTTTTAAAACAAAAAAACAAACCACGATGTCAAACCTCTCTGGTAGCTGTAACATGCCAAATAGTGCTCACAGGAATAGTTGACGGTGCTGAGCATCTCTCAAGGGATGCTGTATGGAAAGGGGTGGGGCAGGGGGGCAAGAGGAGGGGGAGGCAGAAATAAAGAGGAGTTTATTTTGCATATTGGTTTTGCAGCGGTGCTGGCACATCATCCCGGTGAAACTGGGACCTGGACTGGCTCCGTTACCACCATCGCACGTGGAAAAACCTCTTTCCTCCCAGGCTAAACCAGCAATATCAATTTTATACCTCGACATGAACTAAAACTCTGACTTTCTCCCTCCCTTGTGTTTTTGCAATGTGTCTTTGTAATTTTTTTTAATTTTAATGGTACCTTTTCCACCTTTAACATGTGTTAGGGAAAGTATTGTACAGCAAGAAAAGCTTTTTTTGTATTTGAAGGATGACTGTGGCATTGCTTTGTTGATTAACAAGAAAACAAAACATGTAGCAACTTAATACAGAATGAAAAACCCCGAGTTAGAGCCTGGTTTGTTCAAAATAAAGCACTTTGCAGATAGAAATGCTACTGAAGTGGGCTCTGCGTAGGCTGGGAGTGACGAGGGAGAAGAGAAAACCTGCCTGAATCCTGGCGGAGAAGTTTCCCGAGGAGAAATGCTTCTGCCCTGCAGTTTTGGAGACTCACAACTAAATTGCTGGAGGATTTTGGGGGCTGTTGTAGGGTTTATCCAGCCCTTAGAGACTATTTATCCCCATGCGCCATGCTTGGTGGGCTCCATCCTCTGGATATTTCCCTTCCAGAAGGTAAAACTCACCTCTAGAAGAAAACCTCTGCATTGCTTAGCCTTGTTTTAAACCCATCGCGGTTTTAAACCTGATATATTCAGGTTTTTTCACCTCCTCGAGACCGAGCTCTCTGCATCCCCAAGGTTATCCCCAGCCACGCTTTGCTTTCTCTCCGAAGCCACCGACGCTGCATTATCCGGCCCATTGAAGCCCGTTTATCCCTCCCCGCGCAGGAGGGGGATACGAGTGACGTCGGCTCCGCTTATCGAAGCTTTATCCGCCAGGAAAAGTCCGATGTGAGTCCAGCCCGGCGGGCACAGACGGGAAGAGCCATCGCCGGCGCGGCACCGGGTGCACGGGTAAGGGCGGCATCCTCGGCATGGAGTCAAGGGATAAAAAGAGAAGGAATTTGGGAGGGAGCAAGGTGGAAAGTGTAGGGTTTTGGCACACACCTGAGCTGGAGGTTGGGATGGGGAGAGCAGCCCAGGGAGGCACCACAACCTGACCGGCCGCTTTGGCACCGGGCTTTTCCCCGGATTGTGATCCATAAGCCTGGATACTGTAGGGGAAATCAAGAGGAGAAAAAAATAGGGAGGAGGGGAAAAAATCCACATCTTTTTACTTTTTGTGGGGTTTGCTGCCCAGGTTTGTGGAGTTTCCAGTGGTGGTGATGCAGCTGCAAACAGCTGGAAGGGGGACACGTGCTTCTCTGGGCTTTTCTTAAAATAAACCATATTAGTTGGACAAGAGGGTAGCGAAATGAGGCAAATTATTTTAATCCACCCCCCTTTTTTTTTTCTTTTTTCTTTTTTCTTTTTTATTTTTTTTTTTTTTTTTTTTTTTTTTTTCAAAACACTGGGTTTTGAAGCAGGGGGCGGGTCAGGCCTGGCACTTTCTAGCAGGGGCCGCGGGAGGGAAACGCTGACGCAGGGATGCTGCGGCCGGGGCGGCCGGCCAGGGGGGCTCTGCTTTTTCAAAAGGCTTTTGTCAACACGGCTCCTGCTATTTTTGGGACGATTTTGGGGCTGCGATGGCTCAGCAGCTTCGGTACAATGAGGCTGTTTGCTCAGCCGCCGGCCAGAGGGGTTGCAGGGTGGGGGACGGGGAGGGGGGGAATCACATCGTGATGCTCCGGTGCTTTGCAGCGGGGTGGAAAAGTGAAGGTGCAATCCCATCAGTACATCAAACGCATTCAGTTATTGACTATATTCAACGTAGGTCGGACCGAGCCTAAGGCAAACCACGCGGAGCCGGCGTCCCCGCGCTCACCTTGTGCCCCTTTCGCAGGTCGGGCATGATGAGGCCCCGCGACGCCTGGTGCTGGGTGGCGATGCTGCTGCTCGCCCTCTTCAGCGATTTCGCCGGCAGCCGCCGCGGTGCCGGCGGGAGAACCGGCGGGCGAGGAGGCGGCGGCGGCGGCGGCGGCGGGGGGCTGCGGGGGGGCTTTCGGGCCGTCTCCCGCGGCGGTGGCACCCCCGGCCGTGGCTCGAAGGTGGCAGGGGCCATCGCGGCCGGCGCCGCTGCGGGGTACGGCATGGGGCTTCTGGGGCGCCCGCGGCCATCCCGCCTGGGTCACGGTGTCCCGGCGGCCCGGCAGCCCCCGCCGGCGGGCGGTTTTCACGCCCCGAGTTGGCCGGACATGGGTGCCAAGCGGGGACCCCCAAGCCGAGCCTCCGGGGACCGGCGTGGTGGCATCGGTCCCGCTCTGCTGCTGGCGCCCGTCGTCTGCTTCGTCAGCCACGGGCTGCAGCGCTGAGCACGAGGAGGGGACCCCGGGTGACCCCCCGGCCGGCCGAGCCCGCCGGGATTTCTTAGCGAATGACTTTCCCGGGAGATTAGACGCGGCTTGGGGAGGTGGAAGAGATGCTCCGCCGCTGCCTTGGTTTTTCCCACCCCCCCGCCGGCGCGATGGGACCCCGGGCCAGCAGCCGGAGCTGGGCAGCCGTCCCCGCGCTCGCGGGGCCACCCGGGAGCCGGCCGGATCCTGCAACCCCCCAGCTGCAAGAGCGCGTACGTGAGCAAATCCAGCCCTGCAAGGACGTGTGGATATTTGCACCCGGAGAGATGCTGGATCAGCCCTGCCAGAGCTTGGTTCTAGTTTCCCGTTGCACAGCTTTACCAAAAAAACGCTCCTTTCCCCCCAAAAGAGCGCTGGGACTCGGGGAGGGGGGATGCGGGCCTTGAAAACGGACCCCCTCTGCCTTGCAATAAAGTTTGGCCTTGAGACATCCTCTCCTTTTTTTAACCAAATCCAGCGTGTTTGGCACCGCTCGCAACCCCCAGGAAGAGCCACATCTTGGAGAGATGCTGCGGTGGGGGGTGAGCGTGATGCTCGGGGACAAACCCCCCCGCCCCGTCCCATCTCTCTGGCTTTGATATGATCAAAGACGTCCCGGTCTTTAGCATCCCCATCCCAAACCGCACCCAGCTGTGGGCCTGACCCTCCCTCAGGTGCTTCGTGTTTGGCAGAGAGGATCCAGATCCTCCCTGGGAATAAAGAGAGAGCTTCGGTGAGGGATGCTTTCCCCTCCAGCATCTGCATTTTTCTTCTCTAGCCCCTGTCTTGGGTGGTTAAACCTTCCCTAAAACCTGGTTTAGCTGCAGCAGCAAAACCATGGCTGTAAGCAAAGAAAATAAAGAGGCACCAAGTGAAATATTGGGGATCCCCCAAAAAGCCCGTGGGCAGCTGCAGTCACCATCCTCCAGCAGGTAAGTCCTTTGCTGAAGTATTTTTGAGCCTGGATGTCTGTGAGCGGGTCGTGTCCCCCTGGAATCAGTGGGTTTCGGTGGTGTGAATATCCTTATCATCTCCCCAGGAGAGCTGTTGAGTTGGGTCTCGCCTCTATTGAGGGGTGGAAGGAGCCCTGGCTGATGTACATTGATTTTCTGGCCTCTTTTACAATAATTACTTAAATTTTACAGAAGTCATTTGACTCCTGAGGGATTTAATAGGCTTTTGGAGCAGGCAGGCAGGGGATGCCCCCAAAGCGGATGCTCTTACGGCTGTACAAATCACCGTGATCTCTCCCCTGGCTTAGGGACAGATTTTAGGTTGAACAAATCCAACTATTCCTATAATGCACCCAGGGGTTATTTTTTTAATGTGTTTGTTTCAAATAAACAATAAACCCAGCAAAAACTCTAGTCACAGCTCAAATTTACATTCTTCCAACATATATTTTGCATCCAGACCTGCTCTGACATCCGGACCCCGTCACGAGCACCCTTCGCTCACAGCCCTAACTTGCAGCCAGCGCTCAGAAACCCCACAGGGATGATCCTGCGCTTCCGACATCGCATTCCCAAATTTTTCTTGCTTTTTCCCTCCCGCCAGCGTGCAATACATGGGGACACGCTCTGATCCCCCTCCCTTCCCAGTTTAATTTCCAGCCCTTGCAAAGGGCTGTGCTGCAGGAAAAGGCCTTAAAAGCAATTAATGTCCTCGTTAATCACCTTGTGCTGGGGAGTTTTGGGGTTGCGTGTTCGTACAGGGGAGCGGGGCTGCTCGTGAGCAACCCCAGATGCCGAGATGTGTTTTTCTAGGCGAGCGGTTGCAGGCAAAGTCAAGGCGTTTTTGTGCATTTTTGTTCTGAAACGGCAACCGAGCCAGCACCGGCTTCCAGCGCAGCCGGCTGCAAAGCTCAGCCTAATTTTTGGAGGTTTTTAGGGGGAGACCCAGTCTTGCAAAACCATCCCCAGGGCTGATCCTTGGAGCCGGGGCTGGGCTCAGACGGGAGATGGTGCTGTTCGCTCAGCGACGCATCGCCTCTGATCTCCAACACCGGCTCAGATGAGGGATAAAATCACCCCCCGCCATGAGGTTTGGGCAGTTGCTTTGCATGTCATGCCTCTAAATAAGACTGGTTTTCTTCCAGCTCTCTGCAAACAGTCCAGCGCTGCACCAAAAATCTTCTTTCTGCCGTTTTTTTCAGGCAAGAAAAATATATTCGGTTGCTCTGCCAGCACGGGGGACGCTTATTTGTGGAGATGAGGGATGCAAAGCGCCAGGAGGGGGGGTCAGGCGATTTGGAGGAGAGTATAAACAATTACAACCCCCAAAATGTTATTGCCTTTGTACTTTGAGGCGTATTTATTATCAGCCTGGTAAAGCAGAAACGCTTCCCGTCCTCGCTTGGCAGCAAGGCTCCTGCCCACACTGCAGGATTTGGAGTATTTAGCTAATTAATACAGAGCAATTAATTTATCTGGTTCAAC
The DNA here is from genome assembly GCF_929443795.1 of Astur gentilis. Taxonomy (NCBI): domain Eukaryota; kingdom Metazoa; phylum Chordata; class Aves; order Accipitriformes; family Accipitridae; genus Astur; species Astur gentilis. The sequence continues at coordinate 20,807,676 of NC_064907.1, read as the reverse complement.
AGAGCACTCATAGGGGCCAAGAGGCGTCCAGCGTTATTGGATCCAAGTGTCCCCACGTCCTGCTCGAGTGCTGCCGGAGCCAGGAAAGCTCCGCTATTCCCCACCGACCCCATAGCAGCGAGGGAACGGCTCCAATAATCACCACAAAACCCAACTACTCGCTCAGGACCCCATGCCGGTTAAAAAAAAGAAATGGGGTGCTGTGCGCACAGAGCAGGGGGGGAACAGGGTTGGGGTTTTTTGAGCTCGTCTGAGCAATGCTGGCGGCAGTGCTTCCCCTCGGAGCAGCTTCCCCGTGTTGGGATGAAGTGCGGGGAAGATGGGGGGTTTGGGGCTAAAAATGAGCATTTTGTATTGCTGCCTGCTGAGGTCAGACCCTCCTCGGGGAGTTTGCTGTGCAGGTGCTGCCAGCACTTGTTCTGAGAAATCAGGGGGCTTTCCTTCTTTGGGGTTTTTTGGTTTTGGGTTTTTTTTCCCCCTTCTTTTTTTTTTTTTTTTTTTTTTTTTTTTTTTTTTTTTTTTTTTTTTTTTGAGGGGAGTTGTGTGGGGGGGGGTTTCCTTCTTCTTTTTTTTTTTTTTTTTCCACTTCTTTGTGTGGTTTTTTTTTTTTTTCCTTCTTTGAGGTTGGGTTTTTTTTTCCTTCCGTAGGTTTGGGTTTTTTTTTCCATTTGGGGGGTGTCCTTCTTTGTTGGGCTTTTTTTTTTTTTTTCCTTCTTTGTGTCTGTGTGTGGTTCCTTCTTTGGCAGGGGACATTGTCCTTTGTGTGTGTGTGTGTCTTTCTTTTGGTTTTTTTTCCCTCCTACCACTGGGCTCCAGCTTACCAGTGCAAGGTCTGTCAGGGGATGGATCCTCCAAGCCCATCACAGAAGGACTGTATCTTCATTGCTACGTCTTTCGCTTTTATTTTGAGTTTGAAATAGTTCTTGTTTTAGCTTGAAAAAAATCTTAATTAATAAAAAGGGTTGTATAAAGCTCCCCATAGCCCTGACCAGCGGAGTCCCCGCTGTAGCTTGGGGACGGGTGGAGCAGTTTTCCCTGCAGGGCAGCAGAGCTGGGGGCTTTGGGGGTTTTGCATTTACTTGTCCCCCCCCTTTAAATGACAGGGGGAAAAGCCTCAGATATTTGGTCATGAGTATTTAGGGCAAAATAACATCCTAAAGAAAATGTCCCAGTAAAGTTTGGAGCTGGAGAGCTTTTGGGGTGCAGTTGGATGCTGAGCTGGCCTAGGATGAGCAGTGGCCATAGGGATGCTTAGGACAGACCCAATAACCTCACGGGGGCTTTTTATTCCCCAAATCCTCCTTTCCACCACAATTTTTTAAATTGCTTTTGCGCGGGGAAGATGTGAAGTGGGGGATCCTTACTTTTTATATTTATTTTCCTCATTTCGGAAACTAGCTCCCAATACTAAACCCTGCCTGCCATCTGTATTTTTGTCCCACTCCCCACTTGCTGCTCCTCTTACCAATATTCAGGGGTAACGTGGTGATGCCCAGTAGCCAATTTCAAGCAAAAAAAAAAAAAGCGCTTTTATTTTGCTCTTTCCAAGCACCTACAGGAGCTCTGGATCCCTGTTACGGACCTCTTAGGGTTTCCTCTTTGCAAGCAAGCCGCTTGTATGCGGGCATAGTCATCTATTTTGTGCTGAAGAGTTTTTTTCCTTTATTTTTCTGCCAAAAGTATGCAAATGAGTCACATTTGGGATTTACCTGGAGCACCGCTTAAAGACCAAGTTCTTTAGCATCCTTGTGGGCAAGGGGGTTTGCAGCGCAAACGGGTCCAAGGCTTGGTCTTGAGCTTAAAATTAAAGCATTGTCTGGCTGAAGGGTCCAACTCTTCCATCTTTTTAATTGTAATTTTTAACCTTTGCTATAGTCTGAGTCATCTAACAGTGGTGCTGGTTTAGGTACTGGGGAGATTTGGAATTCTGGCAACATTAAGTAGGATTTCACATGAAGTTCATCGGGCTTAATGCCACTGAAACAGCAAATGTAAAAACTCTTTTATTAGAAAGAAAATAGATGGAGTAAATACAAGGGTGTTGACTTTCTATGGGGAAAGACTTTCTATGGCCCCAACCAGCGCATTGACTTTATTAGACAGTACTTGTTGGATGGTAGCAATACCATTAGTGGGAGCAGGGGAGGAGAAAAGGTTAACTGAAATTGTGGGGTTTAGGCCAAATTTAGTGCTGAAAGGGAGCAAAGGCACCCACGGGCTGGGGAGGCAGGGAGACACAGGGCAAAAAATGCCACTTCTGTCTGCAGCGCAGCAGGGATGGGCGAGAGCTGTTTGCACGAAGAAGGCTGATGTGCATCTTGGCTTTATCTGTTTTAATTTGTACCAGACGTCGAACACTTAGAAAAGTAACGGAACGGCAATTTTTGTGCATGCACCGTTACAGTTTTACAAAACATTCGTGTATCACAAAGTACGAGTTACCGCAAAGCCCTGCTTTTCCGGTGAATATCCTGAAAGATTTCTTTTCTCGATATTTTTTTATACATATATATATATATCTCTCTCTTCATTTAGCTTACACCAATGCGAAAAATCATTTAGGATGGTGTCATTCAGTGCCTTGCAATAAAAATACACAAGAGATGTTAAATATAACTCGGGGCAACCGGTTGAGCAAGCGCAACTTTACAGATGCTACAAGTTACACACAACCCAGCATCGACCCAAACACGAGGAGCAAGAGTTTCACCCACCGCTTCCACAAATTGCTTGCAAAAGATGTTGTTTTAAGCACCTCCCATCCCTCAGGCTTGGTTTTCCTGACGCTGTTTGCCGTAACCATCTGATTTAGCTGATTTAAGTCTCTTGCTACGTGTTTGACACTGCCTCCCCCACCCCGCCTCAAGCATCCTTTTTGCTGTATTTTAACATCCTCTAAATCATGGTGCTGAAGTGTGACTGTGACTTGTCACCTATAGCGCATCCAAAATAGCTTTTTCTCTGGCCGTAACACACCAAGCGTTACCACTTTGGGGTTTTTGGGGGCATTCAGCAGCACTTTTTGCCTTTAGATAGGCTAAGAAAGAGTGAGGCTCAACCAAAAGCAAAGCGGCACGGGGGGTCAACAAAAACCCGGCCGGGGCTTCAGCCTCGCTGCAGGGAAAAAAAAAAAAAAAAAAAAAATCACTTTATTTTTGTGGATTGCTGCAGGAGGTATTTGCAGCATGCAAGGTGCAGAGTGGGCAGGTCCGTATGTACAGGAGGCAGGGTGGGTTTTAGGATTAAAGGGTTAAATTCGCGACCTGTCAGCTTCTTGCTTGAAAAACCCATATCTGACCTTTCTAAAACCCCTGTGGGGTAGATAGGTGCTCGGGTGCAACGCTGCAGTGTGCCTCAGGGAAAGAGTTTTTGGTGGCAGTGGGACTAAGGGGATTAGGTAAAACCCTGCTTGTTAGCAAAGAGGATTTTCGGAAACGCTCTTGCAGGGGTGCCAAGGACCGGCCGAGTTCCTCTCTGCCTGGTCCCTCTCGGGGTGGCCCTGAGGAGGAGGAAGTGGTGAAGGCCATTTTTTTGGGCAACTAGCTCCATCACTGTCCTGCCACGCCGGGGACGCGTTTGGGGCAGAGAGTGAAATTTTCATGTGGTCGCCTAAACCGGAGCCTCCGGGGAGGCGATGGGGAGCGTCGGCGCCCATGCGCCCCAAGGGCTCTTCACCAAAGATGACCGCAAGCAAGAACAGAGGGGGTTCGGGGGGGTCCCCACGGGGACACGGGTGACATTTTGAAGCCGTGGGATCCGGGGCACGTCAGTGCATGGCGAAGAGGGTGAGGAGGAGGAGGGCGGCGAGGGAGGCATCGGCGAGATGCAGCCGTATGCCGGAGGCCAGGCGGTACTCGCGGTACTGCTGGATGCACATCTCCCGGATCACCTTCGTCACCACCTTGGTCTCCAGCTCCGTCTCCGTTTGGTTCACCGCCGAGCCAGCCTCCGAGGCGTTCTTCTTGGCGGCGGGTCCGATGTTGTATTCGGTCACCGTGATGTTAAAGCAGTCGGCGACGAAGACGTCCTGCGAGACGGGGCTGCTGTAATCCCGGTAGTAAACCTGGTTGGGGTAACGCGCCGAGTTTTCGTTCCACCATCGGTACTCATCGGGGCTGTCGAAGCGATAGTGCATCCCCGACATGACGCGTCCCATGGCGTAGCCCCCCAAACCTCCCACCACGGCGCCCGCCGCCGCCGCCCCGGCCACGTGCTTGAGGTTGGTCTTGGATTTGGGGGGTTTCCATGGCTTTTGGTTGTGGTAGGTTCCTCCGCTGGATGGGTTGTAACCCTGTCCCCAGCCGGGGTTGTGGGGGTAGCCGGGGTTGTGGGGGTACCCTGGGTTGTGGGGGTAGCTGGGGTTATGGGGGTAGCCGGGGTTGTGGGGGTAGCCGGGATTTTGGGGGTAGCCGGGCTGGCGGGGGTAGCTGGGCTGGCGGTGGCTCCCCGTTCCCCAGCCTCCTCCGCTGGGTTTGCCTTTGCCCTTCTTGGAGAAGGCGACGTCGGTGAAGGCGCCGAGGAACAGGGCCACCAGGCAGCAGGTGACGAGGAGCCTGGCCATGGCTGCGGGACACAAGGACAGGGAGTGTTACGGGCAGGAGGCAGAGACCCCACAGCCCCTGCATCCGCGCTGCCACGAGCATCACAGGCTTTAGACTCCCTTACTTATGCATCGTATAAAACACATATCGTCCCCTTTAATCCAGCTGCAGAACAAAGAGCTTTGGACTTAAATGCATATTTATCCTTCCCAATCCCCCTTATTTTTATATATATATTTTAAAATATTTTTTATATATATATATGATTTTTTTTAATACACACACACGTATATATCTGTATATATATGTCTGCATGCATCCCCCAGCTCCCCAACAGGTCGTCTGCTAGTAATGGCAATTTTAAGTAGTGAAAGAAAAGCTTTTGGGAAAAATGCTTCACTTGGTTGGGAGGTAAAAATCCACTTACCAAACCTGCTCTATCCAATCAGATTATATAAATGAGATTTCTGCTGTGCAAGGATTGATGGCTATGAACAGATTCAGCCCAGACTCAAAGCTTTTGGTTACCCAGGGCTGCAAGGAAGGCAGTGCCTCGCCTTGTCCCGGAGGTTGTTTTTTTCCCAGAGAATAAAATTCAGCATGTTTTGCCCAAGTGCCTGTTGATGTGCAACAGGCCTTAACTGAAGAGCAGCATTTTGCTAGTTTAATGTGTTTGCAAATAACTGCTGGCTCAGTGTTTTGCTGCTGGCATCCCAGGGGCATGCCAGGCGTCTCCTACGTTAGCTGGTGGGCTGGCAAGGATGCAATCCCATTTTAATGAGCCGTTTCTCACCCTGTGTATAATCCAGCATGTGTAATACACATCAGGTCTGCAAATCCTTTGGAAAGACCTTTGGAAAACACCTCGCAAGCTGCAAAATCCCTTCGGATTCCTCCCCGCAACGCCGAGGAGCGCTGCATTACTGTGACCCTCATGTTTAATATGCGAGCCCAGCAATAGCAAAGGTTTTTTTCTATCCTGCCCGTGGCTGAGCAATCCCCAAAATTCCCCTGTACATGCCAGGATGCTGGGGGGGAGGGAGAGCGAAACATTCCCAGCAAAGCGTGGGTAGGCATTTCGCAGCATCCTTGGATGCTTTGGATGTTCTTTCTGGCTCACATTACAGCAAGAAACAATTAAGGTATGGGTCTGGAGTGGGGTTTTTTAAGCAACTAATGGACCAGCTTCCTTAAGAGTCGGCGCTCAGCCCAGAGATAAGTTCAATGCAGAAAAGAGATGATGGTCTCTCAAGACGTACCGCCCTTAACAGCACAAACAGGCAGGACAAACCCCTGTTTAAGCCAGAAATTCTTCTGTTGCACGTTAGCTGTAGTTTTATGGTCCATAAAAAGCAAATTAATCTCTCCTTGGGTTCAGACACTGATGCTCTTTCTTTCCTCCACCTCCCCCCAAAATCTGGTCTTATGTCAGGAAATGTTTGAGTGAAGGTCCTTTAATGTCAGTGTTTTGGTTGGGACGGTTGGCAAAGGGCTTAACTAAAAGAGCAGGGAAGATGCAAGAGCCTGTCCTTTGTGATGGGGAGGAAAGCCAGGCTCAGGTTGGCTGCTTGGCACCGTCTTGTAAAAAAATTGGGTGCAAGACGCCCGCTTTCGAGCAGATTTGCTGCCTCCCTCGCCCTGCAGCCCCCACCCGCTGGGAGTGAGCAAGGATGAGATCAGGGGGGTTAAAAATAGCTGAAAGACATGGCAAAAACTCGGATGGGCGAACGCTCTTTGGGCACTCAAAAAAAAATAGGAAATAGGGGAAAAAAGCAGCAAATTGGCAAGTATTATTTTTTTTTAAGATGTGTGACTCCCCACAGTGAGTTGCAAGGGGGGAAAAAATCAGCCCCTGGATGAAACCAGGTTATGGCAAAGTCCCGGAGGATATTCTGGCCTGGCAGCACCAACCTGTTCCTCTAATTGCCTTTGCAGAGACGAGCTCGGATAAACAGGGCGAAGGCTTATTCGTGTTTGTGCTGCTAATTACCCAGGTCCTCAGGCAGCTGAGATTCACCCTGAATAAATGCGGTCGCTGGCCCAAATCCCCTGCGTGCAATGGGGACCAGGGAGCCGCTTCCTCTGGTTTGGAGCTGGGTTCCCTCTGCTTGGAAATAATATTTACGGTGTGACGTAATATTATTATTAAATTATATTATCGAATGGCCTCGCAGGTATTTTTTCCTGACTCTTTTTAACTTTCCTCCCCAGTTTTCCCTCTCTGCAGGTGAACGTAGGCAATGAGAAATTAATTCAGGTGATTTATATCGGAGCAATTTATGTCTGCCCTTGTGTTGGAGAACCAGAGGAAGCCCGGCGCTCCTTCAGGGCAGAGGGGGAAGCGGAAAATGGAGGATGTGAGGAGCAATCGCAAGCAGCAATTATGTGCGCTGGGCTGGCAAGAAGGCGGCTTCGGTTTGGAGAGGAAAACCAACACCCTGGTGCCAAAATAACTGCGGAAATAACCTTGTTAAGGTGCCTGAGGGCAGAGAAGAAATGAAGGGAGGTGGGGAAGAAGCGATGTGGTGAGGAGGGTGGGAAGATGCTCTGCAATGGGGGTGTCCGGACCCTCCTGGCGATGCTGGGAAAGTCCTGACTCATGGGGGGGTGAAAAATCAGGGCTGGGGCTATGGGGAAGGGGGGATGCAGCTGGCAGTTTGCTTTCTCAAAATGCCACCCCTAGTTTTTAGAAATCCCACACACACACCCCTCATTTTTTTTTAACTCCCCATATAATGGGGGAGCACAGTCCTGGGCCGCTGGGAGCTGTGGGAAAGAACAAAACCCTCCAGGTAGCTCCTTGGGGTGGGCGGGGGGAAATTTCCCCACCAGCAATAGCTTTGAATCAGCCCTGAGTAAACAAGCGCTGGGCGAGAAGCAGGGCTCTGCTTTTAAGGAGGACGCTCGCCTTCGGAGCTGGGAATGTCTATTTTTAGGCGGTGATGGTGGGGAGAGGAGGCAGCCCCCTCATCCCCTGTGATGCTGCTCGGTGTTAAAAGCCCCCTCGCCTCTGGCTTCATCCCACCCGAAGCCCCCACGTCCCATTTCCCCGACACTCACCAGCTGGGAGCCCGTTGCTTGCTCGGTTCGGGGTGATTCAGCCTCGGCCGCAGAGCTACGGGGAGGAATAAATAGCGAGAGGGAGGAGCTGGCTTCTGCGCAGCCCAACCCTGCACAGCCTGGCCAGCATGCGTCTTCTTTCTCTCGGGAATACTGCAGCCGGCACCCCGCAAAATTTGGGGTGACTCCCCCATCGTCCCTCCCAGCAGATACCGGCGTGGAAGGCAACGCCGGTGACCAAACGGGTGGCTGGAAGATTGCAGCGTTTGGATGGTTTATTCAAGAAATATCGATGGGATCGGCAGGGTTTGGGGCCGGCTTGGAAATCTTGGAAAATTGCAGCGCTTGGATGGTTTATTCAAGAAATACCGATGGGATCGGCAGGGTTTGGGGCTCACCCGGAAATCTCGGGGTCAGGGCTCTGGGAGAGGAAAAGATGCTTTTAGCACTTGCCAGCTGCAGCTCCAAATCCATTATCCTGTGAAATAGATGCTCTGCACGTTGATGGGCAGAAAAATAAAATAGACTCAGACCTACAGGGAAAAGGATGAATCTGTTCTGAGTTTGTCTTGCTCCAAAGGAGTAAAACTCACTCACTCCTGCACAGAGCGGTCATGCTTTATGTTGAGGTACTCCGATATTTAATGGGAGGAAATGCCACAGAAGGCAATTAAAAATTATATGGGATGCTAGTGGCAAGCTGGGGCTTTTACAGCACTGTTTTTTTAGAGGGCAAGGGTATGCGTGGCTGTAGAGACCTAAAGACCGGGATGGGGAGTTATTCCCATCCTTTAGGATTAGAATGGTCTATAATAAATGGGTTGAAGCCAGAGCAACCCCGGATGTTTGCATGGTGGTTGGGAGACGCAAATGAAGCTTGAAACTAATTGCATTGAGACTGATTTTGCACAATCACGCAATATAGCCAAAACCCTCCTGAGGTTTTGCTGCCCGAAATAGCCAGCCCAGGTACAGCCAGATGCTCCTGCCCCTGGACCACAGAGCACATCTGGCCATAAAGAGGATTTCCACCCTGATGCTCCATACGCTTGTTTATCCATCTGCTTGGATTACGTTAAAAAAAATATATAATTTTTGTCTGGCAGGGAAATGGGTTGTGCTGGGCACTTTGGCTGCACTGGGGAGACATGCATATTAATTTCTGGAGGAGAAAATTAAAAAACAGGGGCAGGATTAAGGTCAGCGAGCCTGTTGAAGCTCTCTCCTGCAATACACAGGCATACTTATTCCTCTTGTGAATGCACAGATGGCTCCCGATTCCCTTGCTTTGGTTCAAATACTCTTCAGTGGGCTAGCTGAACAAAGCCAGGGAAAGAAAGAAATACAGCACCGGGAATGGGATGGTTGGGATGAATTCATCCATGGCTTCTAAAAATCAGGATTTTTCCTTAATAATATATTTCAGAGGAAGTTCTGGTCTTGTTTGGGGAAATATAGAAACTCTGTCAGATCCCAGCTGCAAATCAAGCAGGAGCAGCCTATTGGCTATTAATTCATTTTTCATTTATTGTGGAAGTTAGCAGTGCTAAAAGCACCCAAACCAGTATATCCACAGCATCTATTTAACAGAGCCATTTGCCACATGGTTTCTTTAGCATCTCAGAGCAAAATTTCTCCCAGCAGCAAACCAAGAGCTGCATTGATCTCCGCTGGAGGTTTGGCCCCTTTTCAGCCGCAGCTCAGGCAATGACAGGGGACGGAGAAATAATGGGAGTTAAGTCTGATGGAGGTTCATGCCAGGTTAGAAAGCATTAATGGGATGGGTTTTTCTTGTAACAAATGGAAAACGCTGACTTTGGTTTAATGATGAGCTGGCAAAGGACCCGAGTTCATCTGACCCTGCTTCATTGCTTCTCATTGATGGTTTGGTTTTTTTCTTCAATTCATGCAAAACGCTTTTATTCACATAAGTCTGGACTGCTTGGAGAATTAGCCACAGCTTGCAAAGGCAGGGTAAGGCATTAAAATAGTTTGTGGGAGACTTACTGGGGTTTGGGGGTAATTTGGTTGGGTTTGGAGGTAGGGATAAAGTCCCACAGCCTGTCCCCATTCCGATGTCACACTCTGGAGCAGGCAAAAATTCTGGGCTCAAGCTCACCCCATCTAAAATCATGCTTAGCTCATCAGGAAACCTCTTTAAAGGCTCCAAAGGCAAAAAATAAGTGAAAATAAGTGCTGCGTTCGGAAGGTTCATGAAATGCATTTTGCAGAACTTGGTTTGTTTTCTGGTCTCACCACAGAATAGTCTTTTTTAAGTAGAACTCCTCTACCTTGGATTTTTCTTGGGAACCAGATGCCTCGGTAATATTTGGTTCCTACCTGGATGAGAACAGGGAAAATGCAATTTGGGGTATAAACGGGGTGACGGCAGCGCAGGGAAGGAAAGCGCTGGGGTGCTTGCTTCCCAGCCAAAAGGAGAGATGCTGCTCAGTCAGGCTGTTATTTTCCCATGCCAGTGTGTAATTAAAAAATCGAAGCCTTATTAGGGTATTTTGCATTTTCTTTGGTGGCGAGGGCTTCATTGCACGCATGGGGTAAAGCTATGCCAGGGCTTGCGGCCCTGCAGACCCCAGGAAGGGCAGCTCCCTTCCGAGAGGAAAAGACTGTATAAATTTTTAGCCTTTTGCCATGGACAGAAACGGGCCAGGAGGCAAAACTGGCAGGAGCAGGACATTAAATACACACACTTCCAGAGTATCATCAGTTACGCAACCCACGATGGTGGGGAGGGGAAATCCAGCAAGTTCCTAATCCCGGAGGCACGTAAGGGCACGAGCAACGTGCCAGGAGAGGAACCATCGAGGTGGGAAAAGCAAGCAACCCAAACTTTCCATGCTGCATCTCATGGTGCTTCCAGGAGGGTTTTTTTTTTTTTGCCAGATGCAGCTCTGTTGCAAAGCCAAGGAGCGCAAAGCTGGCATGGAAAAAATAGGTCAGTTTATGACTGCTTTAGTAAATGAGACTCATTGCAGCCGTGATGCTGGGGAGGAGTTTGTCCCCACCACGCTGACCAGCTTTCCTCGCCAGTGATGTCTTTTTGCAACGCGATCTATGGGCAGATGTGACTCACAGGCAACAGGATCCTGCCGGCACCTGCCTGCTGGTGGGAGGCTCCAGTGAGAGACTATTGAAAGGTGGTTTTTTGGGGGGGGAAACAGCAAATAAGGCAAGTCTTTTTCTTGCTGTGTTTCAAAGACAAAGCTAGATCCTTGAGGAAGCAGATTAGCCAAAGTAATTTAATACGTATTTCTCTTCTGCACGAAGCAGCAACTGAAATATAAAATATCAGAGGCGGTACACACCCTCCTTCTCTTTACTCTTAGACAACTGTCTTAATAAAGGCTGTAAACGTTCATCCAGCTGCTACAATCTGATTAGGAGTGTAATAACGTTTGCTCATGTGCTACCTGCTATTCCAGGCAGGGACACACGTAAGCTCCTTACGGATGGGAGGGACCCGGACCCTCCCTGGCCGCAGGCTGATGCCTTCCCAATGAGGCACTGCTTCTTTAGAAGATAACCTGCATGGGACACAGCTCCCAAAAATGTGCCTTCCACCCCTCCCAGGGTTGGTGGCATCACTCAGGTGTGCTAGAAGGTAAAATAATAACCTTTATTAAAAATAAAACCAAATGCCTTTTTTGGACATACTTTTTTATCCTGGAATAAGCACTGATAATAAAAGTGCTTTGAAGGGGAGAAAAAAATAAATCAAGTTTGGGTATATGAGCCTCCCTGCTCCCAGCTGGATTAGTTTATGGGAAATGGGAGAAGTAAGTCACTCTTGTTCGAGGTAGATATTTGCTGTCCAATTTGGTTTCAGCCCAGCATTTGGTTTAAAAATAACTTGCCCCTGTGCCTTGGGAGCAGCCACTGTGGGACACGAGGGTTTGTGCCTCTGGGCTGAACAATTCCCTGCTGTGTCCAAGAGAACGAGCAAGGGGAAGAGCTGTAACCCTTTGCAGAAAGGGCTCGTTATGTCCTTTGATATCAATAAATCTCTTGTTTTTCAGACAGACGAGGACAGCCTGGCATTTGTGCTCTTAAAACACGATGCCCCTCCGTAAAGCTGCAGGAACAAATACCTTCCCAGCAATGCTCTAATCCAGCTTCCCGTAAACTTCCCTGAGCGGTGCAGTACCCACCAGCTGGCTCCTTTGCAGGAAAAGCTGAATATCTGTATTTTTTTTTCCTCGCAGCAGGGCTCATAATATATGACTCACCGGGAGGCTTTCCTTTGCCTCTCCCTCATTTATTTTTAACTTGCAATCCCCTCGGAAGACTTTCCGAGATCAGAGTAGCAGCGTAAGCACGTTGCATGACATAACGTGGCTGCGCTGAGGTCACCTTCTTAAAAATAAACCGGGGCACACCCAGGATGGGCAAAGGTGCTCCCATTTTCATCGTTTTTACATCAATCATCCATGCCAGCCTCGGATCCCACTTTGGAGAATTGCTCCTATGCCAGAATGCGTCAGCTGCGTGCCGAGACCTTGTAGAAGCGTGCCAAAATCCCGGCTGACATTTAAATGTTGTATTCCCCAAGTGGAGCTGCGGGCAGGAGCTGCTGCTTTTGGAGATGTGATGGGTGGAGGGGTAACACTGCAGGCCTTGGGGCTCCCTACGGATTCCTGGCTGGCTTGTGTTGGGAAAGGGGCAGAAGAAATCAGTTTTCCCAGTGGGAAAAGGGTCTGTGGGATGAGATGGGGAAAGCTGAACCCCAGGAAGTACAGCCAATTATTTGTTTTTTAATTAAAATAAAAGTCAAGCAATAGACTGAAATAAGGACCAGGTTGGAGATGGAGAAGTATTCTTTTTTTCACTCAGGTATATATTTTTCTTATATATATGTAATTTTGGTCCAGGTCTTCACCTTGTTTATTCACGTGAGAATGAATCGAGCTTTTGCACCCCATGACCTGGTTTCTAACTCACATGCTCCACAAGGATGAGATGATTAAACCCAACTCATCACAAAATGGCCGTGCAAATCCTCTTAGCTGAGCCGGTGAGTACGTTTCCATCCCGATTTTATCCCTCTCTCTCCTTATAAAGGGTTCCCAGGGCCGGGGCTGGCTTTATGTGGTTTCATCCCCTTTTTCTCTGGGCGTAAATGAGAATAAGCAAAGATGAAATGGGCTTGGGAAATGTGTGCCCATAGGGGAAATGAGGTCGGATTTTTAGCCATTAGGGTTTTTAATCTATTGAAACAGTTTCCCATGTGATGTGCACCCTACCGTCCATTTTGGAGCATCTTCCAGCTGTGATGTCAACCCAAGACCATGTGTGGCTTAGTCCAGAGCTTTTCTTTCCCCTAAACCAACAAATTAAAAAGGCTCTTTATGAAGTTTGTGCTGAGGATCAGGCTGACGTTATATACCAAAGAGACATTATAGACCAAATATTCAGTCATTATATGCCAAATCTGCTCCATATATTTCATTCTCTGCTCTTTTATCTTGGAAGAGGAGCTGCTGATGGGAGAAAGCTTTACCATCGCCTGTGTGGGAGCAAGAACAAGCCAATAATCATTGTCTGGTGTGAGGAGAAGCCCTGGGAGAGACAAGGCTGCTCTGAAGATGCTCAAGATGCTCATGCAGAGTTGTCATGGGCACGATGCTCTCCGTAGTCATCTCCATGGCTACCTCGGCACTGAGCAGAGAGGATGCAAGCGGTGTAGGAACGGCGTTGTTAGCTTAAATGCTGCACGCTCTCTCTCAGCTGGTGTAATTAAGTAATGCTTGGGATCATCCAAGAGGTTTGTCTTGAGGAATGATGGCTGTTTTTTAGCCGGAGCTTGAAGGCAGCTGAGATTGCAAATGTGTTTAAGAAAAACAGATTTGTAGCATCTCCCCTAGGGTATTTCTACAGTGGTTGCACTGGAGTACAAGTGCATGATGTACTCAGATGAGGCTCAGGTTTTTTTACTCGCCTTTAGCCAATGAGATTGAAAAACCCAGATAATATTCCTGCTTCTGACCCAAGATTATGCTATCGGAATGGCTACCTTAAGAAAAGAAGGCTGTGTATAAATAAGGAAGTTGATTTTTCAGTGGGGTGTGGAGAAGGAAGCATTTTGAAATAAGGTTTTTTTCCCTCAGCTAGCAATTTTTTTGTAAACAACAGCGAAGATTATGCACAATAGGACCATCTAGTTAATACAGTTCGGACCTGAGGTGTGCTAGCTTCAGGGACTGAGCAGAGATGCCAGAGCCAACAACTCCCCTAAAGGATTTCTCCTTAATTTTATCTCCTTAACTTTTCCAAAGCAACTCCCAATGCAGTGCAAACACTGTGGCTCGCAGCCTGCATAGAGAAAGCTGGGACAATAAAAGTCATGGTAAATCTGTGCAGAGGGCTTGAATTACAAGGGAAGAAGCCCACAGGCTTTTCAGGGCTTGGGGGTGCTGCAATCTCTGTGCTACCAAGAGCAAAAAAAACCAGAGTTGTCAAGTACAGGCTGCAAAGCATTTTATCTATCAATGCTTCGAGGGGATGGAGGTTAATAGTTCATAACACGATGAACATAAAACTTTGCTATGAGCCCACGTGCAGGACCAGCACCAGAGGACAAACCCCAGCTTGGGCAATGGTGTTTTGCTCCAGTGACAGGCAAAGAGATTTTTTTTTGTCTCTACAATTATCCCTAAAGCTGCGGCTTGTTAAACTATACAACCCTAATGTGCCCTTTGCCCAGAAGCTCCAGTGACCTTGGCCCCGGGCTTGTTTTTCAGTGCATTTCTCAGCAAGTCCAGCAAGGCTCTAGGGAGGGAATAATGATCAAAATACAGAAACCAGAGGAAATCGGTTTTGCATTTGCAGCGGCATGTCAGGACATGCTGTTTATCCTGAGCCAGAGTGGACCAGGCAAATCTTTCACATCGGGCTCAGTGCAAGGAGGCTTCCTGCAAGCAAAGCCCCATCCGCAGCCATTAAATAGCAAATAATAATGAGCACTAATAATACAACACAGTTTATTTTTCCCAGGGTGTTTTATTGTCCGTATTCTGGCCTGAAACATCTGTGCCGTCCAAAATATTTTTGTGGTATCAATAATCCAAGGAGCTTGTCATGTTAAAAATAAAGGAAGCTGGAGCAAAGCCTCTGGGACTTGGTTTCTCACAAAGCGTAGCCTGTTTGGGAGCTTGGGTTATTCTGCTAAGGATTCATTAAGTAATCTGTTGCTCAAAAGAAAAGGAAAGTTTGATGAAATTATTATTATTATCAACTCTTTGGCTGAGATGAAATGAAATAAAGCTGAGAATTGGTGTCTTATTGCTCCCTCACTAATCATTGGAGCTCTCCTGCACAAATAGCTTTAAAATGAACGTTTTGGGGACTGGGATGGGAATGAAGTTTTGAACTGCTCTTCACAGCAGCTGTTTTGTATTTAAGCTTTTCGAGTTGTTTTCAGAGAATGATGAGAAAAGCAGATGGAGGAGGTTGCGGATCCTTTTTCTGGAGAAAAAAGGGGGTTGGCATCCCTTGAAAAATGGGGAGAGAAAAAAAGAAAGGAAATGAAATAACAATAGTAAACCTGGATGCTATTTTAATTCCAGAAATAGGCTGATTCTGGCAGAATTGGCTGCTAATACTTTTCCTGCATTTCTCCTTAGTTCCGCTAATAGAGAAGAACAATTTATGTCTTGAAATAGGTATTGGTGGGGAACTGCACCTGGGCTCAGCAGAGCTCCTGGCTCTCCACCACAGACCCAACCCAGCAAGGGAGAGCTGACAATTCTACCGCCCTCCAGCCGTTTGAATTATTGATCTTGTATATATTAATTATAGACACTTCTCGAGGTCAGTAGGTAGAGCACGAGGAAGGTGTGCTGGGTCAGGTGTCGCAAGAGTTGAATTTCAAGAGAGGAGGATTTGAGAAGGGAAGTGGTTTAATCAACACCAGCTTAGTTAAGTTCTTGTAAGTGCACAGAGCACGGATCCCAGACAAACTGATACACCCACTTTTCGTAAAAAAAAAAACCAACCCGACCACAACCAGGAGCTGGAAATGAGCTAATTTCAGTCTCTAATTTACCAATACAAGTAATCAAGCAGAGGGAAGGTGTGTCAGCCTATGAGAGTGGGTCCCTTTGGGGAGGGATTGGAGATAATTGTAAACTATGACCTTGCTTTGGGTGAGGAATCATTAACCAGCTTGTCCTCATTTTTGGTGGGTTTTTTTTTCCTAAAAAATAAAGTTCCCTTCAATTGGTTTAGGACAATTTTCAGGATTATTTATTGATGGTTTACTACTAACTCAGAGATGCAACTGCTCACATTTTTAGTCCATCTACCTCCCAGGCAGGGAACAGAGATATTGCAGCGGTGACCGTGCGCGTGTATAAAACACGTCTATTTGGGGTTGAATTCCTCTGTTATTCATTACTTACCTCTGTGCTTAGCTGCTATTTATTGTGGCCCAGCTACAAGAAATAACTTTAGGAAGAAGAGCTAGCTGAATCCAGCTCGTTTGTTTGCAAACCTGTATCATTTTTCAATCAATGGATCAGGTAAACAAATATTACTGCATTTATATCACTTACCGTTTAAGTAGATAATCCCTTTGTTCTTCTGCACTACATAGTGGGTATTATTTCATTTAAAATGTAGTACTACTGTTGAGAGTGTGTTATAAAAATGAGGCAGACCTTTCCCTTGTAATTATCTCAGAATTTCGTGACTGTAAGCCTTCAAAATATACCCAGCTGGGAGCAGAAGAGTCATGGACGTATTTTCTGATTGACTCCCAGGTACCAACCTCGCTTCTCCACACCCCTCCCTGCCTTTCCCCACCACCAACCTTCCTCTGACCACAAACCACTCCATTCCAAAGCTGATTTTTGCAGATGACACCACTGGAGCGTTTCCAGATGGGCTGAGGATAACCCTGGGCATGGGGGTTCCTGCAGAAATCCTCCCTTGGGCCTCAGCTCCCCAAATCTCTTTTGCAAAAAGCCTTTGCAATGCTGACCTCTGCAGGCAAACACTACGTAAAACCAGCCGTCTCGAGGCAGCAATAACCTAAATAATGCATTAAGCAGGTGTCTTACACATTATTGCTGGCTGTGGGTAGCAATAGCCTTTTAATAATGCATAAAAATGAGGCATTTCTCTGTCGGTTAGCAAGCAGAGAGTATTTCGGTGAGGGAAATACTGGGAAATCCTCCTTCGCTTGGAAAGGGCTGATCTGCTAACTTCTGTAGAGATTTTATAAATTATTTGCTGGTTGGACAAAGTGCTTTGAAATTAGGGAATGAAGGATATGAACGAAAAGCAAGCATTTCACACCGTAAAGCCATCGATGCTATAAACTGGGAGTCAAGGGCCTTGACTGGGCTTCCTGGGGGAGGTGCCAGAAACTACCTGCACCTTTGCCCCCGGGATACCCACCCCCTCTAATTAAGCTCTAATTAGCAGCACCCTGAGGGCCAGGGAGGGGGTGTCCCCAGGCCCTGCAGTGGGAGTGGGGTTATGTGTGTTGGGTCTTGCGGGGGGTGGGGGGCTGGAAATGGGTGTCCTGCGGCCCTGGACCCCCGTAGCCAGACCCAGGCCCAGCCGTCTCCTCGGGGCCTGGCCTCAGAGCTCCCCCCGCCGTGGCTTCCCCTCAGCCACAGCAGCCACGGAGCCTTCCTGGCCCCGGCGAAGCCCCTCATCCATCACCCCGGGGTCTTCCCCTCTGCCTCCTCAGCCGCCCCCCCCCCCCCCCACCCGAGACCCCTCGGCCTGTGACCTTGTCCCCGGCCTGGTCTGGCCATGAGGATGGGTCGGGCCAGGTCTGCTCCCCCCGCAGCCCAGGGTCTGAACGGGTTCCCTGTGGAAAATGGGGGAGACGGTGGGCGTGAAACAAAGCAGGCGACGGCGGGTTTGGCTGGGAAGGACTTTAATGTGCCCGCTGCCCGGAGGTCCCGGGTGTGGGGAAGCATCACGGGGCAGCAGGCGGGCGTTCTTCCCTGCGAGGCGGGGGGGTCTGCGAGGGGTATGCCGGCGGTTAGCGAGAGTTGCATGGAGCCTTCTCCCGTGCCCTGGGTCAGCCGGGCTGTGGGAGCGTCCCTGATGGGTGCTCAGACCCCGAAGATGGCTGAGGAAGAGACGCCGGAGGGACCCGGAGCCCCACAGAGCACGTAGACGAGCGCCCTGCACCTGGGAAGGATGCTCAGACCCTGAAGGACACCGAGGAAGAGACATCGGAGGGACCCGGAGCTCTGTCGGACGTCGGAGGGACCCGGAGCTCTACAGCGCTTGGGCACGAGTTTGATGGGAGCTCCTGGGGCGTGGGGTACGCTGCTGCACCCGGCAGACCCCCGTCCTAGAGCTTGAGTGCCGTGACACGGGGGATGTGGAAGGGACAGGTCTCCTCTGAACCTGTAGAGCTGCAGGAGGAGAAGCAGACAACATCAGGAGGTCAAGGAGCAGCCCACATCTCCGCTCCCCGAGTCCTCCCGCCCCAGGCAGCCCGCTGACCCGTGCCATGCCTGCCACTTACATGAGCCGGTTGCGGATGGGGCGAAAGTGTTTGGTGAGCCTGATGGCAAAGATGATGTTGGGGATGAGGAAGAAGGTGCAGCATCCCAGGCTGAACCAGAAAGCATTCTGCAAGGAGAGAGCACGGGGGTCCCTACTGAGCTGCATGAGGCAGCCCCCAGGCTCTAGAGGGGTTTGGGGAGCCTTGTGGTGGCTGGTTCTGGTGTGTGTGTGGGGGGGTGTTAGGGCTGCTGTCAGCCCCGGCTGCCCCAAACTCGTGCTTATTAGCACCATGCAGGTCCCCACCAGACCTCCGTGGAGGGACAGGGACAGGATCCTTACCCAGGGGTCAGCAATGCGGTCACACAGGATCACCCGCCCGTTGTCCAGAGCTGTGGCAAGTGGCTGGCACGAAGCCACATCCTCCCTCAGCTGGAACAAGAAGCGGAGACAAGGCGTAAATCCGCTCCTGGCTCAGGGGGATGCATTTTGCTACCTCCTGCCTTGGCTCGGCGAGGGGTTTGCATGCAGCATCTGTGGGGGCTCCTGGCCCCAAAGAACCCCGTGCAGTGAAGGCGAGCACCTACCGTCTGTCCGACCCAGTTCAGGTACTGTGCGAAGTACCGCAGCTCCTTTCTCGTGAAGCAGCCAATCTCCTGGGCAGAGAGAAGGCAGCATGTAGGGCAGGCGCCGTGCTTCCCAGCCCAGCTCCAGCCCCACTCCAACCAGCTCTGGGCTAATGTCAGGCTTGGAAATGAGGGCTGGAGGCTTCAGGTGCCCTTTCCGCTCTGCATCACCCCATTTGCACTCTTTCTTTCTGGCCGTGGGGAATTTTGTACCCCCCAAGGGCTAATCCAGTCCCAGTTTACCTGCCGGAGGATCTGCTGGGCTTGCACAGGCAGCTGGGCTTCCACTGAAGCTGTGGTGGCCAGTGTCGTCTTCACCCGCTCCTGGGGAACCACGGGAAGGGCAGAGCATCCTTAGAGCACCGAGCAGCAGGACAGGTGCCCTAAGGACATCGGGAGCAGGACATGCAGTGGCACGCATGTGCTGAGCTTCTAATTGGGTCTGATTGCCAGAGAGCAGGGAAAAGGGCGACTGCCCTGAGCAGAGAAACCTCCTTGTAGGGAGCAGTTGAGATTAAACACCATGGGACAGCTCTGCTGGGGATGCTGAAATGCTGTGAGTGCTGCAGGGAGATTTCTGATTTGCAGCAGCAAATCTAAAGGAGACCAATCCTCCCTGAGTGGCATTTTTCCTGGCTCTCCCATCACCCTGTAAATGGCTTTTTGGGGCACTGGCAGGCAGGACCCATAGGGCACCACATATTTTTCGGAGCTGGAAGAAACCGCGCAATTACCTGGAGGTGCGGTGCCAAGCGGGAGAGGAAGTGGACGCTTTCCCCCAGCTTTGCCTGCAGGACAGGGAGGTGAGAAGGGTGCAAAAGTCCCATCACCCCTTTCATGGGGACATCACCGGCAAAACACCGGCAGCACCGTGAGCCGCCAGCCCGGCGTGGACTCACCACCAAAGCCTCCTGCGATTGTACTGTGGAGTTTTGCATCTGCCACAGGGCCCGGGCCTCGGCAGCCAGCCGCCCCGCCACCGTGCCGTTCCTCTGCAGGGGGACAGCAGGGTGAGGATGTCCCCACGGGCACGCAGGCAGCCCCTACCGCCCGCCCCCGCTGCTCACCTGCATTTTCTGCAGCCCCTCGAGGCTCCTTGCCAAGCCAGGGAGGCTGGTCTGCACCACGGGGTTTTTCATCTGGGGGAAGGTGGAGTTGGCAGCTGCCCAAAATCCAACCCTGGAAGCCAGTTCTGGAGTGGCTGGGCCACGTCCTGCCTGCTGCAGCAGGTCCAGCTCCCCGTGAGCATTCCCTCACCTCCTCTTGGAAGCGCCCATAGTCCACTTCATCCATGCCGCTGCGGGCAAAGGTCTCCAGGTCCTGCCTGCCCTCGCTGCGGAGGAGCCGCACATCGCCCAAGCGTGCCGTGAAGTCGCCCAGGCGTTTTTGGAAATCGGCCGTGTACTGCAGGGGCGAGATGTGGGAGATGCTGCAGGGTTGGGGCCAGGCACCTCCATCCCAGTAACCCCACTAAAGCTTGTGCATGCCCATGCTGTTACCAGAAGCTCTGGCTGGAGCCAGCCCTCACCTTGGGGGTTTTTAGATGCTCATCCAGGTCGTAGGACCTGTCGAGCTGCAGCACCTCCCACAGCCCCGCGCCGCTCTTGCACTCCCTGGAAGGTAAAGGGATGTTGGCAGCGTGACCCCAGATTAGCCCTCTGATGTATAGGGGCAGAGGTGGGCTTCTGCAGCACCCACCGGTACGTGGCGCTGAGGTTGGAGTCCCTCCTGAGGTTGAGTTGACGGGTGAGGTTCATGGACGGAGGCAGGTTCCCGGGGGTGTCGATGAACTGGGCCAAATGGGAGGAAAAAGAGGGTCGGTGTCAGGCGCGGGCATTCCCAGCAATGATTTTGGGGGGTCCTCTGCCCTTGCAGGTGTGTCCTGGGGTACCCTATACCAGCCAGAGCTAATCTTGCCTTTATTTGTACAATCCCCATCGCAGAGCCTCGCCAGGCAGCGTTCGGAGGGAAAGCGGTGGACAGCCCTGTGCAGAGAGCAGCCTGTGTGTGCACAGCCATGGGACGAGCCCTGATCCCAATCCCGATCCCTCTTTCAGCCCCATTGCAGCATGCACCCCAAGGATCTCCAAACGACCAGAGGACAGGGGGTCGCATCGTTACCTCGCAACTTAACAGCACAAGGGCAATTCCCTGCTGCTGCTGCAAATCCAAGAACCTAATCCTAAACTTAATCTTCTGGTTTAGGATGGGGCTTTTCTGGATGGGTTTAGGGGGAGGACACAGACGGTTTGGAGGCATTTTGGTGCACGCAAGGAGAGATTTACAGAGCAATGGGTGGATGCGTGGCCACCCACCTTATAAATCTCCTGGTTGACCCAGTTCCTGCAAACCAGCGTCTGGATGTTGCCCCCAACCAGGAAGGTGGTGAAAACCAGGAGGATGAGGAGCCAGGAGAACAGGAAAGCCAGGCCCACGCCGCTGGAAGAGGGAGAGGAGACGCCGGCGGCGGCTTTGCAGACCCGAGCGGGCAGAAAGGCTTGTGAGGACGTGCCCGGCCGGCTGCAGCCCTGCGGCTCCCTCCCGCGCCCGGGCACGCCAGCCTGCCTGGGAAGGGCCCGCGGGAGTGGGGTGTGCCGGGCAGCGGGGCCGGGGCGCGGGAGCTGCCGGCTCCCAGGGAGGAGCAGCTTCTCCCAAACCCGCCGGCGCAGGCGGTGGCTTCAAAAGCCTTTCCACTCGGCCGGCTCCGGGTCCCTCCCTTGGCTTTGCCCTTCTATTTTTTGGGGGGGTGGGAGGGGTGAGATGGCAACAGCCCCCTCCAGCACCCAGAAAGATGCTTACACCAGGAGAAACTTGGCGCCGGCTTCTCCTCGGCACTCGTAGTCGCTTGGGTCCTCCCGCTTGGAGAGCCCGTATGCCCCCAGGGCCATCCCTATCACGTTGCAGGCCAGGATGAGGAGGATGATGGAGCACAGCACTGTGCCCGCGATCCACCTGGAGGAAAGAGCAGCAGGGCACAGCCTCGAGATATGGGGCTGATGCACCAGCTAGGGCTCAGGGGGGGCTCAGCACCCATCTCTGCTGTACCCCCCGCACCCCTTCATGCTCCCCAGTGTCACCTGTACCGCTCGAAGCGCTCCACCTCCCGGAGGTACGGCTGGCTCCTGTCCTCCGCCTTCACCAGGGCTTCGCTGACGGGCCGGGTGTAGTCGGGGAGGGGGAAGGCATCGGCGATGGACTGCACCTTCTCTGTCACGCGGGCCATCTCGTCCCGCAGATCTGCGGGGCCGAGGCCATGCTGGAGCGGTGGATGGTCCCCACGGCCCACCCTATGTCCCCAAACTGGGACTCGCCCCACAGAGGGTGTCCCCGCTCAGCCTGGCCGTCCCACTCACCCTGGATGACTTGCGCCATCCTCTCCACGGCCAGCTCTGGGATGGAGTTGAAGGTGCCATTGCCCTGTGAGGAAAGAGGGGGTCCTGAGCGGCTCGGCCGGGGCTGCCCGTGAGTGTCGGGCCCCCCTGCTTCACCCTGACCCCACCAACCTGGCGAATCATCTCCGCAAAGTCGCTTCGGGGCAGACCAGCCAGCGCCTTCAAAACCTTCTCCACCGATGGCACCTTGGAGTAGAAGAAGTAACCCATGAGCCTCGGGGCTACCGGAGGGGTGATGGTGGGGGACCAGCACCCCGTCCCACCTTGCCGTAGTCGGCACCCAGCTCCAGGCTCTGCGCCCTGCCCAGGACGCTGGCGCAGGAGGTGCAGCGCGGGTCGTCCAGCAACGCGACCACGCGCCGACGCCGTTCCCGCAGCGCCGGCTCCAGCTCAGCCCGCGCTGCTGCCAGCGCCCGCGCTGTCTTGTCGAGAATCTGTAAATGGTGCAGCGAGGTCTGTAGGTCTTAAAGAGAAAGCCCAGGGCTAGTTCACGCTGCTCCGCTCGGCCGCCCCGGCTCTCCGGCGAGGCTTTGGCACTGGCCCCGGGGAGAGCTGCGCTCGGCCGTACCTCCAGCCCTGTCCTGCAGGTCTGCCAGTGCCGCGTAGGTCATCGCCTTCAGCTGTGCATGGATGGAGAGCCCCACGCTCCGGCTGAGCCCTGCAAGGCATCAGGCACCCTGTCAGCATTTCATCCCGGTGGGAAGCTCAGGTGGGTGCCCACCAGTGCCCGGCGCGGCGCTTACCACCCAGGTCGGAGATTATCTGCTGTCGAGGCACCTCGAACTGGTCTACCACCATCTGCACGCCCTGCCAGAAGAGAGGAGACGATTGGCCGGGGGTAGCAGCCACCGGGAGGGTAGGAAGGCCCACATTGCCATTCAAAATACACTTTTAATGCGCATTTTAATGCACCACCTCCTCTCGCCTCCCAGACTACTCCATGAAGGAAACGCGGCCACCCCTGGGCTGCACCCCACGCCGGGGGGGAAGCTGGTGGAGGACCCACCTGGGGGACGTTGGCGATGTGCTGCCGCAGGGTGCGCAGGGTGGCCGGCACGGCCCCCAGCCCCGGCTCCATCTGCCCCTTCACCCGCTGGCTGGTGACGAAGGCACAGACGACGCTGGTCCTGCCGGGGACGAGCAGGCGGTGATGGGGCAGCCCGGCAGAGCGTCCCGGACGCATAGAACACGGTTCCCTGCCCCGGGGTGAGGGGGGCCAGTTCACGGGGTGCTTTGGGGGACTCACAGGATGACGAGGGAGGTGAGGGACAGGCAGGCTAGCAGGCAGTGGCGACGGCAGCCCAGCGAGCGCCGGTGGGCACGCAGGCGGCCTCCACACCGCCGGCGGCTCCGGCAGTAGCAGAAGCACATCCCGGCCACTGGCACAGCCACGGTGAAGAGCAGAGCCACCGCGGCGCAGATGACATAACCCAGCTCATACTGCACCACCTATGTGATGGGAGAGTCCGGTTGGCACCAATGCACCCAGCTTGGGGTTCCGCATGTGCCCAGGTGCCCCATCCCGAGCGGATGCCATCCCCGTGGGATTCCCCACCCCACGTCCTGGCTCACCTGCAATGTCTGCACCGAGCCGGGGTCGTTCAGGGCCGCCCTGAGCAGCTCTGCGAAAGAAACCGCGGCACCGGTAAAAGAAGTCCCGCTTGATGCACGCCCAGCCCTCCCCAGGCAGCGAGGCCGGGATGGAGTCAGCATCCCCCTCCATGAGGTGGCTCAGACCCCCCGGAGCAGCTCTGGACGTGGGGATTGCAGCCGGCTCCAGGTATTGCAAAACCCCGGTGGTCTTGGGACCCGTGGCAATGGGGTCCCAGCTCCCCATCTTGGGGCTCACCTGTGGGCAGGGGGTTTTGCTGGATGAGGTCCAGGCAGCGCCGGACGAGGCCGTAGAGAGGATCAAGCGAGCTGGGTACCCGGTGCAGCGCCGGCACCCGAATCTCAGCATGCCTGTCGGTGAAGCGGAGGACGCCGCCGGGGCTGGCAAGGTGGCACTGCTGGGTGCTGGCGGGACGCAGCAGCACCCAAGCCAGCAGCAACCCAGCTGCCCGCATGGCTTCGGCGGTGGGGAGAGAGCCGGGGGGGCTCTGTCAGCCGGTGAGCGGGCAGAGGGGCATGCCCGGCCCCGGATGGCTCTCTCCGTCTCGGCTCGCTGCTCCGGGAAACCTGCCTGACGGGTCGGCCGCCGCGCAAAGCCCAGACGCTGCCGTGGCTTGTTCCCCCGACGGGCTCCCTGGGGCGGCTGGGCTTGGTGGGGCTGCGTGGAGGCGTCTCCCAAATCATCCCAGGCCTGTTTCGCAACCCCTGGCATCCCTGAGTCACTGCTGCGGGATCCCCACGGTCAAGGCCGTTCCCAAAACGGGTGGCAAAGCCCCTCCAGGATTTTGGGGAGAGGGCCAGGTGGCGATGAACCCCCTGTTCTTGGGCTGGAGGGTGCTCGTCCCCACCGCAGCCACCTTGGAAGGAGGGGTCTGGGATTTGGACATCACTTGGGGGGTGGAAAAGCCCTTGCAGATGGATCCACGTCCACAGACAGGGTCCATGCAGAGCAGGATCACCCTTTGCAAAAGCATCCTGAGACTCAGGGTAGCAATGGGCTGGGAAGAAGGGAAAACGGGGGGACACACATGGAGAGGCACAGCAAGCCCTGGCTAGCAATGTCCGCTTGTCAGCCAGGTGTGAGATGAATTTTCTGGGCTCAGCCGGTCCCTGCCTCACACCCCGAGGCAGCCGCGGCTCCTTCCCAGAGCAGGATCCTGCTCGCCAGCATGGGCTGAGCACTAATTACAGGGTTGGCTGGAAATGAGGGAGGTTCAACCTGATTTCCCTGGTGCGGAGGGAGCAGCCCCCGTGTCCCCAGACAGCCGCAGGGCGCCCTGAGAGCTGGGCCCCCTGCTCAGCCGGGCGAGTCAAGCCGGCCCTTCCTCACCACCAGCTGCTGACGCCTCTGTCCTCCTGGCGTTGATGCTAATCCATGTGGTTTTCCTCCCTCTGGAAAAGGGGCTTTTCTCCCAGCTGGAGATGCTAGCAGCATCTTTCCAGGCTGGGCACAGGGTGCTGCTCCCCGCCACCCTCTTGGGAATGAGATGCCATGGACTGGAAAATCCTGCCCTGGCTTGGCTGAGTCCCCATCCCAGGACAAAACTCCCAGGGCCAGGAAAGCGTGGAGGTTGAAAAGCAATTACGTGCATGGTACATATATATTTTTATATATATATATATATATATGAATATGTGTCTGCGTATGGCAAAGGAGCCCTGGCCACTCATGCTGCTACTGGGGCGGTTATGGTGATGCTGGTGATGATATCCCATCCCCATGATGATTTCCCATCCCCACGATGATATCCCATCCCCAAAATGATTTCCCATCCCCACGACGATATCCCATCACCACAATGATTTCCCATCCCTATGATGGTTCCCCCTGCCCACAATTTCCCATCCCAACAATGATATTTTTTGGGGGAGGTGATTTTCGTGTCCGAGGGGAAGGGATGGGGCCGGCACCGGTGACCCTGCGATGCCGACACATGTGTGCTGCCCCGTCCTGCCTCAGAGACGAGGATGGAAGGGTCTGGGGTATTTTTGAGTTGTTTTTGTCCTCGCCCTTTCTGTCCCAAGGGGCAACTGCTGCTCCCAGCTATGGTGGAACTGTACCGGTACTGTGTGGCCATGGTGAGCCTTAGTGGGGGTCCGCAGGTGGTACTTGTGGGGGTTGCTCCTAGTGGGATGGGGGATGCTGGTACTGGGAGTACCAGTACGAGCATAGGGTGGGCATGCTGGTACCAAGGCAGGGATGCTGGTACCAGTGCTGGCACAGGGTGGGGATGCCAGTCCTGGGGCTGTGATGTCGGTGCTGGGGTGAACCACGGTGCTGGTGCTGGTACTGGGACAGTGATGCTGGTACCAGCACAGTGATGCTGGTACTGGGGCGGTGATGGCCGTACTGGGGCAGTATTGGGGCGGTGATGGCCGTACTGGGGCGGTACTGGGGCGGTGATGGCCGTACTGGTCGGTGATGGCGGTGCCGGTGCCGGGGCTGTTGTACCCACTTCTAACCGCTAGGGGGCGCAACAGCCTCAGGCGCTGCGGGCGGTGGGCGTTGCCTCTCAGCGGAGGGGGCGTGGTCTGCTCAATGGGGGCGGGGCCTCAGTGCGGTTTCGCCGGCGTGGACGGCGGCCGCGTGGGGTCAAGGTGGCGGAAGCGGAAGTGGCGTTTGACGGGCGGGGGGACCGGCGCCATCGCCATCATGGTGGGCAGAGGGGCCTTCCGCGTACCGGACCGGTGAGTGCGTCTCCTCTGTCTTGTCCTCACGCAGCTCCGCGGCTGTCTCCAGGCCTAGGGGCTTCCCGGGAACTGCCCCGGCTCGCTGCGGCGGCGTGGGGCCCGGTGCTGCCGGCAGCCGCGGGGCCCGGCCGGGCCCTGACGGCGGCGGCGCTGCGTCGCTCATTACATTGAATGTATGGCAGCTCTCTGGCAGCGGGAAGCCGTAGCTTAAAGCTTGGTGGACTTCGGGTTGGAAGGGTGAGGGTCCCCGGGCCTGGGGGTTTTGAGGGTCCCCGGGCGGGTGGGTAGCGGGGCCGGTCCCCGGTTCAGCCGTTTAACGTCTCCGTGTTGCGGGTTTTAGGTGGACCGACTATCTCCCGCTGGGCAGGAGGATGCCGGGCACCCGCTTCATTGCCTTCAAGGTCCCCCTGAAGCAGGTAAGCACTTGCTGATGCCCTGGGGCTGTTTGAGGTGGAAAGGGGCCACGGGAAGGTATCACTTTGTGGAGAATCAGTGAGTGAATTCCTTCCAAAAAACGAGAAGGAGTGTCACTAGGTCATTTTCTTGTTTATTTTCGGTAACTGGATCATAACCTGCAGGAAAGAGGAGCACAGCACGGTAGCTGCTGTTTGAGCAGACAGAGTGTGTGACAGGATGGCGGTGGTATTCGTGCTGTGGGGGTGACCAGGAATGGCTTCTGGGGGTCTTTGGCAGCTTTCTGGGTGCCAGCAGCACGGCCCAGGCACCCTGGATGCAAGCCGGTCTGCGTGGGTTGGCTTTGTTAGGGCAGGAGGGGTGCTGCGGGCAGCCCCCGCTGGCACTACCAGGTGCCCAGGGGCTGTGCAGCCCAACAAATGCAGTGCCAGAGCTGAGCTTTGGGAGCGGAGGCTGTGAGGGGTCAGTGTGGCAGCACCGCTGCCCACCCAGCTGTGTCTGGAGGTCCCTGCCACTGTGTGCTGGTGTTGTCCCGCAAAAGGGGTTCGTTTACCCAATGTGCAAACCAATAACACACAGAGTCGAGGTATTTTCAGACTAATTTCATTGATGCGCATGAATGGGTGCCTGTCTCAAGACAGCCCACCTTTGTCTTAAAAATCCTCGCATTTATATACTTAATTAATACATAATCATTGTTATTTTCCTTAACAATTGGTTCTTTCTTCTTTGCCCCTCGTGTAAATTGGTGCACAGACTCAGTCTTCTTCCTTCATTGTCGTCTTTTGAGTAGGTGGTCAATGAGTCGGTGATCACAATCTCCCCCTGTAGGAATTACCTTTTACCTACTTCTTCCCTAATCTTGGCAGTTCCAAGCGGTTCTTCAAGGTTTATTGATCAGACCGCAATCCATTACCTTTTCTGACATAAACATAAAGCCCCATTGTCTAGTAGTTAGTTCCTAAACCCTAAATCATGTCTAGTTATTGTTTCCCTATTTTAAACATTAACTGATGGGGGGTCTACACAGGACTTTAGCAGCTCCCTGGTTATTTCAATCATATTATACATATTAATTGATAACACTGGGGCGAGCTCTGCTCCAGAGTGGTTTGAGTGCAGGAGTTATGCCTAAAACAAACACTCTGGGTCATGTCCGTGGGGGTTGTGGAGCTTGTGATGGGGAGCAGTGCTGTTTGCTCACCTCTGTTTGAGCTGCAAGCCTTTTTTATAGCACATTTGTCATGCTACAGTGTTTTGCCACAGTATGAAACCTTCAGTCAGTCCTGGAAAGCCTCAGGTGAACAGTCCCAAAGCAGTGAGGGCCTGAGCACGTCCTGGTTTGGCTCAGTGCAACTTGTGTGTCAGTCTGCATCTGCCTTTGCTCCTTGCCTGCGTCTTTCTCTTTGAAGGGTTGATCTTTGGGAGGTTCTGGAGCATGAACCTCTTCCCACCAGTCGCAATGCACCTGCATTTAATGTCTGCTCTTAAATGTTATATCCCCTCAGAGCTTTGATCAGAACCTTCATCCAGAGGAGAGATTTTCCCCTCGTGACCTCATTAAGAAAATCAAAGAGCAGAAGGAAGAGCTGGGCTTGATCATCGACCTGACGTACACAACTCGCTACTACAGGCCAGAGGTCAGTCTTGGTCTTGCTGTCAGGAGAGTGAAGCTCTGTGTAAGCCCTGATATTGCTGATAAAGTGGAAGATGTTTCTTGCAAGAAGATAACTTTAAAGAGTGTGATGCACTTGAATTCTCCGGCAGGGGATCTCTAATTGATAAGAAATCTCTAATTGATAAGAATAGTCGTGCTTTTTCTGGAAATTATTGACTGACTTTCTTGTAGGAGCTCCCAGCCACACTCTGCTACTCAAAGATCTTGACAATGGGACATGAAATACCAAACAGGCACACCATTTTTCAGTTCAAATGCGTTGTAAAAAAGTTTTTGAGAGACAACAAAGACAATGGTAAGTGTGGATTTCCCTTACTTTGCTGTTGTTGGGAAGGGCACTGCAGACTTGGAGGCCAGGGAAGTTTTAATGAACAGCATGAATTTTTTTGCCTTCTCGTGGTATGTGAATGTCAAGGCTGTAAGGTTGGTTTGTTATGGTAAAGGAATTCACGCTGGCGCTCTGATAATTTGGCAGCGAGTCGAGTTTTAATTGAGTTTGAGACTCCATCTCTAGACTGGCTGTAAATACTGATTGCTTTTTTGGTAGCGGTGTAAGCAGCAAGCTGTTAGTGCTTAGGAAATGTGGGATAGCTTTTTGTGGAGCTTTTAAATACATCCTCCCTGCAGTGAGCTGTGTGACCATGCAGATGAGTCACAGAATTAAATGAGTTAATGAGCTGAATTGGTGGTGCTAATTAGACATAAATAGAGTGATGTTTCGTGATCGTTTCTGTTGATTTACAGTGGTGTCGCTGTTGGAGGGCAAATGCAAATGGGCTTGTTCTGGTGGGATTTTGGAGAAACAGCACTTAAATATAACCGGATTGTTGTGCGTTACAGATAAACTCATTGGAGTTCATTGCACGCATGGCTTGAACAGAACTGGCTACCTGGTTTGTAGGTGAGTTGTCCTTAGTCAAACTGAGTTAAGTGGTGGCATTGCCAGCTTCTTGTTGCTCCAGGAGGAAATAGTGTTGCACCAGTAAAACAAGAGTCAAGTGATCTGCGTAGTCCCAGACTTGCACGGATTTAACGCTTTTCAGCTTCGGGAAGGTGGTTGTTAGGGGGCACATTTTATCCCTGATTTCAGCAGACCAAATGCTGATACTTCATTCTGGCATGTAAATAGAAGCTCTAAAAACTTCCCAGTTACTCTTTCTTTTTGAATCATCGCTAACCTGACAATGTTTCCATAGTTAATTGTGTAATTAGCGCTTTCTTGCTGATCTGTTCAGGTACCTGATTGATGTTGAAGGAATGGACCCAAATACTGCAATAGAGTGTACGTATGTGTATGTTCTTGTTCGATGTGAAATGTTTATTGTGGACTTGTGGTTTTAGATGGCCAAAAGGTTTGGGCTAGCTCCATGGAGGTAACTGTGTGTTTTAACTGTGTGTGTGTGTGTGTTTTCCTGTCGTGTAGAATGGGAGCTGGAGGAGGGGAGGCGTTGGGGGTTCTTTGAGGTAATTGGAAAGAAGAAATTAAGTTTATGGCCTGACTGTGGAGCTAACCAGAGTTGAGTGAACATGGCGGGGGGGCACTGAGCACAGGTTGGATCGAGCTGTGCTGCAGCTCTGCCTGCGTGTCTGCCTTGTGACAGGCTGTCGTGCAAAGAGTGGTATCCTGAGTGGAATCACCGTATGTGACCTGAGTGTTGGAAGTATTGGTTGAAGGGGTTAAAACCCTTCTAAAGAGTTTAAGGGCTCTGCAACCCCAAAGATGACTTGTACAGAGCGTCCTTGTAACTCAGACCCGTCTCTCTCCAGTGTTCAACAGAGCTCGAGGGCATCCTATAGAGAGAACCAACTATATCCAAGATCTTCGGAAAAGATCCGTAAAAAAGTAAGTCTTTTTGTGTGCATGAGCGACTGCATATGCCCAGGGAGAGCTGCTGTCAAGCAACAGATGTTAAATGTGACTAGCCCCTAGGAAGGGAGGTAGAATGGGTCAGTAGGTAAGGAGGAAGGTGGGCATTTGGAAGACCAGGGTTTAAAGATCTCCACAGGCCTGCTGCCCTTCCTTTTTTTCAGGGAACAGTGATGCAAAGGGGTGGGTTTTTTAAGTGTAGAAGAGCTGTTGTGATTACTTGGTGAGTGGTTTGTGGACACAGTCAAGACATACAGAATTCTTCTTAAGGAACTGCGGACTAAAGAATTTGGGTTCAGGCCCCTTCAAAGAAAAAGCCGGCGCTACACCAAACACTAAAAACCAGATGGCCAAACATCATCTGCATCGTTCGAACCAATCCCCCTTAGCGGTACCCAGGTAGGTTTTTGCTTCTTGCCTCTGTGCATGCTGTTCAGCTGAACAGATGGAACAAAAAGAGCTGCTTTCTCACTTTTAAGAAACTTAAACTTGGATTTTTACAAGCCGCAACTCACACAAGAGAGTGCCCGTTGCCTTGCTGTCTCTGCCGTGGGGGAAAAAAACCTCCCTGAAACTTGTCTAGAGCCTATGTTGAAGTGTTCCTTGTGTCTGTAAAGCTTTTTGCCCTTGAAGAACATACTTGTGCCTGTAGGTGCAGAGTAACGTAACTGACAGTGTTGGCACTAGTTCCCAGTGGGGCTGAAAGGTTCTCAAGCTGTCTGAGAGGTTTCAGGGCCAAGAGGACTTTGAATTGGGTGCCGAGTGAGGCAGCTCTTCCCTGAGAGTGAAGCGGTAACTCTCTTTCTGTTCCTAGGCTCCTCCCGTCTCAGCAGGGATGGCAGGGGAACAGTGAATGCAGGTAAAGAGCTTCCTCTTGACCTGGGGTGCGTGTCCTGGATGGGAGATGACCTCTGGCAGCTTCTAGCTGTGGGGGAGCTCCGAAACCGTCTTGGGAGCAGTTGTGTGGTAGCCAGTGCCTGCTTCTGGTGGAGCAGTGGGTCGTTCAGACCCGCTCGTCAGGAGCGTGCAAAATGTTTCCTGCTGAAAAGTTCCCTTACTGTAAGAAATCAGCATGTAGGAAATAAGCTGCTAGATGGGTGTTCTTCCTGGGTGTCGCATTGTTCAGGCTGTAGCAGAAGGGCCCGGGTGAATGTGGAGGAACCGAGGGGATTCATGGCCCTTTCGGGTTCAGCGTACAGAGAGACTGAACAGGGCCGTGACTTCTCCTGGTACTGACTTCTGAATTTTTCTTCTAGAAACTCCAGCAGCGCCAAGAAAAACCGCAGGCGAGGCGCCAAGGCACAGGCACAACACCAGGGGCTGGCGCGTGAGCACGGAGCGACAGAGCAAAGGCAGCCACGCAGTTTGGCAGCGAGGAACTGTTGGGTTTCGTTGCCCACTAAGGAGCGGCACAATGGACTGTCCTTTCCCACCCAGAGCTCCCACCTGTGCCCATCCCAGGAAACGAGAGCGGCCAGGAGACGCAGACGCCGGCATAGGAAACCTGTTGTGACAGCGTAGGGAACGTTGTATGCAACAGAAGCTTGTCCAGGGCTGCGTCTTCACCCCAGAGGAGCTCTGAGATGGGTCTCTCACTGCTTGAACAAGCGGCTTTGCCGTAACTTCCACCAGCAGTTGGGAACTGCAAATGCAGATGATCTTAATCTTAACACAGCTCTTTTTTAAAAAATTTTTTCCTCCCCACCCTGTCCTGTCCTTGATACTTTTACAAACCTCACAGAAATTTTTTAATCCTATGTCATAGCGGAGTCATAGCTCCGCTCCTTGAGGGATGCGGAGAATAAACATGGACCCAAATGCAGCTGGAATAATCCTAAAGAAACATTCTCTGGAGCGTCCCTTTAACCTTCAACAAAAAGGGCTTTTCCTTGATTTCCTCAATACGTAACAAGAAATAAGATTCAGACTGAAACTAGGTGATTTTTTATTTATTTTTTTCGCTTTTCACCCGCTTTTGCTAAAGTAAATTTCCGCACTGCGTGAACCTCGAGCCCTGGTTGTGGAGCAGTTCTTCCCATCCACCCCCTCCCTCCCCCCCCCACCCCGAGATGGGCCTGACGAGCCCTGCAGGATGCGCTTCGGCTCTCACCCGAGCGGCGGGTTGTTGGGCGGTGGCCTATAGCCACGCGGCCGGTCCGTTTTGGGGTGAGAACGGGTGTTTTCGAGGTGAGAAGAGAGCGGTGCAGCCGGGAAGGGAGCTGGCCCTTTAAGGGTCGGGGCCGGCCTCTGACGTCATGACGCCGGGCTTTCCGCTAAGGGAAAGGAAGCGGCCCCTGGGTCGGGCGGAAGCGGGAGGTGGCTGCGTCGTGCCCAGATGTCGCGACGCCTTTTGATTGGCTGCTGAAAGCGGGGGGCGGGGCGGCGCTGTCTGCTTCGGCAACAACCCGGAAGCGCTGAGGGGAGGCGGCGGGTGACGGCGCCTTCTCGGCGGCAGGTCAGGGCCGGGCCCGGGCACTGGGGTCTGCGGGGGGGTCCATTCCTCGCTTGAGGGGCCAGGGACTGGAGGGAAAGCTGCTTTGGGGATGGGAGGGGGCCATTTCTGTCCTGGGGGACTGGGTCGTCTCGTATCGGGGTTCCCTTCGTGGGGCTCCAGCCAGGGGGGATCTGTCTGTGGGTATCTTTCCCTTTAGGAAGTAGGATCCGTTTTGGGGCTTCCCTTGCTCTGTTGTGGGGAGCTGGCAGCCCGTGGGGGCTTTGGTTGGGGGATCTACTTTTTCTTAGAGGGGAAGGGCCGGAGGAGGGGGGGCTGTTTTGGGAGTTACAGGCAGTGCTGGAGGGTTCCTTTACTCTCCCTTACAGGGGAGGGGCTGTGGGAGTTCTGGAGAGCTCTGATTTGGAGGGTGGAGTGGGTCTTTCTCTCTCTTGGTGGGCAATGGTTGGGGGGGGCGTCTGTAGTTTGGGGGCTAGCAGCTCCGGGTGAGTGGTTTGGGTGCTGTCTTTATCTTGAGGGCTGCTGTGGGAATTAGAGGGGGAGCCCTGGGTTGGGAGTACCGGGAGTTACAGTGTGTGAGTGGTGTCTGTTTTCTCCTGGGGGAGAAGGACTGTGGAAATTGGCAGGGGGCCTTTGGTTTGGGGAGATGGCTCAGAGCTCTGGCTTGGGAGAGCAATTGAAGCCACCCTGCCCAGTAGAAACATCAGTGAGGCACAGAGGCTGAAGCCCACTCTGAGCTGTGGTTCTGTCACACCCCATAAGTGAGTGCTTTGACACAGCAGCCTCTGGCAGGACCGAATCTCACAGCCCTTATTTAGGGCAAGAGGCCGGTGGAGGCTCTTCCAGGATATGGGCTGAGAAATGTGGGCTTGCCGGCCTTAAAAAAGGGGCTACTGCTTGAAGGTAGCCCTAGAAAGGCAACCCCTCTGCCAGTCAGGATCTTCAGGCAGTGCCTAGCTCAGCTTGGGACCTTTCCTCCGTTTAGGAAGGAGCCACAGTAAATCGTGATGTTGTGTATGTGGCAGTCACGTTGCTGGAAGGCTTGCAAGGTGCTCTGGATTCAGTGCTGTGATTTCATAATTTAACCCTTACGCTGGTCTGGGATGGCTTTTCCAAGGGAAAACTGCTTTTGGTGCGGGGGAAAGAGCATTGTGGAGCATTTCTGGGCTCGCTGCCCCTCAAACAGTCTTGACGCTTCCCCTGCTTCGAATTTATCGGCTTGTGCCATGGGGCTGTGGGCGAGAAGGGGTTTGTTGGAGCCAAGCAGGAGTCAGATGCATGGATCAGGTCGAGGTGCATTCCTGGGGTGACAGGCGTGCCTCCTGCAGCACGGGGGAGAGAGGGATTGCAACTGTGCCCGGGAGAGAGCAATTTGGGATTGAGCTTGTTGGGTAAGGACAGATCTGCTGAGCAGCAGCGGCTGGAAGGTTGGCCTTCAGCTCCATCCTCTTTTCACTGCTGTGTAAGCAAAGTGGTGGATGCTGCAGTGTTGAAACTCAGTGTAAAGCTGCTTCTGCTCAAGTCTGAATGAAACACTTTGGCCATCTCAGTCCAGGCTAGTGACCAGCACTTGTTCTGTTATGTGGGGAGACAACTGGGAGGGAAGTGCTGCTTTGGGTAGGATGTGGATGGGTCAAACCCTAGCTTGAAATCGGTTACCAAGGACTGAACTAGAATTTGTGGCTGCCTTTCAGGTAATAAAGCTAAATATCCAAGCACTGTGCCCAAAAAGAGCTGGACTTCTCCCAGATTTCTCCCTCAGGACTGAACTTGGCCCATGTATTAAACGCTTTTCTGCTGAGGGGAGGTGATTTCTGTCAAGGACAGACATTCCTGAGGAAACTGGATGAGTTACCTGGTTTACACTGGTTTTGATGCACTTGACTTTACTCCCACCACAGAGTTCGTCAGCCTTGTGGCAGCTTTGATGTGTGTCATTATGCCTGACCACGCCGACGTCAGCCTCCCGCCGGAGGAGCGAGTACGAAGACTGATCCAGGTGGGAAGTGCTGTGGAAGTGAATGAGGACATCCCCCCACGACGCTACTATCGCTCCGGGGTGGAAATTCTCCGCATGGCGACCGTTTACTCAGAGGAAGGCAATATCGAGCATGCCTTTATTTTGTACAACAAATACATCACGTAAGAGCAGCATTGCTTCGTTTGCAAGTAACCTGTGTCGATACAAGGGGTTGTGGGTTTGGTATTGCATGTTTTGAGCGTGTCTAAACACTGTGAGGCCTTGCTGAGCTGGAAGAACTGGGTTCTGTCCAGAGCTCTGCTCCTTTTGAATTTCGATTCCCACAGAGGTGAGGATGCAACTGGTTAGACTGACGAGGAGATGTCGTAAAGGTGTGAGGTACAAACCCACAAATGCTGCTCACCTCTATGGAGAAGGGTTGTAGAAGTTCCCTTTGAAACCAGGCTGATCTTGTATTCCTCTGTCTCTCTGCTAGTGGAGACTCCTGTCAGCAGGAGGGAGGTTTTGTCTCCCTGCATGTCAAAGCTTGCTGGTGTTTTATCACCGCAGAGTGGCTAGATTGGCCTCGATTGTCGCTAGGTTGACCGTGACATCATATGGATCAGCAAGGATCCGTGGTAGAGGATCTCGGTATCGGGTGTCTACCTGGGAAGGATCTAGGCTGGTTGGTGGTTTCTCTAATAAACTGCCTTTGGAGGGGAAGCCTGCTTTACGCTTAAGTTACTACAGCCTCTTACAGCAGGCAGTGAGTTCCTTCTTCAGGTGGAGGGACCGGTTGTAGGTTTAGTTTTACATCTCAGGTAGAATATAATCTCTCCCCGAAACACACACTCATATACCCAAGCCATTCCTTGGAGGGATGTGGGGAAGAGTTCTGGGTCGAAAGAACCTGATCCCAATCAACTGGTGAGTTTCTTGGGTACTGAGTGCCCTTCTAGAAAGCCGCAGATCATATATAAACCCAGCCAACACCCTGTTTGGTGTTTCAGCTGCCAGGCCTCCAGCTGTAGGGTCTACATTCTGTGTAGGCAAGTGCTGAGCTACATATTCTCGCTGTCATCTCCGCAGCTGCCCAGAAATGAGACATCTTGGGTCTGAAACCCCGCTGCCATGCCTGCCGAGCCAAAGCATACACCGTGTTAACGCGGTGACGTGGTGTCAGGTCTGGATTATGTCTGAGCAGCCCAGAGTATGACTGGAGCAAACATGTGCCCTTCTGTGTAGCTGTGCCTGTGGGTGCTTAAAGGGCTGAAAACTGTGATCCTCAGAAAATATCCCAATGGCACGGAGATTCCTGTTCCTGTAGTTTTTTTGACCAAAAGCCTGTCCCTCCCGCTCTCGCCCAGTGCCACGTTGGTATGGTCTCTGCTGTGGCCACGCTACCTGCTTATCCAGAATGTGGTTGGCATCTCTGTGGGCATTTTCTCTCCCTGCCCCTATGTGCAGGGTTCCTGCCCCTTAAATCGAATGCATTTTTCTCTGATTAGCTTTTCTTCCCGCCTTGTACTTCCTGAGCTTTTATGGGCATTGTAGCGAGTGCCCTGGGAGGCTGCACAGGGAGCTGGGAAGTGTAAAACCCTCGGGAAGGTTTCCAGGCTGGTTACGTAGCTGGGGCCAAAGGAGAAACTGTTTAACTAAACAAATGAACTAAAAGCACCTTTGCTGTTTCATTATAGCAGTGATAGGTGCTGGCATGTTTTCTCTCCAGCAGCTTTCAAATGCTCATGGTGTTTACGTTAGCCTGGCTGCTGGGCTACCAGGAAGGTGAAAAAACCTTCCCTCGGTGTGATTTCTCCAGTGCTGATGAATAGGAGCTGTTGCCCTGGATTGTCCAAAGATACGAATTTAACGTCACGGTCTCATTTCTTTAAATGAAGATCTGATGCTGTAGCTCAAGTGGTAGGCTTGATGGATGGTTTTCTAGATGTCCTTCCCCAAGGGGCATGATCCAGAAGGCAAGAGCAGGGCACTGCTAATTGGAGCCTCTCACGGGACTTGCTCTGCTCTCCCCTTTCTAGGAAGGGGACTGGAATTCTTCCCCCAGTGCTTCAGTCCACATCTGCAGGTTGTGCTGTGGCTGTCCTTTCTCAGAGCCTGGCTCCCTGCCGGAGTGTATGGCCTAGTGCGGGCGCTTTCTGCATCAGGCTGTGCCTTTGGGAAGGGGAGGACTCCAGCCCTGAGAAGTACATGAGAGGTTTTTAGCATGGTGTGTTTGGTGGGAGTGAGCACATCGTCCTTGGGGGCGAGGTGTGGTCTGTGTAGCTTTAGGAAGCTGGTTTTCTCTTTATTTCCCTATACAGCACTCCCCAAGGCTGACCTCAAGGCCTGAATTACATGACGAGACTTGTGTCTTAGTGCCTGATTTGGACAGCCGTCGGCTTTGAGACAGTGTTGGCTAGTCATGGGCTAATCTCAAGATGGATCTGCACTGGGATTCCCATTGAGGCAGCCATTTTCCTGCTTGGCCTTCAGCCACCTGCTTGATCTTGTGCAGGTTGTTTGGCTGCACAGCAACGATCTTTCCCATGGGGAGACAAAGCTTGTTGCCCAGCCCTCGTTGGGGGGGGGCAGGAGGGTGGCACGGCTACCTCTTAAGAATAACCAGTCTGGACTTCTAACACACGCGTCTTGTCACCTTGTAAGACATCTGCTTGCTTGTCTTCTTGAACGGCTTCTTCTGTGTTGATCTGAGTGGATGTTTTCCTTGAACCGCCATCAGGCACACGTTTGATTTTGCTAGAGCCAAATAAGAAAGAAAAAAAAAAAAAAAGGTGGGAATTTTATTTTTATGTGGTGTTTGGGCTCCTGGTTTGCCTGCGTGGCTGTAAGCTGCTAGGATTGGCTCCAGGGGTTTGCGTGGGGTGTTGCAAGGGACTCAAGAAATGCCGGCTTGGCATGCGTGCCGTAGCAGCGCTTAAAAATAGCTTGTGATGTGGCTGCTCGGTGCCAAACAGCTGCTGCTCATAGTGGACTCAGGAGCAGGCGGAGGTTTCAACAAGCCCAAAACTCCTCGTGTTTCAGCCTTGCCAAGCCTCGGCTGGGCTGTCGATAGGAAACGTGAACTGTTCCTGCCCTTCCCCTGCCTCCAACCCCAGCCTGCTGCTGCCTAGTTTTGCCCCAAAGTTTTCCTCTGGCTGCCTGAGTCCTCGTCTCCTCCTGCTGCCCACTTTTTCCCCCCTTCCTGACTTGTGGAAACCCAGCTGTCTCTGCTGGTTTTTCCATCCTCCCCAGGCCAGCATCTGCTCTTAATCCTTCTTAATTAATCCCTTCCATTTTAATCTGCTAGCTGTTGGCAATGATCACAGCCTTGTTTTGTCTCCTCGACACAGTGACCTACTTCACAACCACCAGCCAGGAGCGGGGACCTTGCTCGGTGTTTCGGATTGAGCGACAGCTTCTCTGTGGCTCTGGGCTGTGACGTGGTTATGCTGATCCTGCGGTCTCTGGCGAGAGCATCCTCACGCTCTCCGTGGCAACCAGGAGCCTTTGTGGGTTGCAAAAAGTCCTTCCTTTTCCCAGAGGACTAAGGTTTCGAAGCAGCTGGGTTTATTTACTGCACACACAGAGGCTTCTCAGCGTGAAGAGTGTTCTCACTCTGTCCCCCCTGAGTTTTTCCCGCTTGGCTCTGCTTGGTTGGTTTGTGCTACTCCCTGGGGCATGGTCTAGTCCTCACTACTGTTATTACTTGTGCCTGGGCATGAGGCTTCTATTTAAAGGAGCTGGAGAGCATCCTCCTTCAGATGCTAAAGTGGTGTAGCAAAGAGCCACGAAGGAGGGCAGGTTTTTTTGCGTTATGCCCACAGGCTTTGTGGACACTCGGAGCACGTACAGCTCCACTTGCAGGAGACAAGGACTCGGCTAGGCTCACCGTGAGCTCACTCTGAGCACGCAGTCAGCAAGTGTGCCACTGGGGACTTGTTTGCAGAGGTAACTCGGGGATGGCTCAAACCTGGGGACCCTCACAGAGCTGAGCCAGCATGAATTGCGCTATGTCTGCGGGCTTTTTTCCTTGTTCTAGTGCTTGCAGTACTCTTTCTCTGCATCTTCACCACTGTGTCCTGCAGAGCTCCCTGGAAGGGGGGAACAGTTATTGTGTTTGTAGAGAAGCCAAAGATTAACCTGTTCGTAGTTGTGCTGGGAGCGGGATGATGTTGAGCTCAGTCTTGATTTCCCTCCCAGAAGTCTGCACAGGAATAGCCCTGCTGCGTGAAGTATTGCCCTGACCTTCTGGGGTGGTCGGGCCACAGAGCCAAAAGGCTTCTGACGCAGCAGCTGGGGATGTTGTGAACTTACTTTTAGCTTACCTGCAAGTTTTTTCTTTTCGAGGTCTGAATTAATTTCCTGATCTCTTGCACAAACTGTTTGTTCCTCTGTACAGAAGGACAGTGTGAGCACTGAGTCAGCCAAGTCCTTGAACTTGTGCGTAATCCCCTTGGATGCTTGCAGAGGTGTAGGCAGGTGCCCAAGGACCTTCCTGAATCACTGTCAGTGTCCTTGGTGTTTCAGACCGGCTTATTAATGTTTCTGTTCAAAACAAATATATTTATCCCTGAGGATCATCTCCAAAGTCCAGGTGGAAGAAAAATCTCCCGTGTGAGGCACTCCCCTGGGACTGAGCGAGATCTCCAGTGTCTCATGAAGAGCTCAGAAGGCCATTATAAGATGGAGGGTTTCCTGCAGAAAGGCAGATGACTGTCCTGACTGTGGGGAGCACAAAGCCCAGGAGGTGGTGCAGCAAGGGGACAGTGCTGGAAGGGAACTATCTGTACCCCCAAAATGTCACTTGCTATCTTGTATTTGTCCCTTTCAGTTGTGATTCAGAAGTGCAGTTTCTCTCCTGTGTTTGCAGGCTCTTCATTGAGAAGCTGCCACAGCACCGTGATTACAAAACTGCTGTCATACCCGAAAAGAGGGAGACAGTGAAAGTAAGTAGCAGCATTTCCAAGTCTTCAGTGGCTGCTGTCAGAAATGTTCTGGGGTCATCGACTTTGGGTTTTCATGGCTCTGGGATGAGCGATCCACACAAACGCTGAGAAGCCTTGGCTTGACCAGGCAGTCATGACCCCTTGGGAGTTATGGTTTGGGGGATTCTTACCCTGTTACGCTTGCGCTGGGCTGGCTGTGGTTGTCCAATTTACTTTCTGTTGAGCACTGGGGTGTCCTTTCTTTCCTGTTAAACTCCTTGCTTTTTAAAGACCACATGGCTTTTCTGTGCATGATGGCTGGATGCTTCATGTGGTGTTCCTCAAGGGATTTGCCAGGGGATCCTTGGAGATTGCTCAGAGCCACAAGAAGCTACCGCTCCTCTGCTCAAAATTGACCAGAAGAGCAAAGGACAACGCTGCCTGAGCTCATGCTCAGTGTTGTTGGCAGTGCTGTCTGTGCCACCCAGCTACAACATGCCTGTCTGCAGCCTGCCAGCCTGTCTGCACGTGGTGGTGGAGCTGCTTGGCCCTTCCTGCCTCGTGAACAAGTGGATGGTTTATAATCTCTGGGTGCTACATGTCCATTGATTCTCGCATCTGTTCAGGTCTTGTTTTCCTTGCCTTGGGGCTATTGCACTCTTATGACTGTGTTTCCTCCCTTCAGAAACTGAAAGAAGTAGCCTTCCCCAGAGCTGAAGAGCTCAAGGAGGAGCTATTAAAGAGGTACGCCAAGGACTATGCTAAGTACAAGGAGCAGAAGGTGAGTGAGAGGAGACAGGAGGCCTGTGCTCCCCAGAAGACACTCAGCCACCAAGGTTTGGAAGAGGGCAGGTCTCCAGGGCTCCCTGGATGCTTTGAAATATGAAGTCTGGGTAGCCCCAGCTTGCAGGGTCCAGCCTCATCACCTGCAGCACAGGGCTGTCCCAATAATATGTCTGCTGCCATTATGCAGGTGAATCTGTCAAGCCTCCCTGTATCTCTTCTTTGTGCATCCTGGAGGCAGTCTGAGCTGGGATTGTTGGTTGGTTGGTTTTTTTCTCTTTGTCACAACATGAAGTCTAGGTCTTATGATCCAGAAACTCAGCAGGCAGTTGGTAACAGCATGGGCAAGGATCTGGGGTTCTGTGGGCTAAGCAGAAAACTCTGCAGTCAGTTTTGCTGCAGACAGGTGAAATTTTTGAGCTGGGATAGAGGGAAATTAACCTGGAATTATATTTCTGTGGAAGAGGGAGGGTAAGGCAGCAGTTTTACTGCCCTGTTCTAGCTGGCTGTCCTGATGGAAGTGCGGATCTCTGTTTTGCAAGCTGAAGCTTCCTTGCAGGGAGTGCTGTTTGCTGGTTACCTTTTGCAGACCCTTTAGAAGTAGTCTGGGATTGCTGAGGGTCTGCAGTGCATAGGCTTCGTATTCTGCCTTGGGCTAGCATTCCTCTGTTTGCTGATGTTGGCGTGTTTCTCCTTGCAGAAGGAGGAGGAAGAGGAATTTGCACGCAACTTGGCTTTGCAGCAGCAGCTGGAAGAGGAGAGAAATCGGGTAGCCCTGATGAAGCAGCAGCAGGCAGAGCAAGAGCAGTTTCATGCCTTCGAGGAGATGATTCGGCGACAGGAGCTGGAGAAGGAACGTCTAAAGATAGTGCAGGAATTTGGAAAGCCAGAGCCAAGTCCTGAGTCTCTGGATGGACCCCTCATCCCTGGCGTGGAACAGCCCCCAACTGATTTAATCCCAAAGGTTCCCGTCTCTCCAGTTGACCCTGCAAGTCCATCAGCAGGGACTGTCTCATCCAAACCTCCTGTTGTGGACAGATCTTTGAAACCTAGTGCTTTGGGGAGCACGGAAAACAGTTAGTACAACCCAGTGCACCCTTCTCCCTTGCTGGGGCTGAGCCAAACATGGCCGAGGAGCTGATTTGTCTGGAACGTTCTTGGAAGTATCTGATCATGGCTCCATCCCTTCTGGGGGTTTGGCCTTCCAAGTCACTGAATGTTCTCCCCGTTGTCCAGGAAAGGTTTGCAGGGCTGGGGAGAACTGTCTCCTTTTGGGAATAGGTCCCCCACCATTCCCCAGCCCAGTCTCTGCTGATCTAGATTCTACAATTCTATTGTTTGGCTTTTTCTAGATCCAAATATGTGTTGGAGATTGGGGTTTAGTTACTGGCTAGGCTGACCGAATTCTCCTATTCTGCTAAATATGGCTCCAAAATACTGATTGGGACATTTCCAAATGACCAGTGACACATTTTACTTTAAATTATGTTTTGTGAGTCTTTGTGGTTACATTTTCGTTAACAAAATCCTAGGTTTTTGACATGCTGCTGAAGGTTTCTTTCGCTCTATGTGTCTCTTTACCTGTTTTGAAAGAGGTAGCGACTGTGCTTTATGAGGCGTCACAGTGACTTCATATATCTGCAACTGCCATTGTAAGGGTAGACATTAGAGTAGTTAATGTTTCCAGCCTGGATTTTTTCTGTCTAGTCCCTTCAGATACTGACCTGAGGGACCATTTCTCCAGCATCCCTGACTGTCATTGCTGATTGTGCTCCCGTTCTCCCCACAGATGCAGGTATGGATGTCCTTCGCCAGGTCATTGTCCCTAGGGAGCTCTGCCAGAAATTCCTCCAGCTGGCTGATGCCAATACAGTCCGGGGTGTGGAGACGTGTGGGATCCTCTGCGGTAAGCTGGTAAGGTGGTAATCCTAATTAAGACCCTGGAAGTGGTGCAGGGGCCTTTTGTCAAGGTGTGCAATAGCCTTGTAAATGGCTAGAGGACCCGACTATCGCTACAGAAGGCTGTTGTGCAGTTTCACTGATGATTAGGCTTTCATGTGAGCGTTAGGGGTGATCTGCCTCTCCTTTTCCTCCCTTTTACGTTAGGATTTCTGCACAATGAATGAGGTGCCAGCCACCAAGTTTCTGTGGGTATTCAGCTTCCCCTCTCCTGTTGAAGGCTGTCTGCTGGGTACCTGCTTCAAGCACTCCCACGTTGCCAGTGATAGGCAGCTCCAGTGACTTGTCCTTTTGGTACCAGCAGGACTGAGGTGTCCCAGCTATGAACTAGGACCCTCACCCAGACAAGGCTGTGCAAACACCAACTCGAGACAGTCCTCTCCTAAAAGAGTTTCCGTGTACAGGTTTCTATTGGCACCTCCAGCCTATCCCCTGTGTCACTTGGGGCTGCTTTGCTTGCAGGAGTTTGCTTTGAAATGAAGTTGTTTGATGTAGCAACTTTCTGCAATCCAGCTGCTTCCAGACACTTGGTGATCATTTAGTTATGAGGCATCATCTTGTAGTGAGTAGAGAGATTTGCTTTCGTGGGTGTCCAGGACTTCTCTGAGCTCTTGCGGGTGCTCTGCATGGCGGAGAAAATGAAACAAAGCAGTGGGTCATGCTTAGACTCAGAAAATCCTGCAACCCGGTTGTCAATAACTTGCAGTTACCATTTCTGTGACCTGTAAATGGACGGTAGATGCATCTGTGGGCTTGTTTCCAGAGCTGCCGTTCCCCTGGCTGGGCCCCTGAGTGATGAATGCAGAAGTACCGCGTTCCCAAAGCTTAGGAAATTACCTTTGCACCAGTGGGCGGCAGCAGTGTTTCCTGCTTCTGGGGTGTCCGGTGGGTAACAGCCTCCCTGTGCTGCCTTGCAGATGAGGAACGAGTTCACGATAACCCACGTCATTGTTCCCAAGCAGTACGGAGGCCCCGATTATTGCAACACGGAGAATGAGGAGGAGCTCTTCGTGATCCAGGATCAGTATGGCCTTGTTACGCTAGGCTGGATCCATGTGAGTCTCTTGTTCCTGTTTCACTTCCCGACTGGCCTTGCATTCAGCTGGGAGGGAAAGGGGTGCGTGGAGCAGGGTGATGGAAGAGAATTTACTGCAGGAGATACCACGAAGCAGGCAGCATCCTCTGGATTTCACCCTCTGGTGCAGTCTCAGTCACTATTCACGCTGCTGGAGAAATCCAGATCTGTTTGAAGTTCAGGTCCCTTCCTAAAGCATCAGGCCCTTTGAAATTGGGATATTGGGCATGAAGCTCATGTTTTATCCAGCTAAAAGCTGACTCCAGAGGCACTGCTGGGGCATCCCAAGTTCCTGCTGTCAGCACAGGGCCTCTCCTGTGATGCATCCCGGTAGTAGCGCTGCTTTTCACAGACAGCTGTGTGCTGCTCTGCTGCGGGATGTGCCAGTTCCAGATTCCTCCTCTGGCTTCAGCGCTGCCCTGCTGCCTGTCCCCGCGGAGCCTTTGGCAGTCGGATTGGTGCCAAGCAAAATGTTTGGTGCTGCTGAGTAATCTCTCGAAAGCAGCAGCTGCCTCGCAGGCTTTGACAAATAAATGC
The DNA here is from genome assembly GCF_929443795.1 of Astur gentilis. NCBI lineage: Eukaryota > Metazoa > Chordata > Aves > Accipitriformes > Accipitridae > Astur > Astur gentilis. The sequence goes on along the minus strand of NC_064907.1, from coordinate 20,763,620 downwards.
CTGCTGCGTGTGTCTGATACATGCGGGGTGTCTGCTTTTGGTGTTAACTCTTCAGTGACGGCCCTGCGACATCCAGGCACCCTCAGGAATCCCGTTGACCTTTCTGCTGGTCTTGGCAACAAAAACTTGACAGCAAAAGGGGAAAGACCTTTCAGCACGAGTTAGGCTGTGAAATCTAGCTGTCAGACAGAGTTTGGTAAGGTGGTAGCTGTTTGTGATCGTACAACCCTTGGCCATTCTGGTGGAATGTGATATCTTGAAGTGCCTTGGCAGTATGTTATGTGCCTGGTGATGCTGTGCATTAGGCATAGCTGCACTTCAGAAACATGTGAAGTGCTCTGCAGGGAGACGTGCATGAAAGCAAGGACAGCGTTGTGCCTTAAAGTTTGACTTTCCGTGGGACATGGCCAGAAATGTAGAGGTGCTTCTGTACCTATTCCAAATAGAAAAGAGGAGCAGATGTTTTGGGACAATCCAAAGGCGTTTTCAGTGTGCAAGCATGTCCTGTGTGCTATCTGAGGAGCTGTGTCTCTTCTCTATTACAACCTTCTCTTGGCAGATGCAGTCCCTTTGGACTAGTTCTCCAACCCTGCTGGAACTTCCTCTCTTTTATGCTGCCCTGTGTTTCAGACTCACCCCACGCAGACAGCCTTCCTCTCCAGCGTCGACCTGCACACGCACTGCTCCTACCAGATGATGTTGCCAGAGTCCATTGCTATTGTGTGTTCTCCGAAATACCAGGAGTAAGTATGGATGTGGGGTAGGGAAGGCCCTTCCTTCTGCCTGTGCTGCCCAACCAAAAGGTTGGGCAGGAGGTCTAGCTTCTTCAGAAGGTACTGAAGCTCTGTTTACCACAACCCTTCCTCTATCAGATTCCTGGTGTGGGAATAAAATGTCAAGTCACACAATGAAAGCTTTACCAAAAGAGGCTGGAAAAGCATGTGTGATTTGACAGCTCTTCTGAGCTGCTTTGGGGCCCTGATTGTGTCTGGGCCGTGGTTGCCCACCCGTGAAAGGAGACCAGTCTGCAGCCATAGGGCTGGGGAGAGGAGTGTCCTGGGCAGAGGAGAGTCCCGCAGCACGCATCTCTGCTCTCGCTCAAGATGAGCAGACTCAGGCATGCTCCTTGAAACACAGAAGGAGGTGTTTCTATTTGCAGAGGCTTGAGCTACACAGAGCTTGTGTTTTTACTCTAGGACAGGGTTTTTCAAGCTGACGGAGCATGGTCTGGAGGAGATCTCTTCCTGCCGGCAGAAAGGATTCCACCCACACTCCAAAGACCCCCCTCTCTTCACTGTAAGTCACGCCACGAGGCGGTGGGGGCTGTAGGACCACGAGTCGGCATATTGGACAATTCACTTGAACTTATATCTGTGGTGAGGTACTAGGCTGTGACCCAGGACAGGAGGGTCAGCCTGGCAGGGGCTTGTCTCTTCCTAGCGTTGAGGTGCAAAAGCTTTCTAACTTGTTAGCATGTCTTGGAGGTGTGATGTGGAGCACTTCTGCAGAAACAGGTCAAGGCAGTGGCAAAGGCATGTATTTGAGAGAGAGAGATATTTGTATTTGTGTCCTGCTATGGTTTCTGTGTGGCACTGGGCAGGGCACTAGTTCCTGGTCTGAGAGGGCTGTCCGTGAAGGATGCTGGGTGCGGGTTGTGTCAGGAGGTAGAGGAGACTCATCTGAGCTCTGGGAACATCTGAATAACCCCCTGTCCCCTCTTTCTCTTCCCCTCTCTTCCAGACCTGCAATCATGTGTCAGTAGTCGAGAGAGACGTGGTCCTGATGGATCTCCGATAGGCCTCTTGCCTTAACCACTTAAAGAAAACCAACTACCTTCCTTCTAGGCCTAGAGAATTTTTGTTTTTCCTCCTGTAGCAGATGATTTCTACCGTGTAGTGACCCTTCCCCTTTCTCCCCCAATAATCACGGTGAAATCGGTACCCTGACCTCAGTGGGAGCACGTGAAACCTCGGTGCCTGGCGTCAGGCTGGTGAAGTGGTGCTGAGGTTCAGGGTGTGGGGAAAAGCTAACTGGAAATTCAAAGACAGAAGCTAACACTGAAGCAATTGTTTAATACTCTAATCTATGGCTTGAACAGCTGCTTGGGGTGGTTCCCCGTGATTTGCTGCAACCATGAGGTGCAGAAACCTTTTCAAGTGCTTTCAAAGTGGGACTTGCCTGAATTAACCCATGCTTTGTTTTGCCTCTCTCTCTGGGTTGCTGTGGTCTCAGTGCAGCTGGCTGGAGTAGACAAGTCTTTGCTATAGTTTAAGATTAAACCTTCCTAAGCCCTCTCACTCCACGCAAGAGCTTATTGCCGCTGAGTTGGAGTGAGTTCTGCTTGCTGTTACTCAGGTCTTTGCCTGGTGAGGTAAGAAGGGGCCCCACCTCCTCTGGGGACCCCCATTTCCGTGTTTCAGGGGAGAAGGTGCCTGAAGGCGGCACTGCTTTGCACAAGCTGCTTCATTCCAGCAGACGTGAGGGATGTCTTGTTACTTTATTCCTTTTCCTGGATGGGAGATTTGCTCCGGCACTTGGGCTGCCCAGCGAGAGCTTGGGTTTGACTTGCTGCTGTTGTTACCATGGAGGAGGCTCTCGGTCTCTTGGCTGCAGTGCTGTCGTGTGAAGGCTCTGTAAGGCCATCGCCTCTCTGAGACAGGACTCCAGCAGGTTTTGCTGCTTCTGTCCTCAAAGATCACAGCACCCGATTGCCTCTGCACTTCTCGAAACAGTATGAAGTCTGTCCTTGCCAAAAACAAGCACTCTGTGATGTCGCCATTATGCGGTACGCCAGCCAGGGACCTCTTCCGAATTACTTTCCTCGGATGCCGAGCAGCGATTTTCCTTCCCTGTGCTATCCATGCTGAGCCTTCGCCCTCACTTCTGCTGGCGTTGAAAGCAAAGAAGCAGTATTGAAAGGTGGAAGGCATCTGGCCTCAAAGGGCTGAGCGTGATCCACAACATCTCCACATCCTCTGGCAGGATGCTCTAATGATCAGCACATGGCTGTGCAGGGAGGGGAAGAAGGCTGGAGTTGCCTTCCCACCTGGCATGCATACATACATGTTCTATATGTCAAGTCCTTGTACTTCCACATACAAAATTCTTTGGTGTACAGTTTAACACACATGGATTGTATTATCTTGGCTGGGTTTCTTTTGCCACTTATTTTCTTTGAGCTAATTCAGTGGGTTGGAGGGGTCTGGTGTGGCTGAGAGTGGGGAGGGAATCGATTTATTTAGGGGTTGTGTTTATTTGCAACAGCCACCTCCTTGACTCCTGCGTGACAAACTACTGCTGCCATCGTTTTTGCAGTTGGTTTTGAAAACAGGCTACCCCTGGCAGTGGGAGGGAAGCAAGGGGACTTCAGGGCATCTGTGGGAACTAACTTTCAGACCTCACTTATTTAAACCATGATGAGGGGTGGGTTTTGCAGCCTCGGTGTAGGGATGTTCACCCCGCAGCTCTATCTGCTCTTCACCCCAGAGCTCTATCTGCTCTTCACCCTGCTGGCTCCCCTAAAGCATCACAGGGACACAAGGTGTAAAAGCCTGTCTTGCAAAGCGGCGATTCCTTCAAATTCATGGTGAATATCACAATGAATTTATCTCAACTCCCTGTCCCTGAAGGTCTCGGGTCTGAGCTGACCCTAGCATTGAGCAGAGAGCAGCAGCTGGGGAGAGGAGCTAGTGGCAAATCACTTCTTTGTTTGCAAGTCGTCCCAGTGACCAATAAACCCTCGTGGAGAATTTTTCAAATACCTCGCAGTGCGGCCGTACGCACGGGCTGCGTTTTTTACGTCAGCGGCCAGCTGCTGCCTCGCGCCCAGCCCTGCTCTCCGAGCTGGCAGCTTTTTAATCACATTTTTTCACTTAAAGTCACTGAGTCATCAGTTTGTGCATTGGGATGAATGCTGATACCCTGGCACTACTGCCTGTGTCCCGCTAACCCACCCTGTCTGTCCAGCTGCACCAGATGTGACTGTTGTACCTTAAAAATCACTCAAAACGGGGAGTTGAATCTGGTAGGAGCTAAGCTATCCAGAAACCACACTTTGCAGGGATGATTTATTTTCCGCAACAATGTGGGTTGCATGTTTTGGGGAGTTTCCTGCAGGCAGGGAGCGATGCTTATCTCTGCCTTGGAGATGGGAACAGACCCAAATCCCTGCCTGAGCTCTCATCGCCAGTTTGTCCATCCTCAGCAGCAGCCCGAGAGGTTTAAAGCGCGAACGTTACCCTTATAGGGACGTGCCGAGGGCTGGCCTGGGTGCCGGGACTTTTGAAATCCCACGGCAAACTAGGGATTACCCCCTTCCTTGTCCCATGTTCATCCCAGCCCAGGCCAGCCTTGCCTATGCCGTGGGATGCTTGGCGTTCCTGCGAGCATCCCACGGCCGCCGGCCACCCTCCCCACGGCCGCCAAGTGCCGGCAGAGCCGGCAGCTGGATTGGCTGCGGTGGCCGAACCTTTCCTTTTTAGGCTGCGTGCCTGCTCCGGCTCAGGGCTTTGCCGCCGCAGTCCGAGCTTCAAACTGGCTGTGCCGAGGCGTCCTGTCCTGGCTGGCTGTGGTGCCATGGGTCGGTGTGGTTTTGGGGAGTCTTGCTGGGGTGGGGAGCTTGGAGCTGACCTACCCATTCCCAGGCAAATGCCAGGGCTGGAACAGCAAAGCAGAGCAGGGTCTCGGGTCGATACCCGGCTGTGTGCACCAGCCCAGGGTTTGGGGGTATCTCCGTGGCTTTGGGCCCCACCGTGGGTGGGACGGGGTCCTGACACAGGTTCCGTGCAGCCCCCCAGCACAGCCATGCTCCCTCTGTGTGGGACTTTCCCAGTGCTGGCATGGGCCACTCCCTCAATCCAACCCCCTGTTTCCCCCCCCCGCCCCACTCTCTGCTGGGTTTGGGGTTAATTTTTTTCTTTTTTCTTTTTTCTTTTTTTTTTTTTTTTCCCCAGCATGTCATATATGGCAACCTTTTGCCTCAGTGACCTCATGTTTGGCGGTGAACCAAGGGAACTGGGTTGGGATGTGAGGCAGCAGCAGGTCCCTGGGGCTCAGGGCGTGCAGTGGGGACGCCGACAAGTGTACGGCCAGGGGACCTCCAAATCCAGTCCCCGAGTGCTGAGGTTTCCCTGGAGGAAGTAGGATAACTGGGGCAGAGCCGCTGCCTGGGGATGTTGGAGGTACAAGCGGGCTGGCCATGCCAGGGAGACACCGTGTCCCCGTCCTCCCCTGTGGGGTGACCGCCCAGAGTCCGCTCCCCCTCTTCGGGGCCAGGGGGGACATCAGGACTCTCGGATCCTTTCTGGTGGTGGTGGGACCCTGCAGCTCTTGGTCCTTATTGCTGCACCGGTGCCTTGATGTCCCTGCCCTGAGCACAGCTCAGGACCCTGCAAAGCAAAGCAAAGCAGGAGGCAGCCCAGGCACCCCGTGCCTCAGTTTCCCCACCTGCAACCTGAGTCCCCCATAGCTCTGGGGCATCTCTACTGCCTCCCCCCTGCCCCAGCTGCTTGGGGAGAGTCCCTGGTGTGGGACCATTGTCCTTAAAAAGACAGCTGGAAGTTTGGCAGCCGCTGGTTGGCCTCTGCGAGGACCGTCGGCCGCTGCGGCTCTGCTTGCCGCATGCCAAGGCTCCATCCGCAGGGGTGGCTCTGGCCCCCTCCCTGTGCTGCATTTTGGGCAGGGGGGCCAGAGGACAGCACCCACATTGCACCTTGGGGTGTCTGGGCTCATCCTGTCTCCAAAATCCTCCTGGGGAGAGGGTGAGAGCTGCGTGCACCCCGTGACACAGAGCTGGGCTTTGGACCTGCCAGTCCCAGCCCTGGGCAAGCTAAGAATTTGGGGAATGAGGGGCTTTGGGGCACTGAAAGCCCCAAAATGGGGGCAGAAATTAAAAACCCCGGGGTGAGACAGCCCAAAGGTGGCTAGATGCCGGCGAGACACAGGGGAACCGAGGCTGGGAGGAAGCAATGCACCAACCCAGTGCATTTCCAGTGTCTCGGCGATGCCAAATTCCCATCCCGGCTCTGGGATGTCCCCCATGGCAGAGCCCTGACACCCACCTCCGCCCGGGTGGGGTTTCTCCACGCTTTCCCCAGGAATCAGGGATGCTTCCACCTCCTTTTTGCCGAGACCGTCACTTATAAGGACTTGTGTCTCACTTGTTTATCAGAGCGGAGCATAAAAGGAACAGACTCACAAATGGGATGTTGCCTCCCAAGCATCCCTGCATACATTTTTCTTAGAATAATTAACCGTGCTGGGTCCTACCATCAGTCCAAGGTCAATTTAATGAAACAAAACACCTTATATGGCCATATGGCTAACACACCATCACTTAGCCTATTTAGGGTCTTTGTTTAGAGAGGATCCGCCTCTGAGGTTTCACGGGCTCGCTGGTATTTATACCAAAGGCACATCAGGACTCGGTCCCAGAGGAAAGGAACTCTCGCCTCCGCGGTGAGTACTGCCCAGCCCTGGCTTCCCTTTTCCTTGGAGGAGGGTGGAAAGGAAAAACACCCCGGGGGGGCTTTGGGGTGCCCTGGCATTTATGGGGTGACCCCAACTCGGTTTGCACAGCACGGGGTGGGGGGGGTGCCAACCCCGGCACGACCCTGCAGCCAGGGGCTTCTGTGGAGGCGATGAGAGCTGGTCTGCAGCCAAAGCGGGTCATGCTCTTCCAGAAATCCTCATGATTTTGGTTTTTTTCTTTTTGGGCTCCTGTGAGGTTTTTGCCTGCTTCCCTCTGGATTTGGGAGCGCATCCGCCGGCAGAGGTTGGGGGGTAACCCTTGGGAAGGGCTATTTTTTTCCCATTTTTGGGAAAGGATGCGAGGGCAGAGCAGCGAGGGGCTGCCGAGACAGGACTGGATGAGAGGGGCATTGCCTGCCTTCCCCCTGCCCGCTTGGCGGGCACCGGCCAGGGACGGCAAAGCCGGAGCACCCCGAGGAGCGCTGCTGCCGGTCAAGCACGGGCAGGAAGCTTTGGCACCCATTTTGGGCACCGGCTGGTGAAGAATGGAGAAGCAGCATCAGCGTGGAGCAGTACCCATGGGGGATGAGCATCACCCCGCTGCCAGCGTCGCTGCACCAGGGTTGGACCGCAGAGGATTTTGCGGGGCTGCACGTCCCCGAGGACTCTAACCTTTCCAACACCCAAAGCCGGACGTGGTGGCACGGCATAACCCTCTCCCCCACCCTTTAACGCAGTTTTCCCCCTTCGCCCCAGCTTTTCCCCCAGGTCCCCCTGAACGCCAACCGCTCCCGGCCCCACCATGTGCGAGGAGGAGACCACCGCCCTGGTCTGCGACAACGGCTCCGGCCTCTGCAAAGCCGGTTTTGCCGGCGACGATGCTCCCCGCGCCGTCTTCCCCTCCATCGTGGGGCGGCCCCGGCACCAGGTGGGTACCCAAGGCGGGGGGTGAGGGGCAGCCCCCAACCACCCCCTGCCTTGCCTTAAACACCGAAACGAGGCTAACGAGGCCATCTCTTTCGCCGGCGTTAGGGTGTCATGGTAGGCATGGGGCAGAAAGACAGCTACGTGGGTGACGAGGCGCAGAGCAAGAGGGGTATCCTCACGCTCAAGTACCCCATCGAGCACGGCATCATCACCAACTGGGATGACATGGAGAAGGTGAGACGCCTGCTGGGATGGGGAGTGGGTGCTGGCCCCGGCTTTGGTGTGGGGTAAGACCTCCATTCTCCTTTGCCCGCCCCAGATCTGGCACCACTCCTTCTACAACGAGCTGCGCGTGGCCCCCGAGGAGCACCCGACCCTGCTCACGGAGGCACCCCTCAACCCCAAGGCCAACCGGGAGAAGATGACGCAGGTAAGGTGCTGCAGGGCCCCCGGGGATGGGGACGGACCCTTCAAAACCACAGGAAGGGCTGGGGGATTTGGGGGTTTAGCGAGACGGGAGGAGCAGGCGGTGGGATGAAGCTTGGTGCGCTAATAACGGCAGAGCTCTTGGTAGCATACTCATGCGCTTGCGTAGACCCACAAGTTTCTCTGCAGCGCGTGGACCTGTGGGGTTTGCCACGCAATGCGCTCACCCACATTTTTTCCATGCAACGCACTGACCCACACGTTTTTCAGTGCAACGCAGCGATCCATGTGTTGTTCTGTGCAGTGCATTGACCCACGTGTCTGTGCAACGCAATGATCCACCTATTTTTCTGTGCAATGCAATGATCCATCTATTCTTCCGTGCAACGCAATGATCCGTGTGTTTTTCCATGCAATGCACTGACCCAGTCTCTCCAGGAAGGCACAGCCCCCGTGGGTCGGGGTAGGATACCACTGGGGACCCCCATGCTCCCCCCTAACCCGCTGCCCCTCTCACCCTCCCTCCCAGATCATGTTTGAAACCTTTAACGTCCCCGCCATGTACGTCGCCATCCAAGCTGTCCTCTCCCTCTACGCCTCCGGCCGCACAACCGGTGAGTAGGACGCGTGGCATCCTGGGGACCATCCGTGATGGGGAAGGGACCAAGCTGGCTTTGAGCCCCTTCCCTCACCTTCCCCCCTGCTTCCCAGGCATCGTCCTCGACTCCGGGGATGGCGTCACCCACAATGTGCCCATCTACGAGGGCTACGCTCTGCCCCACGCCATCATGCGTCTTGACTTGGCCGGCCGTGACCTCACTGACTACCTCATGAAGATCCTCACCGAGAGGGGCTACTCCTTCGTCACCACCGGTACGGGGCCAGGGAGGGGGGCACAGGGTGATGGGGGACCCTGCGGTTGCTGCCATGGCAGCGGGTTGAGCCTGTTTGCCATTGTCTCCCGCAGCCGAGCGGGAAATTGTGCGCGACATCAAGGAGAAGCTCTGCTATGTGGCCCTCGACTTTGAGAACGAGATGGCCACGGCTGCCTCCTCCTCCTCGCTGGAGAAGAGCTACGAGCTCCCCGATGGGCAGGTCATCACCATTGGGAACGAGCGTTTCCGCTGCCCTGAGACCCTCTTCCAACCCTCCTTCATCGGTAAGCCCACCCTGAATGGTCCTGGCTGTTCCCTAGGTGGTTGCCACCCATCTCCACCACCCCATCAGTGGGCAACCAGCTCCCATGGGTGCTCTGCAGAGGCATTTTGGGGCTCCCCCGGGTGCTTTGCACCCCAAAGCGGGGGAACAAACCCATGGGTAAACCCCTGGGTGACCCGATGGCTCTCTTGGGGACCCCTGAGGAGGCATGGGTGGGGGTCAGGGTGCTGACAGCCCCCTTCCACCCCAGGCATGGAGTCAGCTGGCATCCACGAGACAACCTACAACTCCATCATGAAGTGCGACATCGACATCCGCAAGGACCTCTATGCCAACAACGTGTTGTCCGGCGGCACCACCATGTACCCCGGCATCGCCGACCGCATGCAGAAGGAAATCACGGCGCTGGCTCCCAGCACCATGAAGATCAAAGTAGGTGGGGGGAGATGGGCAAACCACGGCCACCAAGACTCCACATCCTCTCCTGGTGCAGGTTTGGGGGAGGTGGATCAAGGGGTGCATCCTAACGGCTTGTGTCTCGGCAGATCATCGCCCCACCGGAGCGGAAGTACTCGGTGTGGATCGGCGGCTCCATCCTGGCGTCCCTCTCCACCTTCCAGCAGATGTGGATCAGCAAACCCGAGTACGACGAGGCCGGACCCTCCATCGTCCACCGAAAATGCTTTTAAGCCCCCTCCCCACCCCGCGGCGGCCCCCCCCACCTGGGCCGGGACACCCTGCTCCTCCTCGCTCCCCGCTGCTCCTCCCCACCGCCCACTGTGCATTAAAGCCTTTTCTCCAGGCTCTGCCCCTTTTCTGGGAGATTTTGGGGTGTTGGGGGGTGGGAGGGACTGGGGGGGGTGAGCTGAGGGTAACGGGAGAGGGGTGGGGGAGCCCTGACCTCATGTTGGTGCCCCTGATGTCATGCTGATGCCCTTGACCCCATGTTGATGCCCCGATCCCACGTCCATGCCCTTGACCCCACTTTGGTGCCCCCAATGTCACATGGACACCCTCAAACCCATCACCTGTCCCCATGCTGATGGGTCCAACCCTGTGGTGATGCCCTTGACCTCCTGGTGGTGCCCTCAACCCCTTGTTGATATCCCCAACCCCACGTCGATGCCCTTGACCTCACATTGCTGCCCTTGACCCTCTCCTGGGGCCTCCCCCCCAAGTCAATGCCCTTGACCCCCACATGGGTGCCCCCCCCAAGCCCGTGTTGGTGCCTTTGACCCCACACAGGTGCCCCCGCCCCCCTGTCCCCAATGTCACACTGATGCCCTTGACCCCGTGTCAATGCCCTTGACCTCACGTTGGTGTCCCGTCCGTCCCCGTCCCCCCCCATACTGGTAACCCCAACCCCACATTGCTGCCCCGCCCTGTCCCTCCTCCAGCGCTGTCGGGACATGCCGTGGGCGGAGACATATTTGCATAAATTACCATACCGTCCCCCACCCACCCACCCCCGCGCGCGCCTCCGGCCGCCGCTTCCGCGGCTGTTCCCCCCCCCACCCCCCCCGCACCCGTCCCCCGCGCGTTGACGTCACGGGGAGGCAGCGCGCGCCGCTCATTACCATGCCATTAGCATATGACGCGGGAAGGCGGAAGCGGTGGCGGGATGGGGCGGTGCGGGGCCGCCCTGTGCCTGGCCCTGGAGGGGAACATCGGTACTGGGGGGGGGGGGACACACGGGATAACGGGGGTGCCAAGGGGTGGGTCGGTGGCTTTCGGGGTGGGGGGGGCAATTTGGGGTGCGGGGGGGCTGCCCGGGAAAGGGGGGGGGGCAGGAGGAGGATTTGGGGTGCGATGGAGGTGAGGGGATTTGGGGTGCTTGCGGGGGGGGGGCGCAGCCTGAAGCCTCCCGGCGTCCAATTTAATTACTGTAATTAATTAATTATTGCAGCCCAACTGGGGGTAGGGATGGGGGGGGGACCCCCAAAAACCCACGTAATCCCACAGCAGGGGCCGGGCCAGGGGGGACACAGAGGCTCACCCTGCCCACCCACCCCCTCCGCAGCCGTGGGGAAGTCAACATTCCTGAAGCTGCTGGGTGCCACCTTCCCCGAGTGGCACTTGGTGACCGAACCCGTGGCACAGTGGCAAAAGGTGCCAGCCGGCGGCACGGCGGAGGTAACGGCGGGTACCGGTTGGCGGGTACCGGTCGAGTCTCGGCACCGTTCGGCAACCCCGCCGCGGCGGGACGACCTCGTCTCCCAGTTCTTCCTTCCTTCGTAGGCGTCTGTGGGCTCCGCCAACCTTCTCCAGATGATGTACCAGGAGCCGGCGCGGTGGTCCTACACCTTCCAGACCTTCTCCTGCCTCAGCCGGCTGAAGGCGATGCTGGAGCCGCCGCCTGAGTGGTTCCGCGGGACCCCCCGACCCGTGCGGGTTTTTGAGCGCTCCGTCTACAGCGACAGGTACCCGGCACCCCCAAATTAAAATACGAAAGAAGAGGGATGAGGGGATTAAATGGGAGAACGAGCATCTGCGCCGCTTGGGTTGTGTCCCCTGGGGTGAGCAGAGCCACCATCCCCAGCGAAGCCCGGAGTGATGCTTAATTACGGCAGTGCGCTTGTTGGATAATTTGGGGCTTCGTTATCCCCCAAATAATTTTTGCAATAACCTTCACCCTTGTCAGGCGGTGGCTTGAAGTCCCTCGGGTGATGGATGGGCTCGGTAGTGGTGGGCCACGCCGGGTGGCTGCGTGTCCCTCAACATCGCTCAGCCCCAAATTAAGGATTTCCACCTTAATTAAACACCAGCCGTTCCCAGTTGGTGCAAAAAAGGCGAAAAAAGTGGCCGTGAAGCCACTTGGGCTGGGGATGGCGTGGAGGTCCTTATGCCAGCGGTGCCGGCTGCCCTTTCCCTTCTCTCCGTCTCTTCCCAGGTACGTCTTTGCCAAGAACCTCTTCGAGGCCGGGCACCTGCAGCCGCTGGAATGGGCGATTTACCAGGACTGGCACGGCTTCCTCCTGCGGCAACTGGGGCCCCGCGCTGCCCTCCACGGCTTCCTCTACCTGCGGGCGATGCCGCAGGTGGGTGCTGGCGAGACCCCCCGCGTTCAGCGGGGAGAGGGATGCGGCCGGCGTTCGACTTCGCTCGGAGCCTGGCGAGTGCCCGGAATTACCGAAGTGTTGGGTTTTAACCATAACTCCCTGCCCTGGAGGAGTGGGGCCCGCTCCTGTGCGCATGGGAATGTCGGTGGGAGTTTTGCTACGGATCCTAGAGGGGATTTTGGGGAGGGAGGGCTGCTGCATCCTCCAGGGATGCCCGGCTGCAGTCCCTCCCCTCGGGCTGCTTTGCCGGGCGCCTGCGTCCCATTAACCTCCCGTCTCTCCCGTTAACCTCCCATCTTCCCTGCATCCCGTTAACCTCCCATCTCCCGTCTCTCCCGGTAACCTCCCGTCTCCCGTGCGGGTGCAGACGTGCCTGGAGCGGCTGCGGCGGAGGGCGAGGAGCGAGGAGGGGGGCATCCAGCTGGGGTACCTGCAGCAGCTCCACGGCCAGCACGAGCGCTGGCTGGTGGAGAAGACCACGGAGTGAGTCCAAATCCATCCCCGCCGCGCTCCCCTCCTCGGCACGCGGACCAGCTGTGGTTTTGGGGTGACCCCCCTGATTTGGGGGTTTATTTGTTTTAAGCCCATCTCTCCCGCCCTTCTTCAGGGTCCACTTTGCGGACGTGAAGCACGCGCCCGTCCTGGTGCTGGATGTGGACAAGGACTTTGAGCACGACGCAGCCGCGCAGGGCGTCCTCATGGCACAGGTGGGCACGGCCGAGGCGGCACGGCTCGGTGGCATCCCGCTGCCGGGAGCGCCGGCACAGCCATCGGAGTCGTGCCAACCTCTGAGCCTCCGCCTCATCTTCATTTTTCCATGGAAAAAATAATTTCCGCACTCTCGGTCCAAGCCGGTTTAAACCTCGGCCATCCCGGCACCATCCCGGTGCCATCCGGCGCTCTGAATTGGCTTCTCCTCGCAGGTGGAGGCTTTCGCGACGGCGCTGCGAGCCCAAACTTTGCCATCATGCCCCAACCCTCTCTGAGCAGCGGCAGCATCCCTGCCCACCGGTACCTGCGCCGAGCGGCAGAGCCGGGAAAGGGGCATCGCCGCCGCCAGCTCCGGACGAAGATCCCGACACCAAGAACAAGGGACAAGTCCTGGTCCCCGACCGCCCCCCTCGGTCCTTTTAATTTGGGCAAGGGGTGTATTTAAGGCGCTGACAGCACGGGGTGGACGGTTTAAGGTGAATAAGCGGAGGCGCAGCCGTGTGATGAGCTTCGGGGCGGCATGACGCGCTCCCCCCACGCATTTGGGGGACCAGGTTGCCGCCACGACCCTCTCCCCATCCATAGGGATCACCAGCTGGGGACGCCGGAGCTGGGGATGCTCCGTAAGGTGGATTTAATGCACTGGTTAAATTCCAATGGAAAAATCGTCATGGCTCATATTTTAGTCGCACCAACCCCCATATTTTATTATTTTATATATTTATATTTTTTTCCTTTAAATTAAAAACAAAGTGATGTCGAGCTCTTCTGTGTCTTGAACTGCAGGCGGTGGGTCGGGGTGGGCTCCAGTGGGTGCTGTTCCACGGGGGGGGATGTTGTTCCTCCACTTCTGGGGTGTTTTTGGCCAGAGCAGTGGGGGTGACCCGGGGGAGGGGGACAGTGCCCCTGGGTTTGGGGGAAAACCGTAGGGATTTGGCACCTGCTGGGTGGTGGTTTTTGCTGGGGAGGGGGTTGGATCTTTAGGGGTACCCCTTTGGGGGGGGGGGGGGGATAGGAGCCAGGACTGCCTCTGCCTTTAGGGGAGGCTGTGGTGGGGTGTGCGACCCTACATAAACACGGGTGGGGCGGGGCCATCAGGGGGCGGGGCCATCAGGGGCGGGGCGAGCACGTGTGAGGGGCACCTGCCCCGGAGGTACCGGGGGGCAGCGGGGGGGGGGGTGGTGGGGTGTGGGGTGTGTGTGTGCTGGGATGGGGGGCTGGGGGGCAGGGTTTGGGGCGGGAAGGGGGGGATTTGGGGCAGGATGTGGGGCAGCGGTTGGCGGGCTGCGGGGTGGGGGATTTGCGGGGGGGCTGTGGGGCAGGATTTAGGGCGGGGGGGGGGCGTACAGGAGCCGGGCTGCCACCCCCGGGGTTTTCTCCAGCGACCCTACAATAACAACAGAGCGGGACCCGCCCGGACCCCCACTAACGACCCTGCAATAACAACAGAGCGGGGACGCCGACACGGACCCACGGCCGCCGACCCTGCAATAACAACCCGGTATGGGCTCAGCACTGACAACCCCGCAGTAACCACCCGCCGCACCCCCCACGGCCGGCGACCCTCCCCAAAACACCCCCCCAAACCCCCTCCCCAACTCACATCACCCCCCCCACCACCCCGCTTCCCCCCCAAACCACCACCACCAGGCCCTCCCACCCTCCCCACCATTACCCCAGAGGGTCTGGCTGCCTCTGTGTCCCCCCCCCCCCCCCCCAAAAAAAAAAAACCCAAAACACCCACGACCCTTGCTTGCTGCAAAGCATTGTGGGGGGGGCACAAGGCGCTGGCCTGGAGCCCCCCGGCCGGCCGGCGGGTCCCCCCGAGCGGGCGCCTGCAGAACAAAGGAAGCAGCAGCAGCAGCAGCAGCAACGTGCAGCTCCACTGCAACACCCCCTGGGGTTGGGGGGGGGACGACAATTTGCATCTTTATTTCGACCCCACTCTTCCTTCCACCAACCCCCCCCCCCCCCCCACCACCACCCCACGCTGCCGTGCATGCACTTAGCTCCGGGTCGAACCCACCCGGCCCCCCGTTTCCAAGGGGGTGCCGTACCCCTTTTTTGCGGTAATGCTCTTTATATCTAAATTGGGGGGGTTTAGGGGGGCGGTGGTGGTGAAGACGGGGGGGGGGTTGTTGCGTGGAAAGTTGCCGGCGTGCGGCTGAAGTTGCGCGGCGGCGGGGTGAAGTTGTGCGAAGCTGTGTGGTTTTTAAGGGGAAAAAGAAAAAAGTAAAATGGGGTTGGAAAAAATAAGGGGGTGGGAATGGGGGGGCGGGGGGCAGCATCCCCCCCCCCCCGTTTTGGTGGGAGTTTGGGGGATGGAGGGGTGGGGAGTCAGCGGGGGCCGCCCCCGGGGTGGAAACAACGTGGAAATTAAAAGTTGGGGCGACTCACGTCAGCCGGGTGCTTCACTCGGTTTCGTCTCTGTCCCCACAGAAGTCACCGGCGTCCCCACGGCGGGGGGGACGGTGACGGCGTTATGTCCCTCTCGCCGGGCACCCGGTTCGTCTGCCAGCCCGGTCCAGCCGCCGGTTCCCCCCGCTCCCCCGCGGCGGGGGGGAGCCCCGAAATCTAACGTTCGCCCCGGGAGCGAGATGGAAAGGTGCGAGGGGCTTCGCCGGGAGGTAAGTGCTTCTCCGGCCCCCCCAAACCCATCTCTGTGTGCGTGTGTGTGTCCCCTTCCTGGGACGTCTTCGCCTTTTTGGGGTGATTTGTGGCTTCTTTGTGGCGGTTGTAACGTCACCGTAACTTGTCGGGGGGCTCGTCGGGGTGGGCAGGGAAAGCCCTTTCTTGGTTGGTTGATGGTTTTATTTTTTTAAGGGTATTTCTGGTGGAAATGGGACCTTCTGCTGCCTTAAAAACCGCTTCGATGCCTTAAACCCCCCCCTCCCCCCCCAAAATCTTAGCTCATTCCTGGGGCGTCCCCAAAACACCGCCGCAGGGTGGGTGGCAGCAGGACGCATGGGACAAAATCCACCTTTAAATTGAGTTTCTTGGTATAAAAGAGCAAAATGCCGCGCGAAACCCTCCTGGGTCCCATCGGGGGGGCTCCCCCCAAAAAGAAGGGGGTGGCGAGGAAGGGGGCACGTGGGGAAGGCAGAGCCGTGCCCAGGGGGAGCATCGCCAAGCTAACAAGTCGTGGCATTTTCTCCATCAAAAATTACAATGCCTTCCTTCGGCGCTTCTGGTTTTACCGGCCAGGGTGGTTGTAACCGGGATTTCTAATATCGCGCCTGTGGTGCCCAAGCAGGCAGGGGGACGGGGAGGGGGGGCTGCTCCTGCTGGGGGGGGGTCTCTGCAGTGGAGAGGTGGGGAGGGAGAAACATCTCCTGCTTGGGGTTTATTTTTGGGACTTTGCGTCCCCCCAAAACTGCTGCCGCTTTTGCTTTTTTGGGGGATTGGGGGGTGAGCGGTCGCCTCGCGCCTCCGAGTTGTATCCGACAGGTTTTGCCCTGGGATGGCTGGCGGGACGATGGGACGGGCCGGTGGGGACGTGGGGACAGGCGGCTCGGCCGGTGTTTGGCACATGGCAGGGCAGGAGGAAGGACTTTGCCCTTGGCAAAGCGCCGGTGAAAACGGCTGACGGTGGGGATTTGAGCCCTGGCACTTTTCCGGGGTGGGCGTGCTAAAAAAAAAAAGATGACTGTTATAAAGATGCTGCCGGAGCCGGGGTCGGCAGCGGTGGGATTCCCCTGGGAACCCAAGTGCCGGTGGGTCCCTGCCCGCCCCAGGCTGGTCCTGGTGGTGCCAGCGGCCGAGGGAGGGGCGTGCCGCGGTTCCCACGTCCCGGCGCCTTTCCCGGGGTGGTTTGGCAGACGAAGCGAGCCGGGGAGCCAGCCCCTTTCCCCAGCACCGGTTCTGCCCGTTCCTCCAGCTCGGCCAGGCCCGGGAAAGCCGGCGTCTCCCCTCGCACCTCCGCGGCTGGAGCCGCGCTCGTGCCGTCTCCCTTGGCGTTTGATTTCCACGCCGGGCGCGACGCGTCCCCATCCACGAGGGTTTTGGGAGAGGAGGAGGAGGGAAGACGCCAGAGGTCGAGGCTTCGTTCCGCTCCCCGTCCCGCGGCGCCAACGGACCCTCTCCCACCCTCCCCGGCCGGCTCTCAATGCCTTTGCCATTTGCATAACTAATCAACTTCTTGAGAACCCGCTCATTACCGCCACGGAAAAATATACAGCAAAGCCTCGCTCAGTGCCGGGGAGCCGCCGGTTTCTAACGAGAGCCGCCCAAACCGCCTGGCAAAGACCGGGGCTGGTGGAGGGGACGATGCTCTGACCCATCTCCCCCGGCTTGGGGGGGCCAAACCTTAAATAAACCCCACAGGAAACTCCATTCCCGGCAGGAACGGTTACACCGGGACCCCAAAACCCCTTTGCCGGGTGGTGGCGGGACATGATGCAGCTCAAGGTGTCCCCGGCACATCCCCGGTGTTGGGAAATGAAAGCCCCTAACTGAATTTGGCAGGCTGTCTCGGTGCCAAACGCTAGAGATTAGGGATAATCTCATTTCAAGCATTACTAATAAAAAGTTACTAAATTTGTCCATCTCGAGGGGTTTCCCTGGTGGATTGGGGTGAGGGTTTTTTCACGGGCATGAAATCACCCCAAACCAGGTCTGGCATCTCCAAAAAAGCATCAGGGTGATGGATGGGATGAAGGATTTGCCGGGGTTCGTCTCATTTTCGGCCGGCGCATCCCGGTGTCACCCGAAGGACCGTCACCCGCCTGCCGGGGGGATGTCCTCCATTAATCCGGAGCGATGCTCGCCGTTACCATGCCTCCGCTGAAAATATTTCAGATCTCAGCTGTGATGTTAACAGCTAAAATGACTTGGGAGCAAATCGCCGGGTGGATGCCGGCGGACGCGCTGCCCTGTCCGGCCGGAGGAGGAGGAGGAGGATGGGAGGAAGGAGGTGTCTGCGTTAATTAAATCCCCGCCGTGTTTTCTGCGGCGACCTGTTGCACGGCGGTGCCGAGCTTGGCCGGGCAAAGGGGGTTTGCATCCCGCAGCACCGTCATGCAAGTTTGGAAACTGGGGGGAAAACCAGCTCCCAGCACGAGTTTATCCTATTTATTTATTCCTGTGGGAGTCGCTTTGTTTGGACCAAAGGTCGGATCCCAGCGGGCTCCGGCTTGGCATTGCAATAGGGCTCTCGGCTCACGCGTGGCCTTTTTGGGAAAAGACAAGCTCAAGCCAATATCGCAGGGACGGGGATGTCGGGTCCATGGTTGCATTTTCCGCCGGGACACAGCATCTGGTTTATCCATCCCACTGGGCATTCTGCAGGCCTGAGGCTCCTTGGATCGCTCCTTCTGCTGCATATCCCTTTGGAAAACAGTTTTCACCGGGATGCTCCTGGGAAACCTTTGGGACCTTTGAGTTTGTAGAAGTTTTGCCGGCAATTCAGCTCGTAGTAGTCTTGGAAAACCCATAGTGGGCTGGAGCATCACCTCTATGCCCTGGATGGGGAAGGTTTTGGGGGAACTCGCTTTTCTGCTCCCCCTTCCCCCCCCCCCCCCCCCCCCCCCAAATATACATGTGCATCGTAGCTGAGACCTGCCAGCTCCATGCAGGGGTTGGAAAAGCTGGAGCTGATCCCATCAGGGCTGATTTAAGGACTCCAGCCCTGCCTTAACCCTTTCGCTGGCCCATTCCCACTGCTTTTCCCATGGGAAAATACCCCCCCTCCCCGCCTTTTTTTCCTCACAGGGGCCTGGATTTTGGGGAGAAAGGGGCAGCCGGGCGACACGGGGGGTGGTTCTTGTGCGGGATTTGAGCCTTGCAAAGCTCCGACTTCCCCAAATTAACCACGTCCCCCAAATGAACGACGTCCCCAAATGAATGAGGGCCCCCGATTAACGACGTCCCCAAATTAACGGGGGTGCCGGGGGTTTAACAGCAGGAAAATACTGGGGGGAGGGGGGGCAAAGCGTGGTTTTGGGGGGCAAAGCATGCTTTTGGGGCTGCGTCTTGCTGTTCCCACTCCCCCGCGTGGGCTGTTGCCTCGGTTTCCCAGCGGGGGGGGTGGGTGACACACGCGACCAGGGTTTTGGGGGTCCCGTTACGCCAATTTTTTGGGGTTTTTTTTTTTGGGGGGGGACACACCACGACACACGACACGACGAGGTGTCGCGGCGTGGAGGCACCTCCCCTGCGTGTCCGTGTCCGTGTCCGTGTGTGTCCCCCCCCGCTCCTGCGCAGCGGCCGGGATCGACCGGCGGCCCCGGCGGGGGGAGCGGGCGGGCGGTGTCGCGCTGCGTGGGGGGGGGGGGGGGGGAGTGTTTGCGTGGGGGGGGGGGAGCTTGCGCGGAGGAGGGGAAGGAGAAGGAGCAGGAGCAGGAGGAGGAGGAGGGGAGGAAGGAGGGGGGGGGAAGAAGAGATGCGCCGGTCAACCCCCCCCCCGGCTGCAGCAGGGCGGCGGTGAGGGAGCGCGGAGGAGAGGGAGACAAGATGGCTTCCTCCTGAGGGCCGGATCCGTGCCGGGGCCCGGCGGGGGCTGCGAGGGGGGCAGCGACGGGGGGAGCGGCGAGGTAAGTACCCTCCCCCCCCCAAAAAAAAAGAAAAATATCCCCTCTGCATCCCCACTTGTGCGTTCCCCCCCCCCCGTATCCCCCCCCTGTGCATGCCCCCCCCCCCCCCGCATCCCCCCCGTGCATATCCCCCCCCCCCCCGCCATGGACATGCAGCCCCGGGGGAGGGCTGAGGGGAGGTGGAGGGGGGGGAAGGGGGTGAAGCCCCCCCACCCGCGGCGTTTGCGCGTGTTTCGTGGCTCCGCGGGCGCGGAGGAGCAGCGGCGGGCGCGGAGGCGCGGCGGGGCCGGGAGGACAAAGCGGCGGGGCCGGGGGGGGCCGGGGACACGGGACACGGACACACACGCACCGCCCGGCCGGGCCCCGGCTCTGCCCCGCTCCCTTTTGGGGTGATTTTTGAGTATTTTCCTTCTTTTATCCCTTTTCTTTCTCTCCAGCAGATGGGGGGGGGGGCGGATGGACGTTGGGGGGGGATAAGTCCTAACGTGCCCCCCCCCCCCCCCCCTTATTACCTCATTGCTCTTTCGGCTTTTTTTTTTTTTTTTTTAAATTATTATTTTTATTAATCCTCTCCCCTCCATCCCCTAAATGTGCTGAGCTCAGAGGTACGGCGGGGTGATGCTAACAAGGGCGATGAGGCTCCCCGTGGCGTGACGTCACCCTGACGTAACGCGTCCGCTGGCAGCTGTCATCCCTCGTTGTGACGAGGACGCGGGGGTCCGGCGGGGTCGGCCCCCCCCCCCCGCTTTTCGTCACGCCGGGAATAACGGGGGTTAGGATGGAGGTGGGGAGAAAAAGCGGTTTGTCCTCGTTGGAGGGGTCTCATCCGCCAGCCGTGGCAGCGATTTGGGTTATCCCGGTGCCAAGAGCGGCGTGGTTTGGCGGCGGATACGATCCGACTGGCTGCGGATGCTGGTGGCACCGGGGGACGTCCCCGAAGCTGGGGAGAGCGTGCCGAAACGCGTGGCCGCCCCGAAGTTTTGAGTCCGCGGTGAGCGGCTTCGGCACCACGTGTTTTCGAGGGACGGGGATGCTTCAGATCTCACACCCGGGATGCGCCGGCGCGTGCACCCGCCTGCCCACCGACGCCGGAGCCGCCTCCGGATCCGCAGATGCTTTGCCAAAAAAAAAAGAAAAAAAGACCCCGTCACAGGTGCTGGGGTGCTGGGTACCGCGGGGTGCCGGGATGCGGCAAGTGCCGGTGCGGCCCCGAGGTTGCATCATGCTGGGGAGGGATGGGCAGCGCCGGAGCAGAGTCCTCGCGGTTGTTACGGTGGCCCCATAAACGAGCCCCGCTCTTGGCCTTTGGCACCTAATTAGCTGTGACGAGGTTTGTTTTTCGGATTACCGACCTGGACTCTTTATCGCAGGTAATTAAGGGGAGAGGTGGCTCGGAGGAGGAGCCGATGGAACCTTGGGAAAGCAAAATGTGTCGTGTGTGTGTGTGTGTGTGTGTGTGTGTGTCCCCGTGCTCTGGCCTTTCCTGGTGGGGGTTTTGCTGGTCCCACTGGGGACGGGGTCGGTGAAGCAGTGGCGCGGCGCCTCTGGGATGTGTGGTTGTGCTGCAGGTTTGCGACCCTAAAAGCTTTTCCCGAGGTGTCCCCAGCGCTGGTGTGCGGGGAGTGAGCTGCGCCCATGGCACTGGGGTCCCCAGTCCCCTGCCTGCATGTGCTGGGGTCCCCGGTCCCTGTCCCCATGGCGTCGGGGTATTCGGATTCCTGCCTGCATGTGCCGGGGTGCCCCATCCCCATCCGCGCAGTATCAGGGACCCTGGTCCCCTGCCTGTGTGTGCTGGGGTCTCTGGTCCCCATCGATGTGGCATCGGGTCCTCAGTCCCCTCTGTGTGTGCCAGGGTCCCCAGGCCCTATGGCATTGTGTGTCCCTGTCCCCATAGCATCGGGGGTCCCGACCCCCTGCCTACGTGTGCCGGAGTTCCCCAGTCCCCATCCCTGCTGTGTCAGGGTCCTTGGTCCCCTGCGTGTGTGTGCCAGCGTCCCCATCCCTATGGCAATGGTGTCCCTCGTCCCCTGCCTGCGCATGGTGGGGTCCCTGCTCCTTGTTTCTGCAGCGTCAGGGTCCCTCGTGCCCCATCCCTATGCCATCGGGGTCTCCAGTCCCCTGCCTGCACGTGCTGGCCTCCCTTGTCCTTGTCCCTGTGACATTGGGGTCCTCGGTCCCTTGCCTGCATGTGCCGGCATCCCTGGGCCCTGTTCCTATGGCAATGGGGTTCCCATTCCCTGTCCGCGCGTGCCGGGGTCCCTGCCGCGTCCCTCGCTCCCTGTGCGCGCAGGGAGCCTTTCTGGTGGGATGGCAATGAAGGGGCCAGCGCCGAAGCCCGCCGTCCCTTGTCCCCTCGCTGTCCCCACCGCGGCTCAGGATGCGGGCTGGGATGAGAGTGATGTACCCCAAACCCAGCCCTCCTGGGGACTGGTCCCCCCTCTCCCTTTCTCTGCCAGCTCTTTAATCTTGCTGCTTTGAGCTCGGTGCAAGAGGGTGCCAGACCATTTTTGAGGATGAAAGAGCTTTTTTTTTTATCCCCCCCCCCCCCCCCCCCCGGGCCGGCATCCAAGGGGAGATGAAATGAAATGGGAAGAGGCTGGAGGTGAAACAGCTGCAATCGGCTCCATCCCCGCTCCACATCTGCCCGCCACGCCGCTGCCAGGCCCGCAAACCGATCTCAACCCCAGTTTTCTCCTCTCTCCCAGGGCTGAAACCTCCTTTCCCCGTGAGCCGGGATGCTCGGCGGTGGTGGGACGGGGCTGGCAGCATGCAGGCGGCAGGGATTTTGCAGGCAGGGTTCTGCCGGGTTGTCGGAGGGAGTCGTGTCGCGGGGACAATGCAGCGTGTTTGTTTGCTACAGCTAAAATGGCAGTTCTTAAGGGGAAAAAAAAAAAAGAGAGAAGTGCTTCTGCACATCCAGTCGCCGCATCTTTTGATTAAATGAGATTTTGCTGTCAAACGGGGGAGCTGGGGACCACGAGCTCCCGAGCCTGCAATTTCCATCGCAGCCAAATGAGGGGAAAAAAAAAAACCCTGAACCACCTCAAGTCCTGAAAATGCTGTATGAAAAATGGATTGGAGCAAGTTGTAATTGCTGCAGTCGTCAGCGCGGAGGCCGGGGGATGCTGTGTAATAGCTGGAGGGTTCGTCACCGCAGAGCTGGTGGCTGCTGGTGGCATGGCCCCTGTCACCACAGCCCCCCACTTCCCAGCTTGGCGGAAAGGGATGGAGGAGCATCCCGGGAGCTGCGGCCCGTTGCAAACACTGTGCTGGAAGGCGATGGGGTGCAGAAGGGGGATGAGCAGCAACAGGGCGACGGGCTTTAAAGACCCTGAGCCTCTTAGAAACCCCCGTTGATGTTGCAATTAAAGCCGTTGCACTTAACGCCATTGCATCTAATGCCATTGCATTTAGCGCCGTTGCGCTTAACGCCGTTGCACTTAACACCGTTGCATTTAAAGCCCTTGCACTTAAAGCCATTGCAATTAAAGCCCTTGCACGTAAAGCCGTGCCAATTAGAGCCATCACAACACAAGCCCTTGCAGCGGGGCCGGCTTCTGCCACCCGTGCTGGACGCTTCGCCTCACCTTCCCCGGTCGGGATGGTGCCATGGAGGCTGCCACTGCTTGTCCCTTGCCTGTCCCCGTGCTCCTCGCCTGCAGCCGCTGGCAGCCGGTGCTGCCGGCCGGAGCATGCTGCCTGCCCGCACATGGCTTTTTTTAGGTTTACAAACATGACGGCCCCGTGCACGCGCCGCTTCCCCCCCTCCTTCCCCGTGAGTCATCAACCCCGTCACCGGGCCGGGGAAGCCGGAGGCGGCGTCGGCACATCCCCCTCGGCACTGATGACCCCAGCGTGGGGAAAAAAAAATATCAAAATTAGATTTTTTTTTCCCCCCTTTTTTTATCATTCCCATTCCTCTTTTGGTGAGCGAGATGGGGAGGATGCGGATGGCGACCGTGGCTGCCATCCTGGCTCACGGGTGGCCCATGATGGGGTGTTTTCAGGGAGGACTGTGGCACCAGTTGGCGGGTGGGAGAGTTGAAACCGTGCCGGCTTCCTCGCCCAGCCGGCGACTGTGTTTCGGTAGCCTTGGATTCAAGGCGACGCTGATTGGTGTGGTTTTGGGGACGGGTGAGGTTTCAGGGGGGAAAAAGCTGGTGAGACCCCAAAACGTAGGCAGAAGTGCTGGCAAAAGTCGCGTCATGTGGCTCCCCAGGGCCCGGGGCTGCCGGTGCCGCGGCTGGCGGTGAGCGTGGATGTGCCGAAGCCCCCGCGGCTGAGCTCATCGCCGGAGCCGGTTGGCGTCGGGGCTGAGGTGGCTGCGGTGACTCAGCAGCGCCGGCGCTGAGTCAGCGGCACCGGCCCCCGGGGAGGCAGCCGGGACGGGGTGGGGGGGGGCTTTAAATTTTGGTGGAGAAAAAGCAGGGGTTTTTGTACGGCGTGCTGCGAAATGGTTTTGCTGGTGCCGAGCCAGCGTCCGTGCCACCGGCACGTGTTTTGCACGCCGTGCGTCTTCCTCCAGCTTTGGAAAAGGGATTTCATCCAGAGGGGTCGCGTTTCCCACCCACCGTGAGATGCTTTCCCACATCGGGGACGGGTCGTGGCGGTGAAACCAGCTCTGGGTTTGGCAGAGCTGGCGTTTTCCCTGCTCCCAGACGGGGCAGGGCTGGGCTCCCACTCATCTCCCGGCTCCTGCCCGCCGGCCATCGCACCGCCGACTTGTCGGTGCTTGTCAGGCAGGAGGGCGGCGGCACGCACGGTTCTCCTCCTCCTCCTCCTCCTCCAAAAGGTCGGGCTGTGCGGCACGGCGGCGGCGTGAGGAGCCCCCACGTCCCGGGGAGCGGGGGGACACCGCAGCATCCCCCAGGTATGATGGGACGGGGATGGGCTGGAGGGGAGCCGAGCACCCGTGGGGGCCAAGAGGGTGCAGGGACTCCCCTCTGCTCAAACCGGGGGAGGCAAAACCTGAAAATGGGGGTGCAGTTTGGTTAGTGCATGGGTGCGAGGTGGCTTTCTTCCTCGCTCCCCCCAAATTGCCTTTCTCCGCCTGATTTGCAATGCAAAGGAATTGGCGGGGTGGAAATGTCTCCGGTGGGGGGATTGGTGGGGCTGAAGGGGCCCCTAGGAGGGGACCGAGCCTGGTCCCGTGGGGGACGCCGGCAGCACGGCTGCGAAATGCAGCCCAGCCCCGTGGGGGCGGCTGGGGTGGGACGGCAAACACTGCTGGGCTGGGCGAGAGGCGAGGCGAGGCCCCAGGCCTTTCTCCTACAGCCCACGCGCTTCCCCCTTCCTTCTTCCCTCCTGGATGGGTCCTTTTTCCTTCCTGACCCCTTCCTCCCTGACCCTGTCCCCTTCCTCCCCACCCCCTTGCCCTTCTTCCCCTTGTTTCCCTTCCTCCCCATTTTCCTCCTCTTCACTTCCTTCCCCATCCCCTTTCTCCCCATTTCTCCCCATCCCTTTCTTCCTCTTCCCCATTTCCATCTTCCCCTTCCCTTTCCTCTTCCCTTTCCTCTTCCCCTTCTTCCTCTTCCCCTTCTTCCTCTTCCCCTTCTTCCTCTTCCCCTTCCTCCCCATTCCTTCCTTCCTTCCGCTTCTCCAGGGACAGAGCAGACACAGCTCCCCACTGAGCCGCTGCTGCCCACCAGCCGACAATTTGGCTTTGCCCAGCCGGCCCCGGCGCCAATCTGGTAGCCGAGCGCCGGCACGAGAGGAGCCAGCTGTGTTTGAGGAAAAAAACCGCTCCAAGAAACAAAAATAACGCCGCCTTTTTTTTTTTTTTCCTCCTCCTTTTCCCTTTCAAGAGCTCAGCTCCCTCCCTGCCCGGCCGGAGCCGGGAGCCTGATGCGGCTCTGCGCTGTGCCAAGCCTTTCCCCCTGCCCGCGCCAACTGGCGTCTCCCGGCTCGGCTCCACGCCGCGGTGGGAAGGCACGCCGTAGTGGGAACGCACGCTGTGGCTTGGCTGCAGCAGCTTGCTTCCCAAAAGCTGCTCCAGTGGGAGCATCCACTGGGACATCGCTCGCCTGTCCCCAGTGCTGAGCATCCCTGCTCCAAACATCCCTGCTCTGAGCATCCCTACACTGAGCATCCCTGCCTGGAGCATCCTGATCCTGAGCATCCCTATTCCGAGCATCTCTTGCCTGAGCATTCCCGCCCCGAGCATCCCGATCCCAAGCATCCCCACCCCAAGCATTCCTACCCTGAGCATCCCTGCTCCAAGCATCCCCACTCGGAGTATCTGTACCCTGAGCATCCCAATCCGGAGCATTCCCACCCAGAGCATCCCTGCTGTGGCCCCTCCAAAAGGGAAAAACCCTTTTCCTGGAGGAAACGAGGAGGATGGAGATGGGAACGCATTTTTTTCCACCTGGAAAAAAATCCCCCATCTCCCTCGGAAGCTCCCGGCGCTGGCGGGATGCCAGCGCAGAAGCCGAGAGCAGGACTATATCGCATTCCACTGCCTCGTTGTACTCCAGTGAGAAGGAAAAGGGGGTGAAATAATCGCCCTAGCGCTGTCCGGAGAGGGGTTATGGCTACGGGGGTCCCCGAAAGTGCTCCCGGGGCTCGTGTAAAGCAGAGCTGGGCTTCCCGTGGCATAAATCAGCTCAGCTCCCTCGGCATCGGCGCTATTCCGGCTTTTCTCCGGGCTAAATGAGGACAGGAGTGAGCAGCTCAGACCCAGCGCCGGGGTCAGCCGGGGCCATGGAAACAGCTTGGAAAACAAGGCGGGAGAGGCAGCCGCGGCCGCCCGCGGCGCCGGGAGGCAGCGGGACCGCGAGCCGGCGCGGTGGGCACCCCGGCTGGGGGGAGCCGGAGGGGAGCTGGGGGCTATCGTGAGTCCGGCTCGGCGCTCGGGTTTCCCGGTTTTCCTTTATTTTCCGTTTTCAGGGGCGTTGAGCTTGGGTTTAGGGCATCTGCGCCGTTCGGCTCCTCTCCGGCATCACCCCTGCCGGTACGTGGGGTCGGTGGTGGTTTGGGACTGGAAGGGGGTTTTTTCCGTCTCTCGGGGTCCGTCGAGGCGAAGCGGTGCCCCCCAGGAGCATCAATCCCTGGGCGGGCATGTCCGTGATTTCGGCAGCTTTTCCTTCCCCGGCAAAGCCCTTTGGTGGCACCGGCCGCGCGGTTTGTTATTGTAGGGTCTCCTGCACTCAGGGATGCTCGGTACTTACCCCCCCTCCGCGGTGCCCCCCAACCCGCCGTCCCGGTGGAGGATCCCCGGGGCTGTTGCCAGAGGAGGAAAACCACAAGCCGAGTGCCGGGGCTGGCCGGGCTCCACCGGCGCGGTGCGGGGCCGGCAGCCAAGCTGCCTCCTGCCTCTTGGCCGGCCCGTGCCGCTGGCTGGCAGCGGCACCCGCTGACCTCCCAAACACCCCGCCGTGCCCTCGCCGCAGCCCCGGCGCACGGTGTTGCGTGTCCCCCCTCCGCCGCCCAGATGCCACCAGGAAAGGCTCAGCATCCCTGCCGGTACGGTCCGGCCTTCCTCCGCTCTCCTCTGGCTCCCAAATTCTGCACTTTTAATAAAAATTGAGCATTTTTTGTAGCGGGACGACACCAAGCGGCGTCTTCCAAGCCGCTTTGCGTGCACCGAGTTGCTCTGTTCTCTGCAGCTGAGCCATTTGGCTCCTGCCAAGGGATTTAGTAAAACCCCAAAATACGTATACGGGGCAATTTTGGGGCTCCCGGCGGGGGGGGAGCGGGTGTTTTTGGAGGACGAGGGATTTAAAAACCTGTTCCCCTGTTGGCTTTGGGTGGGTTTAGTTTGTTTTTCATGCAGCCCAGCAAGGAGGTTGAAAGTAGTAATTTGAAATATAGAGATATAGACTATAGGATATATAGACTGCTGGCCATATGGTGTTGTTGGATGTGTAGGTCACTGGATATGTAGGGTTGCTGGATATAGTGGACTGTGTATTTAGGGTTGCTGAGTGTTTAGGGTTGCTAGAGATACGGGATTGAGGAATATGTAAGTTGCTGGATACAACAAGCTGCTGGATACATAGGGTTACTGGATATGCAGGTTGCTGGCTGTATAAGATCGCTGCTTATGTAGGGTTGCTGGATGTATAGACTGCTGGATGTGTAGAGTTGCTGGATATATAGGCTGCTGGCCATATAGGGTGTTGGATGTATAGGTTGCTGGATATACAGGGTTGCTGGGTATATGGGATGTGGGTATTTAGGGTTGCTGAGTGTTTAAGGTTGCTGGATATATAGGTCTGCTGGATATATGAGATTGCAGAATGTAACGAGTTGCTGGATATATAGGGTTGCTGGATATGCAGGTTGCTGGGTGTATAAGATTGCTGATTATATAGAGCTGCTGGATATATAGGGCTGCTGGATACGCGGGTTGCTGGATGTATAAGATTGCTGATTATACAGGGCTGCTGGATACGTAAGGTTGCTGGATGTGTAAGGTTGCTGATTATATAGGGCTGCTTGATAGATAGGGTTGCTGGCTCTATGGGGCTGTCGAATATATAAGGTTGCTGGACATGTAGGTTGCTGGTTATGTAGGATCGCTGGATATATAAAGTTGTTAGATAGGTGAGATTGCTGAACATGCAGGTTGCCGGGTATATGGGTCAGTGTATCTATAGGGCAGCAGGAGCTGTAGGGCAGTGGGATCTATAGGGCCACCGCCGGCGGGGGCTGCCGTTCCTCGCCGGAGCCGGCCGAGCCGCGGCTATCCCTCCCCGCCGGCTCGCGGGACCGGGGTCCCCCCCGTGTCCCCCCGCGGGGTGTCAAGGCGCCTTTCGGGGCCCGGCCGGCGCCCACGAGCTGTGGGGGCCAGCGTGGGGCCCTCCGCCGTCTGTCCGTCCGTCCCTACGTGCGCGCAGCGCCGGGGCTAATGGCTCCTCCAGCTGGTTTTGCAGGGGGCGGGGAGGGCCGGGGTGGCTGAGGCTTGAACAACTCGTTTCGTCTTTCCTCGCCGAACGGTCCCGCCATCGCCTCTGGCTTCGCCTCCCACCCCGCACACGTAAGTGCCGTCCGGCCAGAGCCGTACCCGAATCCGGCACCGTGCCCCCGCCGGGGCTCCCCCCTCGGCACTCGCCGGGTTATAAACGGCTCCGGACTATTCCCAGGGAGCACAGCCCAGGCTGGAAACCCTCCAAGCCGGGCTCTGCGTGTGTGGTTATTTTTTTTTTTTTCTTCCCTTCCTTCCCTCTGTTTACGGCATTTAAAATGGGGAAGAAAAAAAAAAAAAAAAAAAAAGAAGAGGAAAAACAGATTAAAAAAATAAATGTTTTCATCCTCAGGGGGATTTTTCCCCTTTTATAGCACCTGAAGGATGCAGAAGGGACTGTGCAGGAGCCAAGCAGCCAAGCTAACCCGAACTGAAGCGCTTGGTTTTCTCTTTATTTTAATTTATTTCCGTCCCCCCTCCCCAGCTTTTATTCTTTTCCGGGGCAAATGGAAGGAGGTTTGGGCAGGCAGTGTTTTTTCCGGGGAAAACGGGCCGAGGCGTGGAGGAATAGGTGCCCACGGCAGCGATGGAGGGATTTCTGCGGATGCTGCCGGAGTGAGTTGGGATGGGGAGGGGGATTAATTTTCGGGGAGAAGCCGCGAGGTCTTTCCATCTCCCGGCCTGTGGGGCCAGGAACAAAAGGAGCTGGATGAGAGAGCCAGGGAAAAAAATATTATATTTTATATATATATATATATTTCCCACCCGCCCCCCACCCCCCTCCCCCCATTTGGGGAAGGTTGTGGCTTTCGGATTAACCCTTTGGGAGCTGGGGGGATGCTCACTCCTGCCTTGTGTTTGCAGGGTGAACTATTTTCCTGCATTCCCGGCCTGGGTCGATAACCTGGTTTATGGGATGGAGCAGCCCAAGGTGCCACCCTGGCCCGGCGGCTGTTTTTTGGGGCTTCCCCTGCCATTACCCAGCAGGTTCCCTGCCCCCAGGTAGATCCTTGGGGCCAGCGTCTGCTCCCCACCCAAGGCAAAACAGGTTTGTCGTTGTTTCTCCAGGCTGGTGTCACCACCGCGATGGTGGGGACCCTTCGGGGCATGAGTGTGTCCCCCCAAGGTCTTGGAGGGGGCTCAGGGCATTTTTCTGCCTGCCACCGTGTGCTGCTTGGGAAAAACCCTTTTGGCTGGGGAGGAGGAGGATGATGACGGCGTAGGAAGGACGGGCGAGGCTGTTTCTTCCTCGGTTTGCAAAGGAGAGCGGAGGCGGCGTGTTGTCCCCACCCTGCCCAAGCTGCCGTATCGCCGGCGCGCGGCACAAACCTGCAGCGAAGCCCTCGCTCCCCAGACCTGATGGACCGGTCCCATCGCTGGCAGCTCCATTGCTTGGCTCCGGGGATGCTGCGAAGGGACCGAAGCCGGAGCCCCTATAAAGCTGCGGCGGCAGCTTCGGGGTGAGCCCTGTGCCGGAGTGGGGCCACGGTGATTTGTACCCGTGCTGTGTTCCCTTGGGAGCTTCTCCCCCACCCCGGGGAGGGGGGGATTTTGGGGATATCGTCGTGCTGGGAGTGGTTCCTCCTCGGTTTTGCCAGGGTTTCGCCACAGTCAGCAGTGTGCTTATCTCTGGCGTAGAAACCGCCCGCGCTCAAGCGTGCGCCTTTGCTCACCCTCTCACCCTGAAGGACGCCCGTGCCGAAGCCGTGGGGCCAGTGGCTGAAGGGTTAAACGCGGCTTCACCGCCAGCAGCCGCACACCGTCAGCTCGCTTGAACACGGAGCCGGAGCCGTAACTCGGGGTCTCCTGGCGAGTCTGGGCTGCGGATCCTTCCCACCAGCCGGTACCGGCACCGTCCAGAGGCAGGAAGCTCTGACCACAGCCGTTGCTTGCTTTGTCATATTTTTTTCCAGTGAACTTTGCTGTATTTTTAGCTTGCAGGAAGCTCCCCCCGGTTGTCAGCAAACTGCTAACTACGCTGCCAGCGCCCTGCACCCCCGGCTGCTGGAGCACTAAAATGCCCGCCGCCGAGGGGGGAGAGAGCCGCAGAGCGCAGAAGGACCCCCCTATCCCTGGCAAAACCCCTTGGAGGGTCTTAACTGGGGCGCGCGAGCCCAGACGCCGGGGTGACGGTCTCCCTGGGTGCCGCCACCTCGCGTCGGCATGGACGGCTCTAATGGTTTTTGGTCTCTTCTTGGCACGCGGCCGGTTTTCTGGACGCTGGTGCTGTAGCTCGGCGTTGCCGGGGGGCCCTGGCCAGCCGTGTTGATACAGACGCCGGGTTATTCGAGGTGAAAGCATCCCCGCGCCGCCCCTGGCACCGGCGTAGCCAACTCGGCGGCTTCCTGCCGTGCCGCGGCCCCCGGCGAAGGACGGCTGCTCCCGGCCAGGATGTTTGCTTTGGGCACGGGTCCAAAAAAACCCCCCTTTTCTCCCCGTGCCGCTTCCTTCGCCGGTGCAAACTGTGTCGCTAGAGCCAGGGACGCCCTCCCCGTCCCACCTCGGCGGGTCTCGCCCTCAGCGGGCGATGGAAATCCCGAACCGTCCTGTGAGCAATTTCGAAAGCGGGTGGCGGGGTGGGGACGTGGGCGGCGCGGGGCCAGCGCAGTGGAAACCGGCCGCCTTTTGAGCAGAGCTGCTCCTTAGGCAGCCGGGCAAAACCCGCCTGGTTTTGCCGGCGGCAATTATTTTTTCATGCGGCTCATCCGCGTCTTCATCAGCCGGGTCAGAAAAAGAGATGGGGAAAGGGGGAATAAAAAAAAAAAAAAAGAGGGAGAAGATAGGGCGGGGGGTGATGGCACATGGGTCGTGGCAGGGGATGATCACGTCTCTCCTCTCTCCCTCCTCGCAGACAGGTTCGGCGGGCGACCCGGTTGATGGACCCAGCAGAAGCCAAATGGAAGAAGGGCCAATTAATTATGTCGAAGAAAGGCGGCTGAACGAGGGCAGTGGGCTCAGCCTGGTGAATGGGGGCCGGCCAGAGGCGGGGGGCACTGCGCTGATGGAGCCGAGCGGCTGGTCGCCGGGCCAGCCGCCTGCCGCCGGTAAAGCCCACCTGGAAGACGTCAGGAACCTGGTGGCCTTCTCAGCGGTGGCCGAAGCCGTTTCTTCCTACCGGCTGCCACCCCCAGGTTCACCGTCGCTGCTGTACGAGAAGTTCGATTCGGAGATGAGCCGGGGTGGGCTGAGCGCGGCAGACGGCGTGCCACGAGGGGAGGACCTGCACGCCCTCAAGGCTGCCCTGGCCTTGGCCAAGCATGGCGTGAAGCCCCCCAACTGCAACTGCGATGGTCCCGAGTGCCCGGACTACCTGGAATGGCTGGAGCAGAAGATCAAGACGGCTCTCGGCGAAGAGCCGGCATCACCGCGGCCCTGCGCCACCGCCAACCCCCCGCCGCCCCCCCCGGAAGGTGCTATCGACCCCCAGCCGGTGCCTGAGACCGTCGAGCCGTGCCCGCCCGACGGCCTCCCCTTTTCCCAAAGCGCGCTGACCATCGCCAAGGAGAAGAATATCAGCCTGCAGACCGCCATAGCCATCGAAGCCCTGACGCAGCTCTCGGCCGCTCTCCCCCAGCCCGCCGGTGACGGCCAGCCCCCGCCGCCGCCGCCCCCGCCGCCCCCTGCCGCCCCCTTCGGCCCTGGCCCCCTTGCCCTGCCGGCGGCCACGTGGCAGCGAGGAGACGAGCCCCGTTATCCGCCAGAGCCCGGAGCGGCACCAGAGCCATTTTTCGGCGCAGCACCTCCCCGGGGTGGCTTCGCGGCGGCGTGGGGGCTGGAGGCCGAGGGGGCGGCAGGGGCCGGAGACCCCATGGCAGAGCTGGAGCAGCTGCTGGGTAACGCCGATGACTACATCAAGGCAGCTTTCAAGAGACCCGAAGTGACGGCCGGCAAAGTGATGGCGCCTAAAACGGAGCCCCCCGATCGAGCACCTAGCAAGGAAGCACTGAGCGGCCCCCGCTTGCCGCCGGCACCGCCGGAGCCCAGCCTACACAAGAAGACGCAGCTGGTCCTGCAGCAGCATCTCCACCACAAACGCAGCCTCTTCCTCGAGCAAAGCCTGGCAGCGGCGGCGGCGGCGGCACCCCCGGACCGGCCGAGCGGCTGGTGGGCTCCCGGCGCCCCGGCCGTGCCCCCCAAGCCCTTTGAGAAGCAGGCCAAAGAGAAGAAGAAGAAAACGCCGCCCGAAAAGCCCCCCCCGGCCAAACCGCTCCGCAAGCAAGTGCAGATCAAGAAGGCAAAGCAGAAGGACTCACAGCCGCTCTTCCCGCCCCTCTGGCAGATCAGCCTGGAAGGGTTTCGGGCGCCCGCCGAACCCCCCGCCGAAGAGATGCAAACCGAACCACCGCCGCCACCTGCCTTCCCGCTCCAGCCTCTTGCACTACCCCTGCCCGCTGCTCGCCCCCCGCCGCCGAACCCCCTCGACGGCGGCCCCCCGGCTCCCGACTCTCAGGAAAGGGGTGCCCCCGGGGGGGGCCCCCAAATTCACCCGGTGCCGGCGGGCTCGACCGGCTCGGAGGAAGCGCCGGCCGCCCCCCCACCGACTGCCCCGACCCCCATCGTGGTGGATGACAAGCTGGAAGAGCTCATCCGGCAATTTGAAGCTGAATTCGGGGAGAATTTCAACCTGCAGCCCCCCGAGACGCCTGCCCCGCTCGCCCCCGGGGCTGCTGAGCTGCCGGGGGGGCCGGCACCAGCCCCGCAAGTGCCCCCCGCCGCCGCCGCCCCGGCTTCGAGCAGCGCTCCCCAAGCCGGACCCAAAAGCTTTTCGTTCTCGCCGGGGAAGTGTCCACTTTCGGAGCCATCCTTCACCGCCCGGTCCCCTAAACAGATCAAAATCGAGTCTTCTGGTGCTATCACCGTGGTGTCAACCACGTGCTTTTACTCTGAGGAAAGCCAAAACCCGGACGCGGATGACGCCGACGGGACGCCCACCAAGGACGAGGTGCCGCTGACGCCAACCCTGAGCGGCTTTTTGGAGTCGCCGCTGAAATACCTGGACACGCCGACCAAAAGCCTCCTGGACACGCCGGCCAAACGGGCGCAAGCGGAGTTCCCCACCTGCGACTGCGTTGGTGAGCGAGCGGCCGTGCCGGGGGATTACGGGGATGGTGGCGAGCCCCGGGGGTGGCATTTCAAGGAGGTGGCTTTGCAGGGTGGGATTGTCCTGGATAAGTAACGGAGCGATGCCGTGGCGTCGGCAAAGCCCACGCTTTTTGGGTGGATGCGGTGCTCACATGGCAAAACCCCGATGCTGCGGAGCCCCCTTTTGCTTTCTCTTCTCTTATTTTTACGGTCGGACGGCAAACGCCGAGCGACTGCCACGTCACCGGGGGCGTGGTGACGACGCCGACCTGGCTGTGCCGGTGTGGGTTGGAAGAGCAGCGATACCGAAGGGCTGTTGGGTTTTGCCTCCGCTTAACCGCTCAGCTAAATCCCATAGAGGGGCCAGTAGGTTGCCCCAGTGCCGAAACCTGCCTAAAAACCGGCTCGTCTGGTTGTTCTTGCTATTTTAAGCCAAATTAGCTGGTTTGGGGTTAACTCAACCCAAACTTTAACTTAGCATGTGAGCTTATGCCTGGAGCTGTATTCGCTGCCAGGATGCTGGGTTGTTCGGTGGCCGATCCCACTGGGATGCATTGAAAAAGCACCAGACTCTTGGATTTGGGGTTTTTTTGGCGTGTGTTGGCATTTGTTAGACTTTGCAGCAAGTGCTAGAGGTTTCCCACCTGGTCCTTGCAGTCCAGCTCCATCGGAGCGTGGGGAGCTGGATCTTCCCTCCCCAAAATTTAGACCGGAGCTGCACTCTCCCCTGGGAGGAGCAGGGTGAGGATTCGGGGCATCCAGCCGGAAAAACGAGCCCCAGTGCTGCTGGGAGAGGTGGCCTCGGGCTAAGCACAAGCTGCACTTTATTAGCGGGGCTTATGATTATTTATTTATTTGCTTGTAAATGGCAGCAGTAATTAGCCCAAATGGCACCGAGCGAATGAAAGGCTTTTCTGGAGCCGCTCGAACTGATCTCGGAGTTTCACCCTGCGGTGCCAGGAAAAGATTCGTGTTGCTTTTTCTTTTGCAGCATGGTTTAGGGGCTGGGAGAGGGGGGATTCCCCCCCTGCCACCTCTTTCCATTTTCTCAAGGAAAAGCTGTGAGAGAAAGCAATTAAGTAGGAGTCGGGGCTCGGTGCTTTATTAGGTGCCTGTGCTGTTAGACGCTGTAATAAAATCAGCCTTCGCTGCGTTGTCCCGTATTGATCTCTGTCTGGACAGCTGCAGCCCAGCTGAGCCCGGCTTTCTCCTCGCCTTGGCGCCCAGCCAGTTAGACATGACGGGAATGAAAATCAGGGTGGTGAGAGCAGAAGGATGCAAAGACGGATCAGACCCGGCCGTCGTTCCGGATGCGTCCCACCCGGCAGCGTTTGAGCATCCCCGTGCGCCGGGGATCGACCCCTGCGCCGTCGTGGCTGCCCGGAGCATCCTTTGCTTCCTGCGCCGGCACCTTCATGCTCTGAAAGCCCTGAGGGGTTTGCTGCTGCGGAGGTTGTGTTGCTTGCGGGGCTGTAGCCCAAGCATCCTTCTCCCGTAGCCCAAGCATCCTCCTGTATCTTGAGCATCCTTCCGTAGCCCCAGCATCCTTCAGCCTCTCCCCCGACGCAACAGCTCCTTCCTTGCGTGGGTTCAGCCACCTTGGGGCATCCCATGAGCATCCCCAGATTCTCTACGCAAACCTAAAAGCAGGCAGAAGTAGTTTTAAGCCCCCAAATCATCCCATGATGGTTTTGGCAGCATCCAGCCGGGCTGGTCTCGGTGAGCGGGGCCAGATGGGTGCCCAGGGTGGGAGCTGGCAGGGAGCAGGGAGGCCTGGGGACGAGGAAGGGGGGGTTTGTATGCCAAATTGCCCGCCACTGCTAATTGCTTCTTCTCAGCAGAGCTCATCAAAATGCACCGTGCTCGAGCGGCTGGCGCAAATCCCCTGTGCCGGGATGGAGCCGCGGTTGCTGCTGCGATGCTGGGAGGGGCTGCGGCCGCTCGGGGAGGTTTTTGGGTCCCCGAAGGGGACGGGTGCTGCCAGGTGCGGGTCTGAGCACCCGTCCCCTTGTTCCCCAGTGCATTTTACTGCTGGGAGCGTCTTCCAGAGCAGAAAACGAAGAGGAGCCGCCAGGCTGTTTAACGAACCCCTAACTGCGGCTTCCCTTCCCCGATGCTCTTAGCGGGGAAACGCCATTGAGGAACCCTTGATTTTTGGTGCAGAAGTGCTCGGTTTGAGGGCATTTGGGGGTTTGGCATCCTTTGGAGCAGCCGGCAGAGGTGCAAACCCCCAAATCTCTTTCCCCTTCTCCTGCCTCTGCAGAGCAAATCGTGGAGAAGGATGAGGGGCCGTATTACACCCACCTGGGCTCAGGGCCCACCGTGGCATCCATCAGGGAGCTCATGGAGGAGCGGTAAGGGCCATCATCCCGTCCCGTCCCGTCCCATCCTGGGGGGCTGTGAGGGTGACGGGGGGGCTGTGAGGGTGAGTTGGGGTCCTGTGGGGCCCTGAGAGGGCGAGTGGGGGCTCATGAAGGTGAATGGGGGCTTGTGAGGGCAAGCAGGGTCCCGTGGGGTCCCGTGAGGGTCAGTGGGGGCCCATGAGGGCAAGCAGGGTTCCGTGAGGGCAAGTGGGGTTCCGTGAGGGCGAGTAGGGGCCTATGAGGGTGAGTGGGGGCCTGTAAGGATGAGTGGGGTCTCGTGAGAGCAAGTGGGAGCCCACGAGGGAGAACTGGGGCTTGTGAGGGGTCCTGTGAGGGCAAGTGGGGGGCCTATGAGGGATCCCATGAGGGCGAGGGGATCCTGTGAGGGCAAAGGGGGTCCTGCGAGGGGTCCGTGAGGGCAAGTGGGGTCCACAAGGGTGAGTGGGGTCCTGTGAAGGCGAGCGGGGGCTTGTGAGTGTGGGTGGGGGCCCTCCTTGGGGTCTTGTGAAGGCAAGTGGGGTCCTGTGAAGGTGGATGGGGTCCCATGAGGGCAAGTGGAGTCCTGTGAGTATGAGTCGAGGCTCAAAGGGGCGAGTGGGGTCCTGGGGGGTCCTGTGAAGGCGAGTGGCATCCTGCGAGGGTGAGTGGGGGCTCCTGAGGGTGGGTGGGGGCTCATGAGGATTCCAGGGAGGGTGAGTGGGGTCCCATGAAGCCAGTGGGGGCTTGTGAGGGGCCCATGAGGTCAAGCGGGGGGACTCGTGAGCATAGTGGGGGGCGAGCAGGGCTGATGCCTGTCCGCCGGCAGGTATGGTGAGAAAGGCAAGGCCATCCGCATCGAGAAGGTCATCTACACAGGGAAGGAGGGGAAGAGCTCCCGGGGCTGCCCCATCGCCAAGTGGGTGAGTGCCTGTGCCCCGGCTCTCGTTCCGCCCCCCCGGAGTCCTCCCCGAGGTAACGCGCCTGTCCCCCCCCCTGCCTGGGGACAAGGAGGTCCCCCGCCGGCGGTGGCCGCAGTGGGCAGGGGTGGATGCTCGATCTGTGGCTGGCAAGGAGGAAGCGAGAGCGGCGGCCGCCCCCGGGGAAACTCCACGGGGCTTCCCACCGCCGGCACCCGCCGAACAGCACGTCCGTGCCTGCAGCCCCTGGGCCGGGCACATCCCCCCCCCGCCCTGGCACCC
Organism: Astur gentilis; assembly: GCF_929443795.1. NCBI lineage: Eukaryota > Metazoa > Chordata > Aves > Accipitriformes > Accipitridae > Astur > Astur gentilis. Next base: position 20,726,810 of record NC_064907.1, on the reverse strand, counting down.
CAAAGCCCGTGGGGGTGAATGTGACCGTGGGACCCCCCACAGCTCTGCCCCCCGCCCGCCCCCCCCCCCCAAATCCCCACAGGGTGATGCAGAAGGCAGTGAGGACCCGCTTTTGGGGTCCTCCCCATCACGGGAGGTGCTCACCATTGGAGTGGTCTGACTTGGCCCTTCTGTTTTCCAGGTGATCCGGAGACACAACCAAGAGGAGAAGCTGCTGTGCCTGGTGCGGCACCGGGCCGGCCACCACTGCCAGAACGCTGTCATCATCATCCTGATCCTGGCCTGGGAGGGTATCCCCCGCACGCTGGGCGACACGCTGTACCAGGAGCTCACCGACACCCTCACCAAATACGGCAACCCCACCAGCCGCCGCTGCGGCTTGAACGACGAGTAAGTCGCGCCGCGCCGCCGGTCTGGTTTGGGAAGACGGGGTGGGAAGGGGATGTGGGGGTCCCCCCTGTTTTCGGAGCTGCCGTCACCGCGCCAGCGGCTGATGCTCCTCTGCGGTGTCCCTCCCGCAGCCGGACCTGCGCATGCCAAGGCAAAGACCCCAACACCTGCGGCGCTTCCTTCTCCTTCGGCTGCTCTTGGAGCATGTATTTTAATGGCTGCAAGTACGCCCGAAGCAAAACTCCCCGCAAGTTCAGGCTGGTGGGGGACAATCCCAAAGAGGTGGGTGACGTGGGCAGAGTGGGGCAGCACTGGCGGGGGTGTGGGTTCAGACCTCCTTTTACCCCCAGCTCCAAGTTTTGTTGGGGGGAAGCCTGAAAGTAGGATTCCCTGTGGGATTTTTGATGAATTAGGGGGTCAGGGGTCAGAAAGCCAACCTGGTGAAACCAGAGGGCAGGCTGGCCTTGGCGTCCCAGAGCCAGGACTTTTGGTGTGACAGCAAGTGCCAGTACGGCGTGGCACAAAGGGGGTCTCTCTAGAAACCTCAGGGAAGATGCCAGAGGGCTCATGGGTTGAGCAAGCAAAAGCGCAACAGACGCTGAAGCTGGAGGTTGAACGGCCAGAATTTCACCAGGAATTTAAGCCGTGTGCTTTGCGCTGTGGCAGACCTCGTGGGAAGGGTTGGATGCCGCGTGGTGTGCGGGCACTCTGCCCCCAATTCCTTCCCCGCTGTCGAAACCCCTGGGTGACGTCCTCCTCTTTTCCCTACTGCAGGAAGAGCTGCTCCGGAAAAGCTTTCAGGACTTGGCCACCGAGGTCGCTCCGCTTTACAAGAGGCTGGCACCGCAAGCCTACCAAAACCAGGTACCAGCCGCGCACTTGTCCACTTGGAAACGCGTCGGCCCAGTGGCAGGCAGAAGCGGGTGCGGGGTGGCGGTGCGTAGGAGATTTCGGATAACTGGAGCCATCTCCTACGTCTGCCAGGTTACCAACGAGGATGTAGCGATAGACTGCCGGCTGGGCTTGAAGGAGGGGAGGCCGTTCTCGGGAGTGACGGCGTGCATGGACTTCTGCGCTCACGCTCACAAAGATCAGCATAACCTCTACAACGGCTGCACGGTGGTAAGCAGGCGGCCAGCGGGCCTTTTCGGGATGCTCTCCCCCTGTTTTGGGATGCTCCTGTTTGAGCCACTCAGTCCCCCCTGTCCCCAGTTGTCATACCTGCGTGACTCCAGTGGCCGGTCCTTGGTGTTTGCACGCCTCAGATGAAACCTTTCAGGTCTGTGGGGTGCTGAAGCCACCCCAGCTAGACTAAAGCACGGTGCTAAAGGGGACGATGCGTTCGCTTTCATCTGACCCCCAAACCCCATGGGAGGTTTCCGAATGCCGGCTGCGAACCGGCGTGGGCTGGGAGGGATGCCAGGCTGGCGTGGCTGCACAGTGGTGGAGGTGAATAAGGAGGAGATTTCGCCCCTGTCCCGCATCTGGCAGCATCCTGCTGATGGCACCCTGCGCTCCCCCAGGTCTGCACGCTGACAAAGGAAGACAATCGCGTGGTGGGGAAAATCCCCGAAGATGAGCAACTGCACGTCCTCCCCCTCTACAAGATGTCCAGCACGGATGAGTTTGGCAGTGAGGAGAACCAAAACGCCAAGGTGGGCAGCGGGGCCATCCAGGTGCTCACGTCCTTCCCCCGCGAGGTCCGCAAGCTGCCCGAGCCCGCCAAGTCCTGCCGGCAGAGGCAGCTGGAGGCAAAGAAAGCCGCTGCGGAGAAGAAAAAGCTGCAGAAAGAGAAGCTGATGACGCCGGAGAAGATCAAGCAGGAAGCGCTCGAGCTCCCCATGCTCCAGCAAAACGCAGGTAACGGGGGTGGAGGTGAGGTCTTGCCGCCCCAGGCCATCCGCAGAGCGCGTGAGGGGATGGGGATGTGACTGGGGTCTTTCTCGGGCTGGCGGCGTTGAGCATGTGGTGTTGAGGTGCAGGATAGCATTTCTGTGGTGCCTGGGTTTTTGCCCGTACTGCGGTGCGGCGGGGAGCTCTCGCCGCAGCCCGGAGCGTGGGTGTGAATTGGTGCCAGCGCACCGGGCGATGCCGACCTCTGCGCTCGGCCGGTGAGCCCATCACCGTGGGATTTTTTGAGTCCGGCCGAGTTTTTGGGGTCCTCGCTCCCCACTGGCGGCTTTCTCGGCCGGCGGGTCACAGGGGCTGTGTGTGTGCTGTGCCCGCAGGTATGGCGTTGAAAAGCGGGCTGCCCCCGCAGCCGCTGAAACCTTCCATCAAGGTGGAGCCGCAGAGCCATTACAACGCCTTCAAGTACAACGGTAACGCAGTGGTGGAGAGCTACTCGGTGCTGGGGAGCTGCCGGCCCTCCGACCCGTACAGCATGAACAGTGTTTACTCTTACCATTCCTACTATGCACAGCCCAATCTGCCTTCCGTGAACGGGTTTCACTCCAAGTTCGCGCTTCCCTCCTTCGGGTATTACGGCTTTTCCAGCAACCACGTGTTCCCCTCGCAGTTTCTGAATTATGGGGCGCCCGAGAGGGGCGGGAGCAGCTGGGTGAGCAACGGCTACGAGAAGAAGCCTGACGTCCCGGTGTTGCAGGAGAACCTCAACCACGCCTATGGGAACAACACCGATTTCCCCGAGCCCATCCCGCACAGCGTCCGGAGCAAAAACCATCACCAGCGCACCTACGAGCGGGCTAACCGCTATGCCAGCCAGCAGAAAGCGGCGGCGGCGGCGGCCGGGGGGCACAGGACTAGCTCGGGCTCGGAGGAGTTGCCGCCGTTTGCACAGAACTGTTTCGGCAGCCGGCCCATCAAGCAGGAGCCTCCGGACCCTCCACCCACCGTCGAGCCCCTTGCTGGCGCGGCGGCCGTGCCCGGCACCGGCTTAGCCCTGCCGGCCATCCCAGCGCGCGGCGGGGGCCCGGAGCCGCGGTGGAGCCCCTTCAAAGCGTCCCGGGGCGCGTCTTCACCCGAGAGGACTAGCACGGCGGAGGGCTCGTGGAACGCCCTGGTGCCGGGTTTGGGCGGGCGGGAGAAGCTGAGCGCCTTCGACGCTGCCGCCCGCTTGCCGCCGCCGGAGAAGCAATGGCCCAACGTCCTGGCGGGAGAGGCGGCGGCGCGCGGCTCGGGCTTGCTGCCGAAACCGTGGAGCCCCTGCAAGCTGGGGGAAGCGGCGCTGGCTGGCACGGGCACCTCGAGCTTGCTGGGGCCGCTGGGTTTCAGCTCGGCCCTGCCGGGGCTGCCCAGCTTCCCCGAGGAGCCGTGGGGCTCGGTGAAGGCGGAGGAGCGGAGGACGCCGGCACCCAGTCCGGGGCTGCTGGAGAAGCCGTGGGAGGCGGCGGTGGGCGAGAAGGGGGCAGCGGGGCCCCGCCGGGAGAAGCCGTGGGACCCCTTCGGCCTGGAGGAGGATCTGCCGGAGAAGGCGGTGAAGGAGGAGGAAGAGGAGGAGGAGGGGGAGGAGGACGAGGAAGAGGAGGAGGAGTGGTCGGACAGCGAGCACAACTTCCTGGACGAGAACATCGGCGGGGTGGCCGTGGCACCCGCCCACGGCTCCATCCTCATTGAGTGCGCCCGCCGCGAGCTCCACGCCACCACCCCGCTGAAGAAACCCAACCGCTGCCACCCCACCCGCATCTCCCTGGTCTTCTACCAACACAAGAACTTGAACCAGCCCAACCACGGCCTGGCGCTGTGGGAGGCCAAGATGAAGCAGTTGGCGGAGCGGGCTCGAGCCCGGCAAGAGGAGGCGGCACGCCTGGGCCTCCCACCGGACGCCAAAGCCTTCGCCAAGAAACGCAAGTGGGGCGGCGCGTTGGCGACCGAGGCGCCCAGCAAGGAGAGGAGGGACTCGGTCCCCACGCGGCAGGCGGTGGCCATCCCCACCAACTCCGCCATCACTGTGTCCTCCTACGCCTACACCAAGGTGACAGGCCCCTACAGCCGTTGGATCTGAGACGGAGGCAACCGCCGCAGCCCCATCTTACCTCAACCCTCGGCAGCGCCGGAGCCCGGCGTTGCTTCGTGGTGCTTTCTCCTCGGGCGTGGGGGAGAAGAAAAAAAAAAACAAAATCGAGAAAAACGAAGCAAAACACAACAACAACAAAAAAAACCCAACCCACAGAAAGCAAACCCAACACGCACGCTCGGAAACAGCGGAGCCGGCGCGGGCGCATGCCGTCAGAGAGCTGCGCTTGGCGAGGAGTTGGCAAACAAAGCAAAACTCGATTGAAAAAAAAGAGGAACGATGCTGTTTGACGCTTTTCGGTAATCTCATATTTATATCTCCGCGTTTTTTTAATCTAGCCTCGTGCACCGTGCGAACGGATGGAGAAGTTTATAGTGTCCTTTCGCAAAGGAGAGGTTTTTAATTCCACTTAAAAATGCCTATTTATTGGATTTTATTTTATTTTATTTTTTACTCCGATGACAACGACGAAGCCGATCTTCGAAAAAGAAGCCAACATCGAAAAAAAACCCTGAACGCAAAGAAGAAACAACCTGAACACCAAACCAGCTTAAAGGCAAGAGGTGACTCCCTCCGGCTCCAACGCATGGGGCCTGGCAGGATTGTGTGCTTTACCGTCAGCCGGACACGCTGAACGTCCGATTAATTTTTTTTCCCAAGGACCTAAAAATACCTATTTTGCAACTTGAGGAGTCCTTTCTTACAGTGACGGGAGACCTGCTCATGAGCGGGACGTCCCGGGACGGTGCTTCTTCGCTCGGCTTCTCACCGCCGGCGGGATCGGCTCCGCCGGGACGGAGCGAGCCGGCGTCTTTCCCGGCGCCGGAGACCTCAGGACACGTCCGGGCTGAGGACTGCCGCTGCCGGGGTGCCGCGCTCGGGCTCGGACTTGGGGAGTCCTTTGCTGACAGCCCCGGGGAGAGCGGCAGCGGCGGCATCTCTCAAGGAGCCGACAGGACAAAAACAGAAAGAAAAAAAAAAAAAAACAAAGACAGGAAAAAAAACCACAAACCAACCCCAAACTGTGAATAGCTAGTGTTGCTCTCTGTACATCACTGTTGCTAAAGTCTGGTGCTTTCCGTCTCTGGGGGACTTTCTCCGTGCGATCGGCTCTGGGAAGAGCGAATCCCAAGACTCGGCTGGCCAAAACCCCGCCGGGCCGCCTTCCCCGCCGGTGCCGGCGAGCCAGTGCGGCGGCGAGCGCCGCCGGGGCTCGGTGCTTTTTCTCTCCCCGGGTGCCATCCCTCCTTCCTACGGATCGCCGTTCTTCCCGCAAAAAACCCGCAACAAATAACCCAACGACGACAACAACCGCGTGGTGCTTTTCGAACAATCTCAGTCGAGACTTTCCTCCCGTCGCCGATGCTGAAGCCGCGCCGGGATGGACGGGCGGACGAGCTCCCCTGCAGCTCACCGGGAGGGCGGCGTGGCCGAATCCGGGTGCCGGCGTCCCCGGGGTCGTTGCTTTTGCACTTTCAGGTGCCTTTTGGAGAGCCAGCGAGCCAGAGCCGACGCCGTCACCGTGCAGAAATCACCTTGTGTTTACTGTCACCCTCCTTCCTTGCGCACTGGCACAGATCAGCAGGATCTCGGTAAAACAGCCTGAACATTTAAGTGGTCTGATTTTAAACCTGTAAATAGGGAAAGAATTTTTTTAAAAGCACTTTCACCTAGATTTAAAAATGAAAGCGAAACTTAAAAAACAACTCCCCTCTTTCCTCCCCCACCCCCCCGCAACAACTTGAAAGCAGTATGTTTTAAACAAGATTATTGTGGGAGAACTGTAAATACTGGCAGAATATTTAACATGCTTTGTCCGTCCTTCATAATTAATTTTTTTTTTTTTTTTTTAACCGTAATCTGTAAAGTCGCGTATATTTGACAAGGAAACTCAACGAGCTATTACCGCTTTTCTTATAAATACCCAATAGCATATCAGGATTGTAAGAGTCGATGGCAAGTCAGAGTTTAGGGACGCCCGCGGGCGATGCCGGTTCCAGCGCGGGGACCCGACGTGTCGATGTGTTTCGGAGGGTGAAAAGGGGACCCGGCTGATCCCCGCCAGCGGCGTTCGGCGGGGCCGGATTCGGGTGCCGGCCCCGGTTCGCGTCGCCCGGGGTCTCGTCTGACTGTCGTGGCGGGGGTGCCTTGCGAGCTTCGCCTGGATGGGTTTAGAGTCGGGAGGAAAAGGGGTGCGTTCGGAGAAGGCGAGGGTCTGTGTAACCTGTCTAAGTCCTGCTTCCTCGGAGGTTTTTTTTGGTGCAGGGAGGGGGTTCGGTCCGGCACGGCGTTGGCTCCGGCGGGTTCGACCCGGGTAAGCGGGGAGATGCCGGCGCTGCGGGTCGGGGAGCGAGAACTGCTGCAGTCTCACGTTTTTACACTACATAACGTCTAACCTACCTCAGATCTCAGTCATGAAAAATTAGCACGCTTCAGACTTCTTCTATGAAAACTCGAAATCTATGCACAGCTCTTTACCCCTTGCTGCTGAGAGGCTGTTTTTCAAGCAAAATCTTTTCCTTTACCCGTCCCGGCGGCCGTGCTTGTCCCACCCGTGCCGAAGCCAGGGGGGTCGCGGTGTTAAGGGGGCCTTGCTGGGGGTGGGGGGGCGGGGAATGTTTTTAATCGTTTTGGAGTGGGATGGGGACCTAATTTTGCAGCAGGTCGCGGCCACAATGGTGCTAGAACAACGCCCGCGGTAGAAACCCTGGGGAGGGCTCGGTGCGGGGAGCCCCGATGGGCTCCTTCCACCCCGCTTCAGTTTTTCCGGCCGCAATGCTTCGCCTCGAGCAGGGAACGGGGGACACGTTTCGGGGTGTCCCTCCCCCCCCCCATCTCGACGCTCTTGGGACGAGGCACGGGAAGGAGAAGGAAACCAGAATCCCTGAGGTGCCTCAATTGCTGATTTTTCCTTTTAATACTGGAGTATGCTTTGTGGGCTCTATAAGGCATATTTTTATTAAATGAAATCTTCTAATAAAAACGGTGCTATGGTGTTTTAACAAACTGTATCACGCTTCTGCCTGATTCCATCTCGCTGAGGTGCTACTAATGTATATATGAAACTAGGGAACCAAGAGAAAAAAAAAAAAAAAAAAAAAAAAAAGCAATGTCGTTGAGAAGGAAGTTTACTTTTCCGGAGCGACAGCTCGAAGCGTGCCGGGAGCCAGTTGGGTTTATGCAAACTGAAAGCGGTGCCGCGTCGGAGGCGTTCCGTTGACCGGGCTCGTGGTGGAGCCGTTCCCCTCTGGTACGAGGCCGGGGTGCTGGCAGGAGAGCCGTGCGTGGGTATGGCGCTTGGACGAGGTGTTCAGCTGCGGTGCTCGGCCACATGTCGTGGGCATGGTGCGTGGGCATGGTGCTCGGCCAAGGTGTGTGAACACGGTGCTGCTCGGCCACGGTGCTCGACTGCGGTGCTTGGACATGGTGCGTGGACCTGGTGCTTGGCCACGGTGCTCGGACATGGTGCGTGGACATGGTGCTCGGGCACGGTGCTCGGCCACGCGTCACGGACCTGGTGCTCGGCCACACGTCACGGATCTGGTGCTCGGGCACGGTGCTCGGTCGTGGCGCGTGGACATGGTGCTCGGGCACGGTGCTCGGCCACGCGTCACGGACCTGGTGCTCGGGCACGGTGCTCGGATGTGGTGCGTGGACATGGTGCTCGGGCACGGTGCTCGGCCACGCATCACGGACCTGGTGCTCGGGCACGGTGCTCGGACGTGGTGCGCGGACGTGGTGCTCGGGCACAGTGCTCGGCCACGCATCACGGACGTGGTGCTGGGGCACGGTGCTTGGGCATGGTGCTTGGACATGGTGCTCGGCTAAGGTGTGTGAACGTGGTGCTCGGCCATGGTGCTCAACCGGAGCGCTCAGACACGGTGCGTGGACGTGGTGCTCGGCCGTGGTGCTCTGCTGTGGTGCTTGGACATGGTGCATGGACATGGTGCTCCGACATGGTGCTTAGGCATGGTGCTTGGCCAGGCTCTGTGGACGTGGTGCTCGGGCATGGTGCTCAGACGTGGTGTGTGAATATGGTGCTCAGCCACGGTGTGTGAACATGGTGCTCAGGCACGGTGCTTGGCCACGCACCGTGGACACGGTGCATGGACATGGTGCTCAGCCGTGATGCGTGAACATGGTGCTTAGACACGGCGTGTGGACGTGATGCTCAGCCAGGGTGTGTGATCATGGTGCTCGGCTGTGGTGCTCAGACGCGGTGCTCGGACGTTGTGCGCAGATGTGGTGCTCAGCTGCGATGCGTGAACGTGGCGCTCGGCCACGGTGCTCGTGTGGACATGGTGCTCAGACAGGGTGCGTGAACGTGGTGCTTGGACGTGGTGCTCGGCCTCGGCGCTCAGCACGGTGCTCGGACACGGTGCCTGGGCACAGTGCTCGGTCAGGGTGCTCAGCCTGGCGCATGGGGGTGTTGCGCATGCACCGGTTCACGCGCACGGGGCGCGGGCATGGTGCCAGGGCATGGTATGTGGATACGGTGCTCGGGCACCACGCACGGCCGTGGTGCTCCGGCACCGTGCATGACCATGGTGCTCGGACAGGGCGCGTGGGCCCGGAGAGGGCGCTCGGGCACGGTGCAAGGGCACGGTGCATGGACGCGGTGCTCGGACACGGCGCGTGGGCACGCTCCGCAGATATGGCGCGTGGGCACGGTGCTCGCCCACCACGCACGGACACGGCGCGTGGGCACGGTGCGCCGGCACAGATGCGGTGCTCGGGCGCCGCGCACCCCCCGTGGCGCTTGGCCACGGCGCTTGGCCGCGGTGCCGGAGCCCGGCACGCGCTGCCGGTGCCCGCCGCACGCCTCCGCTGCGTGGCCACCCTCCCGGCACCGTACCCCGCCGCGGCGCCCAGGCCCCGTGCCCGCCGGCACTCAGCACCGCGCTCGGCACCACGCTCCCCGCCAGCTCTCTCGGGCTCGTTCCCTTCCCCGAATCACCGGTGTCTCCCCCACGGCGAGGGCTCGGCCGGGCATCCCGCTTCTGCCCGTCTCTTTCTTTTCCCCTTTTTTCCCCCCTCCTTTTTTTCCATTTTTTTGGGGTTTTATTGGTGCTACTTTCTTCCCCTTCGGCTTCCCGTCAGCGCCGGGGCAGCAGCTCCCCCGCGCCCCCCAAACCAAGGCAAATACCTCAACCCCCCCACCCCCCCCAAGCCCCCCGCAGCGCCACGGCAGCGAAGGCGAGCGAAACCGGGGCGAATCTTTCCAAAATCAGGGATCCTTTCGCAGCGGTGTTTCTTCCTTTTTTTTTTGTTTTGTTTTGGTTTTTTCCCCCCTCCTTTATCCCTTTCCGCCTGGGTTTTTGCTCATTTTTCCGCATCCTTCAGGGATTACAAACCGCCGTAATTTCAGCCTCAGTTTTATTCCAGGAGCAGATTTTGGTTTGGTTTTTTTTTTTTTTTTTTTTTTGGCCGGTGGGTTTTTGCACCGTGGTGCCAAAAGGGAAAAAAAAAAAAAAAAAAGAAGAGGTAATAATTCAAAATTGGAAAAATAAAGCGCCGTTTCTTCTTGGATTTGGGAATTCGATCGGAGGCGGGGGGGTTTATTTATGGCGTTTTCGTTGGGGTGTTTTTTTTTTTTTAGGGTAATTGAGGAGGGGAGGTGGGACGGCGGCAGGCGGAGGAGGGGGACACCGCGGGGGTGTCCCGGCGGCTCCGAAAAATTCACACTTGAAGATTTCTTGGTCGGCTCGGGACTGTGGTTACTTGAAATGAAGTTTTTTTTCCGGGGCAGATCGAGGACCGGTAGATTTTTTTCCCATGTCTCAAGGCAATAGGATTAATGTGTATTAAACTGTAGATACTTCTAGGACAGTAAATTTATGCTGATAATTTTATTTTGTATAATTTTCCCTTTTTCTTTTTTCCCTTCTTTGTGGTTTGTTTTGGTTTGTTTTTCTCCCCCCCCCCCCTCCTTCCCTTAACACCCTTTTCTTTTTCCCTTTCCCCCCCTCAGTGTTTTTGGTAAATTTATTTTTAGGATGCCTAAAAATTGCAAGTTTGGATCCTCCCCCTTCCTTCCCTGGTTTTGGTTTTGTTTTTTTGTTTTGTTGTTGGTTTTTGTTTTTTCGTTTTTTTTTTTTTTTTGTTGTTGTTTTGTTTTGTTTTTTTTTTTTAATTTGTATTTTATTCTAAGTTACGCGTGGCCGGCCGGGCCACGAAATGTATTATTCCTGATATCTTTAAAATATTGTGGGTGTTTTAATAAATTTTATATTTATTTTTTGCACTCAACACGTGGCCCACCTCCTTTCTGTTTCCTGCTGGGGGGGGAGGGGGGGGGGGCGGGGGGAGCAGAATGGGGCCCTGGGTATGGGAATGAGGGGGGAGGATGGGTCCCAGTTGCTGGGGAGGGGGGGCAGGACGGGGCTCTGTCTTTTGGGGGGGCAGGATGGGGCTTGCTTTGTGGGAATGGGGGGGGGGGCAGGATGGGGCCCTCTTGGCGGGGGGGGGGGGGGGGGGGGGGGGGAAGGATGGGGCCCTGGGTATGGGATGGGGGGGCAGGACGGGGCTCTGTCTTTTGGGGGGTTAGGATGGGGCTTGCTTTGTAGGAATGGGGGGGGGGGGCAGGATGGGGCCCTCTTGGCGGGGGGGGGGGGGAAGGATGGGGCCCTGTCTATGGGATGGGGCGATGGAGGATGGGGCCCTGTGTTGAAGCGGGGGGAGGTGCAGGGTGAGGCCCTCTCGGGGGGGGCAGGACAGAGCCCTGTTTGGGGGGGGGGGGGGGTGGTCAGTATCAGGCCGGACCCCCCGCCGCCCCCCCCCCCCGGGTGGGGTCGGGCCCTCGTCCCCGCCGAGGTCCTCCGAGCCGACAGGGGTCGCAGCGGCGGAAAAGGCGCAGCGCCCGCCCCGCCCCCCTGCCCCGAGGCGCGCGGTGATTGGCCGGACGACGGGTGACCCCGCGGCGCGGCCGTAGCGTCCGGCAGCGGGCGCGCGCCGCCCAGTATGGCCGCCGCGGCGGGGCTGCTGTGCCGCGGGCCGGTGCGTGTCCTCTCTATGTCGTGTCTGTGCGTCCGTCCTGTCCGTCCTTCCCTCTGTCTGTGCCCCCCTCCCCGTCCAGGGGTAGGGGGCGGGGGCGCTTTGTCCGTTGTCCGAGACACCCCCCCCTCCCAGTTGTTTTGGGAGGGAGGGGGGTCCGTCTCCCCCGCGTCTCCCTCTGTGTTTCCCTCCTCCCCGGTTAACGGTAAGTGCGGCCTGCGCCTCCTCACGGTAAGTGACCCCGGTTGACGGTGGAAGCGTCCTCCCTCCCTTGCGGTAAGTGTGTGGCCCTCCCCCGCCCCCCCCCCCCCCCCGCTACCGGTGAAGGCGGACACACACCCCACACGCCCCCCCGGTACCGGTGAAGGCGGACACACACCCCCCACCCCCCCCGCTACCGGTGAAGGCGGACACACACCCCACACCCCCCCCCCGGTACCGATGAAGGTGGACACCCCCCCCCCGGTACCGGCAGCCTTCCCCCGCCTTCCCCCTTGCCGGTGAGGGCAGCCACCCCCCCCCCCCGGTGCCCTCCCCCGGGTGCTGGTGAGGGTGACCTTCTTCCCCGGTACCGGTGAAGGCAGCAGTCCCCCCCTCGCCGTGCCGGCAGCCTTCTCCATTGCCGGTGAGGGCAACCCCCCCCCCCCCCCCCCCGGTGCTCTTCTTGCCCCCCCCCACCCCGTGCCGGTGAAGGCAGCCCCCCCCCCCCGCCCCCCCCCCCCCCCCGCAACCTGCTGAGTCCCCAGCCTGGGCGTACAATGAAGGGTTTTCCCTCCCCCAGGGGGGGTCCCTGCCCCCAGCAGGGTTTTTTAGCGTTGTTTTTGCCTCCCCCCAGCTCTTCCTGCGCCGCAGCACCTGGCGAAGCCTCACCTCGCAGACGGAGGGGGAGGCCCGAGTGACCCGGGTCCTGTGGGAGAAGTTTCCTCGGGCTTCTGCCATCAAAGTTGTGGATATATCAGGTACGGAAAAAGCTCTTGTATTTTCCTACCCCCCCTGCCCTCCCCAAGCCATCCATGTGCTTTGCGAGGGAGGAGCTGAGTCTATCCCTTGGCTGTCCTGTCCCCCCCGCCTTTGCTGTGGGGACACAAAGGACTCTTGTTTTTCCTCAAGCCTCTGCCGCCACTTTTGGTTTTCTAGGCGGCTGCGGTGCCATGTACGAAATTCACATCGAGTCGGAGGACTTCAAGGAGAAGCGGACGGTGCAGCAGCACCAGATGGTTAACCAGGTGAGGGGGGGCTCGGTGTGTGTGTGAGTGAGTGCGCGCAGCACTTAATGCTGCTGCTGTGTGTGCTGCTCTCAGAGCTGAGCCTGCTGCACTTTGTAGTCGTGCACAGCACTTTAGGTCAGCATGCTGATTGTATGTGTGCAGCACAAATTGCTGTGTGTGCACACAATCAGTGTGCAAAACTTAAAGCACTGCATGCACACCCATGCGGTGCCTGGTTGAAGTGCTGCAGGCTCAGCTCTGAGTGCTGCATGTGCGGAGTGAGTGTCTTGAGTAGTGTAGCTCTTCCCAATAAAAACCAGTGTAGTTGTTTGTGCAGCACTCTGGCTGTAGCACAGCACTTCCAGTTGGGTGTGCAGGCTGAGCTGCATGTGTGGGGTGTGTGTCTTGAGTAGTGTAGCTCTCATTCCCATAAAAACCAGTGTAGCTGTTTGTGCAGCACTCTGGCTATAGCACAGCACTGTGTGTGTGCACACACAGCACTTCCAGTTGGGTGTGCGGGGTGAGTGTCTTGAGTAGTGCAGCTCTTCCTTCCTAATAAAAACCAGTGTAGCTGTTTGTGTGTGTGTGTGCGCATGTGCAGCCCTTGTATGCAGTGTTAGTGTCTTACCAAGTGTAGCCCCCCCCTCTTCCAAATAGCATTGATTGCCCTTTTTTTCCTTTCCTCCAAATCAATAAATAGTGTTGGTGTGTGTATGAGCAGGCAGAGGATTCAGTGCTGTGTGTCAATAGCCTGTCCCTTCCTTTACCCCAGTAATAAAGTGCATAGCCCCTTTTCACTTAAAATAGTGTGTGCAGGACTTTGTGCACAGCCCTCCTTTGGGACTGTGCAAATGTCTTTACTGGAGGGAAGGTTATGCTATTAATGAGGAGGATCATAGCCCAACTGGTGTGGCAGGGTACATAGCACTGCATACCTTTCTCTAGGTATGCCTTCACTGTGTGCGCACACAATGCTTAGTGACCACTACACAGCCATTGCTTTGTTCTGGTGTTGCACCTGACCCTCAGGGCTGCCCTGTTTGTTGCAGGCACTGAGTGAGGAGATCAAGAGCATGCATGGACTGCGCATCTTCACCTCCACCCCCAAACCTCCTTAATGATGATGTTGCTGCCCAGTCAATAAAGATGCTTGGTGCTGCTGAGTGGGCAGCTGCCTCCCACCAAGTGAAAAATTTTCCTAAAGTGCTGCATTTTCAATTAAGGCACCTGTGCAGGGCTGGGGGGGTCACAAGGGAGGGGGAAAGGAAGGGAGTCTTCCTCTGAGAGGACAGCAGGAAGGAGAAACTTTATTATTGCCTTGCCACACAGTAGGGTCCCTTCCTCAGCCCCCCACAACCATGCTGGGAACACCAACCAGGGAGCTGCTTTTTGGGGCCAGGCACTTCTTTTCCTCCCCCCACAACATTGCTGCTGCTGCCAAAGGGGAGCTTAAGGCTCAAGTGCACCTCTTATCAAAAAAAAAAAAGAGCACTTCCAAAAATAAGCTGAGTCACACTGGGCTTAGCCTTGATCAAGCCAAGCACTGTGTCCATGGGGTCCAGAGGAAAACTTTGGGAGTAGAATGCAGCTCTGCAGCATGTGAACTTCACCCCATGCCTGGGGGAAACAAAACCTGCTCCGAGTAGTCCAAGGCAAGTTCCATCCTCAGCCAGACTCAAGCACCTAGCCAAGTGGACTACACCGTGCAGCCAACAACTTTTAAAACAACACAGGCTGTGGTGGCTGCTGCTGCACTGTAGAAGCGATGCTTGGCCTCCAAGAGTGATGCCACTTGGAGCGCTGCATCTCAGGGCTTGCATCACTCAAGGCGAAGCGTAGAAGTGGCTGGCGTACAAAGCAGAAAGGAGTGGCCAAAAGGGTCGGCCCAGGGAGAGTTTATCTGTCCTTGGAGCCCAGCTTCTCAATCAGTTCCTGCAGAGGAGCCAACTCCCGCCTGTCAATCAAGTTGAATTCCTAGCAGGGGAAAACAACAACAACACACAGCACAAAAACTAAAGGCACCTCTCAAAGAGCTGCTGGAAAACACATCCAGCCACCATATGCATGCTGGGAAGTTGCCGTGTCAGTGCGTGCCAGCTCCCGAGAGAAACACTAAACAGGCACTGCTGCAACAGCCACCTCTCCCATTTCTCTGTAGAGAAATTCAAGCAGTAAGACAACAAAAATCTTTTTCTGCTGTGTTGCTGATAAGTACCACGCTGTGCTGCATGATGAGCGAGTTGCATGTGCGGTCACAGGACAGGCTCTTGAAACACTGTCGGGGGGGCAGGGAGAAAAAAAGGTGCTGCTGCTATTTCCGAGTCAATTCTTCAGCTACAAAACGCCCAAGTTCTCCTCCAAGCCTGGTCTCTTTTGCTGCAGGCTGATAGCTAAAACCTCAGAGGGACATTCAAGCATTGAAAGCCAACTGTGCCACACTTCCTGCAAAAAAACCCAAACCCCACAGCGCTGCAGCTGCACAGTTTGCACGGTACAGAGGGCAGGAGCTGAGCCTATCTTCCAGCGCACGCCCCAGCTGTAGATCTTCAAAGAGCGAGGAGGCGCTTAAAATCCAACTCCCTTTAAAAGCAAGCGGGGAACAAGAAAGCCCAGAGGCAGGCAACCGGCCGCCGTTTCGCAACTCACCTGCACAAAGAAGATAAAGTGCTTGAAGGAGGTGTTGAGGTGGGCTTCCTCCTGCAGCCGCATGACGGAATCGAAGTGCTGGTGGTAGATGTGAGCGTACACGCGGAACAGCCGCTTCAGGATCGTCTTGGCCACCGACATGAAGTTCTTGGGAAAAGGGACGCCTGAAACGCACCAACGCGCACTGCTAAGTCCTTCAGTTTGGTCAGAAGTACCGAAACGAGACATTCCAGCAGTGTCTCAGTCCCGTACGCGAAGCTCGTTGCATCGCGCAGCTGCGCTTACCGATCTTTGAAGGGAAGAGCGTTTCATCATCCAGCTGGTCCTGGACCCACGTCATCAAGTAATCGATGTACTTCGGAGCCGAACACTTGATCGGCTTCTTTATGTTGGTGCCGTCCGCCCAGTGGTACTCATACCTGCAGGGAGAGGGAAGGAAAATAAATCCTTTGCTCCAAGAGAAAAAATGGCTCTTCTGGGCTCCTCCTGGACTTTGGCACGCCCTCTCTCCTCACACAAGATGGCTGACATCCCCAGGAGACCTTCCCTGGGGTCGCACATTAGCCAAAGACTTTTAGAAGCCACCACCTGCAAATCGACACGTGTGCTTATCGATCCGACTGCTCCTCTGAACTGGGGCAGACATTGACTGTAATGCTACATGACGACACAACCTGCTTTCTCTGCGATCTTTTGCAAAATCCTTCAAAAGCAGGGGGAACCCCCCCCCCCCCGGGTTTTGACTGTCGCCTCTCGACCGACGACAAGCGAAAAAACCCAGTGCCGTTTCAACAGGAAATTGTTACAGGAAGTGTCCCCAAATATAGAAACGGGAACTTGCAATCTAGATAATTCTGGGTAGAAAAGCAGGGCAGGATGTTACACGGCACCCTACAAATACTGCCCACCGGCCAGACCGCACGCTGTTATCCCCCAAAACAAAATGCCTCGAGCAACCTTACAGACAAGATACCCAGCTGCAGCTTCACCTCACGACAAAATACATAAGTGCAGAACCAACACATCATCTTCTCCCCGCGTGTACTGACACCTCCTAAAAACAACAGGGTGCCCCAAATACTCTTTCGCTATTTGCGTTCCACGTTCCATGATGCCCCAACCTCCTCTGACAAAAAGGTTATGCTACATCAGCTAGGTAAACATGCCTCCTGAAAAAACACCGCCCATGCTTCTCACCTGGGCACCCGCATGAATCAAGGGACAACAGCCCCTTAAACCGCCTCGGGACAACGCACGCTTCGTGCCCTTTCACGGCCTGCACCCGGCTAAGCATACTTGAGGCCAGGCCGATTCAACAGGGCAGGCACAGGGATCAGCAGGACCCAGAAGACACTTAGCCATTCCCTACTGCACACACCAGTCACTATGAGCACGAGGTTTCCTTCCCAGCTCTAACTCCGCAACAACAGGCTGCCCTCTCCTCCCCGCACAGCCGTCGCACATGCCGTACCGTAACCCGACCAGAGCATTCGCCTGCCTCATGTCCTGCCCCGTGCTGGCAGCAGCATCTTTAGAATCACTTGTGCTCTGAAAAAAAAAAATAATCCGACTACAGCCTCTCCGAGCATCAGCTCTGTGACAGAGCACAAGAGGTTACTGTAAGACTTTGACAGCGAGACCAGCTGCTTCCAATCAAGTTAGATCTCTCATTTTCCTTAAAATAAACCATTTTGACAACACATCTTTTCAGTTTCCAGACAACGTAGGGACCAGATTGATTGACAGGGGGAAAAGAGATCCCCACGCACGCTTGCCCTGGCCAGGTAGTTAACACACCGGACAAACCGACGGCTACCGACGCCACGCAGCCCAACAGACAGCTTAGCTTTGCACGTGGGTACACGGCACCAGGGAGCACGATGGTGCGCCTCGACCCGATCTGGACATGTCCCATCCTCTTTATATCTTCTTTCTACGCAAGCTCGAGCAACCCGCGCCCCCGTCTGCTTCCCCACGTTTCAATTGCGGCTGTAGACCGCGGTAAACTTCTTACCTCGGTCCTGCAGACATGACTGGACAGCTCGCCTCCGTGCAGAACTCCGTAATGGTCCCGTACAGCATGTTGATTTGGTTGAAGAAATCCACCGCTGGAAAGGAAACGGATCAAGTTTACTCAAAATGCAAACGCAAAGCAGACCGGAGCGCCGGTTCACTCTCATTCAGCTGTCGCAGGGGTGAACGTGCCACAAAGCTCTCGGTGAAAGCAAACGTCCCCCTTCCGTACGATGTCATGTGGCCAATGACTCTGAGAAGTTTCAGCCATCTAGGAATTTGAATCACTCTGTCAGTTTTTCACCGTCAGGCTACTGCCCCTAGCTGATTTGTACAGCACGAAGCTCCACTTAGCCTTCCGTACCTTAGAAATGACCGCTTTAGGTTCCACACACCTTTAAAAAAATGACAGTACCTCAAAACCCCGATTGATTTTGACAATACAAGAGGGACCTTCCTTAGGTTAAACACTTGTGGCCTGACTTACTGTCTTCCGTCGCTCAAAACTGACTCTTCTTCCTCCTCTAACCTCTAAAGAAACATAGTTCAAGGCCAGGGAGAGCGACTGCTAAAAGCAAAATAGGTTTGCAGTATTTGGTTTTCTTTAACTATGCATGCAGCAACATTAAAATGAAAACAGACAACAAAAAAGAAACTCCACAAACCTAGAGTTCAGTGAGCAATACGGTTCCGCTTCTTCCCTGGACTATTCGCTGCCACCATTTTTGCAGCTGACATTGCTGACGTCGTACCTCCAAATACCAATACTTGAGGCTAACTCCCCAGTACAAAAAAACCTCTTCACAAACCTTATCACCTTTGCAAGTCTGAGCTCAAAAGAAAACCCACCCCAAAACCACAATTGCGCAGGTTTGTTTCTCGCTTTTTGCGCACTTCCAGAGCGCGACACCCATTTGACACGGGACCCGTCTGCCATCGGCACATCGCGCCGCTTCCTTTCCTTTTATCCCACCTCCATTACTTAAACGGAGCGTGCCTGGAATAAGAATTTAATCTGGGGAATTTCTAGGTTCTTTAAAGGAAAAACCCCAGAGATTTTTGGTTTTCCCACTCCACCTCCATGCTCGGGCAGATCCCCCTTTCATAGGGCTTACTGTTAACCGCGATCCACTCGTTAAGGTCCTCTCCCTCCGGCAACATAACCGCTTGTCTAAGGTTACCGCTCCCCAGAGTCGCTTCCGCATGTTTCAAGAGTTCATACTGATGGGAGCCTTCGGGAATGTTCTTCTTGGGTTTGAATGTTTTCGAAGACCGACTCCCACTGACAAGACAAAAAATATTTCCAGTTAGTCCTGTAACAGCATTCTCTTCCCAGAAACATTTCCCCTATTACCCCTTACCATTCGGCACTTTTAACCAGGGTGACGCCGGCCCTTCCCCTTTTCCCCCACTGTCAGGGTGAACAGATCCTGCAGGCAAGCTGAAGCATTTCTGATGGCATCACGAAAAAGCCGCCCGCACGCTTCCCTCTTTCGTCCACCCTTTTTAAAAAACACAAACATTCTGCGCAAAGGACCAAAGAGTCATCAAGCAACAGTTGCTTGCAGTCATGGAAAGAAAAGCCCACATATCTCCACCAGGGAATGAAACGACCTGCCGACTGCCGCTAGGTCAGTTTGACAGCGGCAAATATTAGGTACTGAGCACTCAAACGCACCGTAGGAAACAGCCTGCTAAAAATAGCAACTTAATAGACTCCAGCCCCGAAATGCAAATCGTCACCGTAACCTTTCCTCTCCGTGTTGTACCGACAGCTGTGCTCAGCAGCCGAGCCATCGTGCAACTCCTCACCGAACTTCCCCCCGGTTCCTCCAATGGGGCTGGCGGTACCGCAGCCTCTCTCCAAACAGCCAACGCTGCCAAAAACTGGATGAATTTTGATACCTCTCAACCACAAAACATTAACTTTCAGACCCCACCAACTCTCTGCTTCTGAGCAAGGGTGAAGCAAACAATAGGACAAGCAGGGCCAAAGCAAAGCTCGGGGGAAACGGGCCTCTCCGGCGCATGCCGCTCGGCATCGCCGGCATCCTGCCCCCGTTGAACGCAACCGGACACATTCAGCTGGCACGCACCTCACGGCAGCTTCCCGGTGCAACCTTACGGCTTTGCACACCCCGTTTACGTGCAGCGCTCGGTGCGGAAGTAAAAGACCTTTAGATACAGCTCACTCTTAAACCAACCCTCCGTCTCCCGCTACAGCCGAAACGCAGGCCCAGCACGTCACCGACCCTAGGCAGAGGGTTCCAAAAGGCAGACCCAGCACATCGTCAGCCCTAGGAAGAGGGTCCCCAGCCCCTTCTTACATCACAGAATGCCTCCAGTCCTCATCCACAGCACCTACCAGGCCTTAAGAGCCGGAAGCCCTCTCTCACTTTACAAGCCTTCCCATCTACAACGCAGGTATGCAACAACACACCCCCTGCAGCTTGCTAAAGCTGCATTTTGTACACCACATGCTTGTAGGTTTAGCACATTAACAGCATTCCCCCTGCAGTCAGATGTAGGGTAAGGCCCACCCAAACCCCACCCAGAGGGCAAAGGCCTGACCCTAAAGCCCCCTCCCAACTCCCAGGGCCTCCCACTAAGGCAGAACGAGCCTACAGACACCCCTACCCCCTCAGGGCCTCCCCCAATTCCCCGGGAAGACCAACCCCTCATATTCTCCCCCACCTGGGAGGGATTAACCCTCACAAGACGGCCCCTCCCCAGAGCCTTCCCCCTAAGAGTGCCCCCCAAAAGGCTTCCCATCCCCTCATACACCCCCAAAGTCCCCCGCCACCCATTCTCCTCCATGGCAGTCACCCAACATGGGCACTCCCAGGCCGCCCTGCTCCCGCTGCCAGTCCCCCTCCACGTCCTGGCCTAGGACCCTACCCCCGCAAGGCACCCTCTCTCGCCCCACCTTCCTCCAAGGCTTCCTCACAAAAAACCCACTAGAACCCCAGGGCTTCCTCCACAGGACTACACTCCTCCCCGTGTCCCTCCAGGGCCTCCTCCCCAAGCCCTCCTGGTACACCCCCGGGGGCTCTTTTCAAAGCCTTTCCCTCTCCATACGCACTCCGCCCTCCCCGAAACATCCTCAAGCCCCACCGTGAGCCCCCAGAGCCTCTGCCCAAAGCCCCCGCCCCCAGGCCTTCCTCCTAAAACTTCCCATTAGAGCCCTCCCGGGCCTCAACACAAGGCCCTCCTCAGCTCCCGAGCACCGCTGAGGCCTCCATCCCCCCCAAAAGCCTTCCTCGAGGCCCTTCCCTCAGGATCCCACCTCACACCCTCCCCACGACACCTTCCTCCAGGAAAGGCCACCAGCGCCTCCCCCCCTCCCCAAGAAACACCCCCCCCCCCAGGGTCTCCCCAAAAGCCTTCCTCCCCCAAAGCCCCTCACAGACCCAGCCTTCAAGGCCCATCCCCCCCAAACGCTTCCCCGCACCCCAATACCTCTCACAAACCAAGCTTAAGTGCCCCCCCCCCCCAACCCAAACCCAAGTGCCCCTCCCCCCCCAACCCAAACCCTCTCACAGAGCCTCCCCGAAGACCAAACCCTCTCACAGAGCCTCCCCGAAGACCAAAGCCCCTCACAGGCCGCCCCCGCCCCCCCCCCCGGAGGCCTTCCCCACCGAAATCTCTCAGGCAGCCTCGCCCCCAAACCCCTTACAGCCATCCTCCTGCCTCGGGGTCTCCCCTAAGGCACCCCCCCGGGGGGCTCGGGCACTCACAAGAGGAAGCTCATGGCGAGCGGAGCCGGGCCGAGGCGCTGGGCCGGGCTGAGGGGAAAACGGCGGCGCCGGGGGCGGCTGCTCGCGCGCGGCCCCAGCTCCCCGCCGGCCGCGCCCGCCCCGCCGCCAACTCTCGCGAGAGCTGAGAGACGGGGAGGAGGGGTTTCATGGCGAAGGGGGCGCGGTCTCGCGGGGAGGAAGGCGTGGTCTCGCACGGCGCCGTCACCGTGGCAACAGCCCCCGGGCCGAGGTCCACGTGGGTCTGCGCCGGCCTCGGCCCCCGCCACGGGCCTGGGGACCCTCAAAGCCCCCTCCCCATGGGCCCAGGCACCTCCAAAGCCCCCTCCCCGTGGGCCCACGGACCCCCAGAGCCCCCTCCCTATGAGCCTGGGGACCCCCCATGGGTCCAGGCACCTCCAAAGCCCCCTCCTCGTGGGCTTGGGAACCCCCCATGGGCCTGGGGACCCTCAAAGCCCCCTCCCCGTGGGCCTGCCCCCCCCATGGGCCTTCCTCCACCTAGGTCTCCCCCAACTCACAGATGCTTCCCCACCACCAACCCCCTCAACCCCCACCATCTTATTTCAGCCCCTCCTTTTCAGCCTTGCACCAGGCCGGACCCGTACGCCCCATCCAGCGCCCCAGACCAACTTCACAGGCTGAAATTCCCCCCAAACATCCTAAAGTTTATCAAACCCTTTTCCCAGGGCTGAATTCTGCCGGTTTTCACCCTTTTTTTGTGGCTATGTGATCTCTCCAGCCCTCGTCTTAGCAAAGAGCTGCTGTTACTGACCTAAACAATGGTACTGACCTGGTTTTAAAACCAGGGCATGACCGTAGCCGCTCTAAACAAGTTAAAAACTAAAATAAACATGCCGAGGTTATTTTAGCTCGCAGCCAGGCCACCTCCCGCAGCTCTCACAAGCGGCACAGTGTGGAACCGGCTCCGCTGGGGCACGTCACGGGGATGGCAGCTAGCAATCCTCGGTATTTATTGGATACTCAGGGTGCCATAAAAACCTTCCCAGGCTTTACCGAGCACCTCGATGACCTCACGATAAACCTCCAGGGCCGCCTTTCACAACTCAAAGAGTACGCAGGGCAAAACTAAGGAAAATAAACATGCAGGAGACGGCTAAACTCACTCAGCACGCCTTCTCGAGCACTTACAGGCTCTCCTTTTACCTCTTCGCCATGCAGGTTTCTTGCTTCCTTCTCCGCGATACCAGGGAGCAGCGTTCACACGCATCCTGACCCGATCTGGTGCCGTGGGCCAGGAGACGCCGCGCAGGATCTATTAAAAATTAAATTAATGGTATTTAGTTCTGCACAAAAGCTCTTAATTTTTCCACCCGTGGAGAATGTGGCCAGAAACAGCAGAGACATACTAACAGTGAGTAAAGGCTCCCTCTCGCCGTCAGGAGATGCTGACGGATGGCCACCCTGTGCCTGCTCGGGTGTGGGATCCTGCTTCCAGTCCCTCTGCGCTGGGATTGCCTGGAGCTGGGAGCACTGGGAGCTGGGAGAGCCCGGCTCACCCCCAGGTTTTGCCGAGGTTTTATGATGCCTGACGAGGGACAACACCAGCTGCCGGGCCCCGTCGCACCCTCCCGCAGCGAAAATCTCCTCTCTATTTTTTAGCAGCTAAACTGCCCGTCCTGGTGCGCGTACGCTTAGTCCCTGAACTAGACCTAACCCTAATCCTAATTTCAACCTCGGTCCGGTTTTAGACGTACTCACGCTCCTGTGTTTAATCTCATCCCAATCCCAGATGGAAACCTAGCCTGGATCCCAACTGCAGTCCTAACCCCAATCCCACAGTTAGACCTAACTTCAATCCCAGCCCTAACCCCAATCCCCGATCCAATCCCAGCCCCAATCCCAGCCTTAACCCCCATCCCAGCCCCAATCCCGTATTTAACCCAACCCCAGCCCCAATCCCAGTCCCAATCCCATTCCCTCGCTCAGCCCTAATCCCGCCCTAACCCCCACCCAGATCGCAGCCGTAAACCTGACCCCCAGCCCTAATCCCGACCCTAATCCCGACCCTGACCCCTGGCCTAACCCCAGGCCCAGCCCTAGACCCAACCCTGGCCCCGCCCCCTGCCCCGCCCCGCGGTGCACGGATCCCGCAGCCCCTCTTGCCCCCCCCCCCCGCCTCCCGGGCCCAGCCAATGAGCGCCGCCGTGCCCAATTAGAGAGGAGAAGCCTCAACCGTCTCCACCAATCACGCCCCTCTCCTTCTCCGCCCGCCCCGCCCACCCCCTCTCCCTAGCGCTTCTCTTCCTCTACCCCGATCGTCCCGCTCCGTCCCGCACCCTCCCTCGCCACCTCCATTCAACTCTCCCCTCCGCGATTGGCTGCCGCGGGCGGCGAGAAGGGGAGGAGCCGGACGCTCTCCCCGCCCCTCCTCCTATATAAGGCGACGGGCGGGGCAAAGAGCCTCACTCCCGCTTCCCGCCGCCGCTCCCTCAGCGCCCGCCGCTGCCATGGCGACCGCGCTCTGCCCGCTCCGCACCCTCGGCCGCGCCGCGCTGCGGCCCCGCGATCGCCGCCTCCACCTCAGCGCGCCCAGGTACGGCCCGATCCGGCCTTTTTAGATACATCTACGTGGTGGGGGAGGCGGGGATCGTCCCTTTCCCCCACCCAATGCCGGCGTGAGGAGGGGGAGGCCCGGCCTGGCCCTCACCCGCCCCTCCATCTTCTCCTTCGCCTCACCCACCGGGCCGGGATAGAGACCCGGCTCATCGCCACCGGCACCGGCAATGACTGAGGCGGACCCCCAGCGGTCACCCCGGGCGGTGCAGGCTGATGAAATCCCGCTCCCGCCTTGCATGGTGTATGTTGGGCTTCCCCCTCACTCTGGGCGGGGGTTTGGGGGGGACGGACACACACACACCGGGTCTACCGGGCTCTCCCCGCACCCCCAGAGGTGCCTCTCGGGGCCCGGTCTCAGGCTGAACCCAGATTAAAACGGTGCGAGAGGGACCAGAGACACCCCCCCCCCCCCCTCCCCAAAGCATCCTACCCCAAGCATCCCACCTGTGGCTCAGGCTGTGCACCCGCAGGCTTTCTCCTTCCACTTCTGCGCCACCCTCCCGTGGATTTTGCTCCCGTGCACCGAAGGAGCCCTTCAGGGAGCTGCTGCCGCTCGGGTGCTTTGGTTTCACCCCCGTTCCCTACTCTAAACAGGGCTCTGAGCTCTTATTTTGGCTTTCCCGTAGCTCACGAGGGGGGCTGATGCTTCTTCCCGTCCCCTGGAAGGCCAGGCCGGGCACCCAGACTTCAGGCTTACGTAAGGGGAAGATTCGGGTAGGTTCTTGGCATGAGGTGTCTCCCATCTAATGAGTTTTCCTTTCCCTAGCTTGCCAGGCACTTGTAACTTCCATAGATGTATCTAAGCGGGCGTACAGTAGTTTAGTGCAGGTTTAGCTCTGAAGTTAAAATATAAGAATTAGAGGGCCAGCGGGCTGAGCTGGTCTGGAATGGGGGTTTGCTGGTTATTGTTAAATAAGTTTGACTGGGGCGATTAGTGTTAGGGATGAAGCAGCATTTAATTCCCAGTAAATGGGAGAAAACTACAGATTTGAGTAGGTCAGGGATGCAGGTATGTGGCCGGAGCAGCTCTTGTGGTGGCTTTCCCCCGTGGCAGCTGTCCCCAGCGCTCCAGGATCAGGATTGTACCTAGAGAAGGTCAGAATACAGCAGCGTTGGACTTAATGTGGGATCCTGGTAGGAGAACGTCTGTATGCCAGGCAGCCGACAGATGATTTTTGAGGACAAACTGCAGCAGTTCGGCTCGCTCCTGTTGGATGGTACAGGGAGGGTTGGAAACTGCACTCGGTGCTGTCAGGCTTTCTCCTGTGGGTCAATTGTCTCCTGGATTCTTGTGGCAAGTTGAGTAGCTTGTGCAGTTCTGATGTATAGAGCTTCAAAAATGAGCTGGTCCTTGCGATTTGGGAAGGCACCATAAATGACAGTAACACTGTGGCAGCATCCCTGCTAGCTCTGGCTCAGAGGAAGGAATAGTGGGGCAAGGAAGGTGCTCGTCGTGAGGCAATGCTGTAGTGAAGTCTGGAACTGAAGCTTCTGAAGGTGTACCTTCTCCCAAAGGGATTAGTGAACAAGAATGATCCTCAAATAAGAGTTGTAGTGATAACCTGAAGAAAAGAAACCCACCCAAACGTGAGCAGTGTTGTGACAGCCTTTTGTGAGTGGGGACCAGCAGCTGTGGCCTCCCAGCTAGCTGTAGGTCAAGCCAGCCTTTCTATGTACTGCAGGGTGTCCAGTTGCCTGGAATGTATTTGGCGGTGACCGGATCTTCCCGTTGCCAATTTAGACCAGAAATGTATGCAAGGAGTTGTTTTGACCTGGTTCAAATGGACAAATGTCCCTTCTACTCCCCCTAGACGTTGGAGTCTGTCAGAGGGTGTGAAACCACGTACCCCCAGCCCAGCTTTAACAGCCTGAAGGCACGACTGTAGCGGTAGCAGCACTTACTTGAGCAGGGGAAGGCGTGAGACCGGCTTGCGTGAGGTGCGTGCCGTGCTAGACGGGCCGACGGTCTCGCCGAGGAATTTGTGGGGCACGAGTTTCTCTGGGAACAGCACTCGGTACAGAAGCATGGCACGCTGTGCCTCCCTTGGTGCATCCAATGAGCCGGAATTACTCAATAGACCTCCTCGGTGGTGGAAGCTCCGCTTAAGCGGAGTGAGTTCTGCTTCATGTACGTCCTTTGTAGTGAAGCTGTCGTGCCTTTGCAAGGAACGGGTGACCGGCTTTCTACAAATGGGAGCTAACGGTATCTTAGCTTGAAACATGCACCAGACAAATGATGCACACCTCGCAGAGAAGAATAGCGTGTAAGCTTTCTCAGGCTGCACAAATAAGTTGGTCCCTCTGGTAGTTTTGTTTGCTGATCCTGGCTTTGGGCAGCAAAGCTGTAAACTAAGACTGAACTATGCTGCTTAATATGATTTGGTGTAAATGTGCAATAGGCTTGTAAAAGTAAGGCTCAAGCGAAAGAGCTTTTCCTGGTCTGCGTTGCACAGAGCCCTAAGGACAAGTCCTAACGATGCTGACTGCTTTGGTAATGCTTTATCTGTTGCAGAAATGATGCCGTTGTCATTTCTGGAAGGAAGCTGGCCCGGCAGATCAGGCAGGAAGCCCGTCACGAGGTTGAGCAGTGGGTAGCAGCTGGAAACAAGAGACCTCACCTCAGTGTTGTTCTCGTCGGCGAAGATCCAGCGAGTCACTCCTACGTATTGAACAAAACCAAAGCGGCTGCTGATGTTGGTACGTCTTGCGCTCTGTTCCAAAAACGTGGAGCAAGCGACTGTTTTATCTTGCTGTAGTTGGGAGTCCTCTCTGCTGGAGGCCGAGGGAAGCTTTTTGGGATCCATCCATCTGGCAGCTTTTCACCTCGCCTGCGTGGAAGTCCCTGTTTGCCCCAGCATTTGCTATGACTCTTTTGGCTGCCTTCGTTGTTGTACTGGGACGTAGTTAATAAACACAGTTCACGTGTGCATTGTGCCATTTGAGTCCCTTAGGGCGACATCAAGCTCTGTAGTTTGGATTTGCAGTCTTTCTAGGGTCATATGAAGCACAGACGGGGCTCTGGTTTGCCGTCTTTCCTCAAATACTTGAGATGCAGGCATCGTTCAGCAGCCTTGCTACCCTGCGACTGCTTCCAATCTTACAAGCTGAGGTCCTGCTCGGTGTTCGGCCAAGTATGCTTCTGAAGATAATGTGCTGAAAGGGGTTAGGGGCAATAAAGGGTTGAATTTCTCCTTGGGTTCTGTCCTGCCGTAGCCTTCTTTTGGAGCTGAGATTTTTAGGCTAACATCCCTGTCTTGCTGTGTCGAGAGGGACCACAGGATGTGTGGTTGCATCTCCATTGTAGCACGCTTTGGTTAGGTTTCTCCAAGCCCCCTCTGCATTCGGAGGGTTTCTGCTTCCAAGTAGTCTTTCCCAGGTCATTAGACCGACACTAATGGCCCTTAACTGTAACTTGCAAGCCTTGTGAAGGTCTCCGGCCTGGAAGGTGCTCTTTGTTACACAAAGCATACAATCCTTGGTGTGTGCTTGTCAGGTTTAGTAGAGCAATGAACAGGGCAGCTTAAATCTGCATGGATTAAGAAAAACACTCTTGCACTTGTGCCCACGTGGCTCTCTAATGCGACACTTTCAATGGCTGTGCAGGAATCAGCAGTGAAACCATCCTCAGGCCGGCTTCTATTACTGAAGAGGAGCTGCTGGATTTGATCAGCAAACTCAATAATGATGCTAATGTGGATGGCCTTTTGGTACAGCTTCCTTTACCTGGTAAGTGGCTAGATTTCCATCTGTTTCATTTTTACATAAAGCTTTTAAGGGTTTGTATGTGCCAGAAGGAGAAGTAGCACAGGGGCTACCCAGTGACACGAGAGGTGGCACCCTGCTGTGATGCAGCGTAAAGAAGTTGATGCAGCTACTCGATCGCACAGCTGCCTGCATGAGTTAAGTTGCTGGGGGTCACAGAAATCTATTCTTGTGGAGGGAGTATCGGCTTCCAGAGCCAGAAGCTTGAACTCTGTTGTGACGCTGAGGCTGCCTAAAAATACCCTCTCGGCATTAGCGACGCTGTAGTCCCGAAGCGGTTCCAGTTCCCTCCTTCTGGGAGCAGTTAGCCTTGAGCTTGCTGGAAGTCTTGAGTAGCTTCAAGCTTTTGAACTCTGACGGGGCTGGTGCAGGAGGTCAGGGCTCTGGCTGACTGCAAAGAGCAGGCTTTTGGCTGATCCCTAGAGTTAAAGCTTTTCTCTTCCAGAACATATTGATGAGCGCAAGATTTGCAATGCTGTGACTCCAGACAAAGACGTTGACGGCTTTCACGTGATAAATGTGGGTCGCATGTGCCTTGACCAGTACTCCATGCTGCCAGCTACCCCGTGGGGGGTGTGGGAGATCATTAAGAGAACTGGTAAGCTGCTGCTGCAGTATTTGGCTGCCGCCTGGCATAACTCCAGCTTGTGGTTGTTTTAAGACTCCATCTTGATCTCTGCAGGCATCCCAACGCTGGGGAAAAACGTGGTGGTGGCCGGCAGGTCAAAGAATGTGGGCATGCCCATCGCTATGTTGCTGCACACGGACGGGAGGCACGAGCGCCCAGGAGGTAAGAGCTCGGCGGCCTCGGAGCCGGCGCGCCAGGCAGCTGTAGAAGGAAATCCTCTGCCTGTCACGCTGGCCTCTTTAGGCTCCTAAGCCAATCCCAGAAGCACGTTAGGGACTCTGGCCCATCACATGGGCTGTAGTCAAGGCTGAGAAGTTAGCTCTGCACAGTCAGTCTTGTAACATTTTGGAGCCTTCTTCAGTGAGTCCTTGTCCTCTTCCGTACCATATCCCTCCCTCTGACTCTGTAGGCTGTTCCCTGGGGTTTCTCATCAGGCTCTGATGTTCCTGATAAATACACAGGTGGTCGAAGGGGAGGACTTAGAGAAGTGCCTGGGTTTGAGTAGTGTATGTGAATTAAGAAGCTCTATGTAACCGCTCTTGCAGGTGATGCCACAGTCACAATATCCCACCGTTACACTCCCAAGGAGCAGCTGAAGCAACACACTATCCGCGCTGATATTGTGGTAGCGGCAGCAGGTAAGACCCAACTCTACTAACGGCGCAGGCAAGGTGCACAGAGGGTGCCGCGCTGCAGCTTGCGTGGCGTTTCTGATGGGAATCCTTGCTCACAGGAGACAATCCTGTCAGTATTGAATGTCCTGGGGCCTCCTTATCTGAGGCAGCTCTGGCAGCGTAGGAGAGTCTGGTGCTCTCGTGGCTGGCTGCAGCTGCTGTAGGCGAGGGCTAGGACAGCAGCTGAGGGGCTGTGTGAGCCAGCCAGTTAATCCTGTGATTAAGCTGAGGAGCCACATACTTGATCTTGGTAGCAGAGCTGTTTGTAGCTCTGCCTTTGACATGTAAAATAACATCTGGCAGGAGGGGTTGGTATGCCAGCAAGTACCTGATCAGATCTAGAGAACAGCTACAGACAGGCTCTGTTATACATGCACACAGTTCAGTATTTATGTGAGGAGGAGGGAAAAAAACCCCAACAAACCAATATAGCATCAGCTTACCTAGAGACAGACACAAAATGCTGAGCGACAGCTGCAGTGCCATCTTCAGAGCACAAGGAATCTCAGAGGTGTGCTCTTCTCCAGGCTGTACCCTTGGCATGGAGTTAGTTGATCAGCAGAGGAGTTGAGCTGATTTGGGGTGTCTGTTTGGCAGCGGAAGCTGGGTGTGAGCCTGTGGGGAGGGAGGAGAGAAGATGTGGGTTGGAAACTGGGTATAAAGAGACAAGGTGCCAGAAGGATTAGAAGTGGTGTCGAAGGTGTCGGTGCACGTAATGACGGCAGAAGTGCTGCTGGCAGGTAAGGCGTGTGAATTGCCAAAGGTGGTCAGCAGACCAGGGGAAGGCTTACATGAAAGGGGTAACTAAGCAGAGGGTGGGAGTGAGCTCCTCTGAGCCGGCGTTATCTGGCAGAACCAGACAAACACACTCCACCCTGAAAGGGTGGCTTAGCAGAAAGCTGCTGCTCCCCACCCCTCTTCCCCTGTCATCTGGGGCTTTTACAGCCCCTGGGCAAAGCCAGTGCCTCTGCCAAGCTGAGTTGCCATGGTCTCAGATGCTGCTCCAGCTTGCTGACTTAGTGCAGGTGCAAAAATGTTGCTGGAGCTGTGTGAACAAACACAGCCGCAGACTTCAAATGTGAGCTTTAAGGTTTCAACTTGGAGAGGATGCTTTGGTCCCAGCTGCTTTGCCAGACCTCTTTCTGGGGGTGGATTCCAGTTCTTTACACTCTGAGGTTATAAGTAAACAGCTCAAATTCCTGCTGGAGCTGAACATTAAGGAGGTAGTGCTGGATTGTGCAACTCTGGGTAGATTCGCATTTTGTAGAATGGTAGAATCCTTCAGGTTGGAAAAGACCCTTAAGATTGAGTCCAGCTCTTTTCTGAGGCAGTAAGGCCCAGATGGGTGAAGACATAACATGAAGATGGGGTGAAGGGGAGCAGGGGGGCTGTTTAGCACCACCATGAGCATTTGATTCCGTTTTCTTCTTGCAGGCATACCCAACCTGATCACAGCTGATATGATCAAAGAAGGAGCTGCAGTTATTGATGTGGGGATAACGAGAGTGCAGGATCCTGTCACTGCCAAGTCGAGGCTGGTTGGCGATGTGGATTTTGAAGGTATGGAAAGGCTCTGCATCTGGTTCCTTAAGAGTTAAACATCTAGGGAGCAGAGAGGGGGAGGAGAAAGTCCCGGTTGGTGTGACTGAGCAGAGGCTGACTGTGCTTCTGTTCTCTTGGTTGGTGCATTCAAAATTGTACCATACGCAAGGGTGCAGCTCTTCCTGTAAATATGCCATGGGAAAGCTGTATGTTGCAAGGCAGAGGAGACTCATCCTGAACCTAAGCGGCTGAGTTGCTTTGCCTCTCCTCCAATTCATCACTCGTACTCTTGCTTTTAAATAAAAACACGCAGAACTTACCTTCTGGCTTGCTACTCACTGGCCTTGCTCACCACTTAGCTGCAACGGTGCCCAGACAGACGGCTGGCGATGAGCCCTGCACTTTTGCGTGAGAGACACTGGAACCTCCTCCTGGAAGAAAGGGAGAGGGGGAATGTTAGTACTTTATTGTGGCTGCCCTCAAGGGCATGTGTGAAGCCCACATCTAGTGTTGGACTTGATGTTTCTGGGCTAGAAATCCAGCTATTAGACCTTGCTTTTTGCTTTTCCCCTACCTTGGGCTTTGCAGTTAAGCCTGTAGCAGGGATGGACAGACTATGGTGTGCGCTCCCCTGCCCTGAATTACAGGGCGGAAAAAGTCCACCTTGAGAAACTGCTATGCCTTAGCTAGTAATCTTGAATTTGAACAATGTTAGACTGGTTACAGCTTTGTACTGGCCAGCCAGCTTGTTAAGTGTCACTGCCTTTGACTTGTATGTGAAGCTCTAGCTTTCCTTCCTGCAGGGGTGAAGAAGAAAGCCAGCTACATCACTCCGGTCCCTGGGGGAGTTGGGCCCATGACAGTTGCCATGCTGATGAAGAACACCATCATTGCTGCCAAGAAGCTGTTGAAACCCAAAGAGCTGAAAGCATTAACCGCTTAATGTGGGATTCTCTTTAGCACTGAAAACAACATTCCAAACTGACTCCCAAACAGGCCGATAGAAAATGCAATATTTTTATTTATTGTATCGGAAGTGGAATCTCCTATTCTGAGGTCATAGATATTTACTGGAAGCTGAAGCATGTGCACATTAGTCATACTAAGGTGTAAGCATCTACGCTTCTGGCCTACTCGTGCTAGCAAAGCTGCTTTATGTTTAAGCTAGCTCTTCTAGGAAGCCTGCCCTGCTCTTGCAGGGACTAGGTGACAGTCGGGATCCTGGGCACGCAGCTCTCCCGGGAGCTTGGTGTGGCGTTAGCAATCCCGTGGGAGGTAGAGCACTGCTCCACAGTGCAAAAGTCATGATCTTCATGGTTCTGTTCTCACAAATGCTCAGTCTGCCCAGACTGCTCGCGTTTGACTCGTGCTGAAGTCTTTATTCAATGCCAGATGTTTAGTTAGAGTTATGCTCTTCTGTAGAAGAAGTTACTTGAAAAGGAAAAAAAAAAAGCCATATGTCTGTTCGCAGCCTGTGCGGGGCCCTGGGCAGTGGCAGATTTGTTGTAACGTGTTCTTCTAGGGTGCAGCTAAACTTTTTTTTTGCTATTTGGAGGGTGACTTTTTTAAAAAGCCTTTTTTTTCTAACCAAAGAACAATGGGGTGGGGACTGTTGGTGCCTACATCAGGCACGCAGGAGGTTTCCTGGACTGTATTGTAAAGCGTGCAAGTACTTAGTGAATAATGCAGGCTAACTCTAAGTATGAGAAAATAATAAAAAAAAAAATGCTACTTGTGTCCTAGAATTATTACTATGCAAGTTTTTTTCACTTCTCCCAGAAAAGGAGAGCAGCCTCCAGCAACAGTTTACTATAGCACTTGTGATGCAAGCTCCCTTTTGTCACTGTGGAGCAGGGTTAGGTCTGGCTTTCTCCCTGAGTTTAGCTAAGACACAACTGCTACATGCATCACCAACTCGGCTTAGAAGTAAGCAGGTCTGTTTGCTTTCATGCCTGAACAAAACCTGTTCAGCTTCCTGACGCTGTTTCCTAACTGCATTGACATGACAGTACAAACTTAGTCCTCTAATGAGTTTGTTTTGCAAGCTCTAATTATCCATTGAACGATAACCTTACCTGGGCTCACGATGCCTTGGGCAGGATGGAAAAACTTACACGCAGCATTGTTTGTGGGCAGCGAGGTACGTGTCTTGGGACTCCTTCCTCTTCGTGTATTCCCTGGAACGACTGATCCCACCTTTCTGGGATCAGGAAAGGTTTGTTGTGAGGCTGAAGGGCTGTTGCTGGAGGCACCTGGTAACTCGGCACTAACCCCACATTCGTGGCTCTCTCCTAGAGGGGAGGGGGCTTATAAAAACACTAACCGTGTGGGAAGGAAAGCTGAGGTTGAAGGACTCTGCGCCAAAAACACACTAAGAGCTGAGACTCATTGAAATGAGGTTTATTGGGTTGTATCACCGATAAATACAAAATGGCTAAAGTGGTACTGTAATGGAGGTGGCAAATCTGAGACGCTCCACTGTTTTCATATACAAAAAGTAGAAACCACGTGTGAACCTTGCAAAAAGGACAAATTTAGTCAAAACAAGCTGGATGCTAGAGCGGCTTCAGCTCTATGAAACACCTACCAGAGTCCACAAAGCCTTGCTGGGGGCATGGGGTAGTAGAGCTGACGGACTGGCTAAAGCAAATGAACCTGTTTGATTAAAATCGTAAGCCTACCTGTACCGCGCTTCAGCTAGCACACAGGAGATCGGTACAAAATGCTACAAAATAGACACAAGGCGTTCAAGTTGAAATAGTTCTTAATGTTAACGTCAAGCTACGTGGCTCTTGCTTAAGTGGTGATGGGTGTAATAATACTGTGTTATTTATCTCACCACATTTCCCCAGGAGATGTACTTGAACCAGAAAAAATTGCTATAAATAGGAAATTGCCTTCGGGTCTTTGTTGGACTTAGCTATTTACAGAGAACTGGGATGTGTCCCACGCAAACGTTCAGACCAGTTGCAATATTTAACTGGTGTCCCAGAGACGCCCGTACGGCTGGTATAAATATCAGGTAGGCTGTTTCGGCTTGGAGGAAGGGTTGGGGCTCTGTGAGGTTTGAAACAGAGAAAAAATAAAGAATGCATCTAGCAAATATGAGTAACGGC
The DNA here is from genome assembly GCF_929443795.1 of Astur gentilis. Classification (NCBI taxonomy): domain Eukaryota; kingdom Metazoa; phylum Chordata; class Aves; order Accipitriformes; family Accipitridae; genus Astur; species Astur gentilis. The sequence goes on along the minus strand of NC_064907.1, from coordinate 20,693,530 downwards.
AACAGATTGGAGAGGATTGCTTCAGACCAGTGTTTCTAAACCACAGCCGGGTGTAGCCCATGGAAGGAAAAAAACCCCAAACAACCTTTAAAAGCCTCATCACTGCCCTGGCGCTGCTGGAAAAAAGAGGTGGTGAGAGCCGGCCAGAGCCAAACTTGAGCTCGGTGCCCACGCTGACTCCTAACCTGCTCCCTTGCCTTCCTTTCCCAGAGGCAGCGACGGGTGGGAAGAACCCTTTGCGGAGCCAAAATGCCAACCGGAGACCAAGCGGGGAGCTGCTGGATGCGAGCCTGAAAGCACAGGTGGGTACGTGGCGGGGGACACGCTAGCTCTCCCCTCCCCGTTACAAGCCGCTTGCTGTTAAACCGTGTGCGAATAACCAGGATCGAGGAGATAAAGTGGGCGCAAAGCCCCTCGCGCAGGGGCCGGACGGGCAGAGCAGGGTCCTCCAGAGAGAAAACGGCTCAGGCACGTCTCGCTCCCATCCGCAGGAAGAGGATACGGCTGTTACCGGGGCCAGGGGTGGCCCTGGGAAAACCGCGGGTGAGGACATGGGGATGGGAGACCAAACGGCTTCGCTGCAGCAACCGATCCCGTTTTCCGGCAGAAACCGTCCCCTGCTGCCTGCAGAAACCATTCCTGATTCCCTTGCGGAAACCAAAGCCCTGTTCCCTGCTCCGCTCTCCCACCGCGGCCTGTCTGCTGTTAACCCTCAAGCGGCAACAACCTCACACCCGAGCCGCTTTTCCTCCTTCCTGGGGCACAGCTCCGGGCCACCGGCTCCTTTCCAGCCCTGCCGTACCTCCTCGTACCCTCCTACACATCCAGCCCGGGGTGGGCAGAGCCGGGGTCCCCTCCACGGCCGGCGGGTCCCTCCTGCATCCCCACCGCCACGCCTGGGATGCTGCGCCTCCAGAAGGGACTCCCCGGCGCCGTGGGCTTGGACCGGCGTCCTCCTGCCGACACAAAGCCTGAGGCACCGACCCCTCCACGAAACGAGACTCCTCGAGAGCCGTGTTGCCATTTCAGGGATTGGGGAGCAGGGATGCGCGCTCCCCTTTCCTCCTCAGCCATGCAAACCTCCTCCTCACCCCGAAAGTCCCCCTTGAAAACATCACACCAGCACAGTCCCCTTCCCCATCAGCCCTACCCGCATCCCGGCTGCTCCCACAGCCCCAGCCACCTTCAGCTTCTCCAGCCCAGCAACGGCTCCAGGGCGAGCGGAGGCCAAAGTCGCCGATTCCACCTTTTCAGCCCCGTTTTGCCACCAGCGGCGACTCCTTCGCCCGGCAGAAAGGGAGAAAATTCAACAACGCGTTTAAGTCGTGATGCTAAAAACTACCGGAGTGACGGACCCCTCGGGCCACCGGTCTCCTCCTCCTCACATAGAAAAATAAGCCCAATTTGCTTTATATATATATATGAATATATCAATATCTATATATATATATAAATCGCAGAGGAAGCGCTGCGCGGGACTATAGCGTGGTCTCACTGCCCATGTCCCGAGGTGGCTTTTCCGTGTCGGTGTCCTCGTAGTCCGACTCCATCTCTATCTTCACCTGGGGCACGGCACAGATGGGGTTTCGGGAGTAGTTAAATGCAGGAGACGACGGGCACGAAATCTTCAGGTGAAGCGTAATACTGAGAGAGAGACAGGGAAGTGAACATCTAGGCACTGGTACCCGCATCCCAAAACCACCCCAGCACCCCCAGCAAAGGGCTCTGGATGATGCTACCACCAGTAAAAATTCATTAACACGTGACATTTTGCCCTTAATATGTACGATCTGCAGAATTCATGGCTGCGGGTGGAGAATAATCCCAAGCTTTCAGGATTCAGACGTACATCCCAGTCCTAAAAATCCCTGCGGCTGTTACCCAGCGGCATTCTGATTGCTCTAAACCCTCTCGTGCCAGGCTCGGGATGCGCCATCCCACGCAGCCCCGCTCCCAACGACCCGAAAGCTGGGGCCAGCAAACGAAAGCACCCAAACTACAGAGGGATGTGGCGAAAATGCATTCGGATATTTCAGAAATGCCCGAGGATGATGGCAATAGGCTCGAACAAGTGAGCCGGGAGCATCAGTCAGTGACCCTGAAAATGCCTCCCGTGGCGGGTGCTGGTCCCTCAGGGATGGGGGAGCGGCTGGGGGAGCCCGTTTGGGGCTGTTTACCTGCGATCCAGGTCTGAACCGTTTGGGGAGGAATCAGAACGCAAAGCTCCAGGTGGAGGACCTCTTTCCTGGGGGAACACGGAGGTAAAACACTTCCCAGGTGAGGAAGGCCCCCCCCCCCAAAACCCACTCGGCCCCCCCCAACCTGCCACCGGGTCCAGCATCCTTTGGACAGCGGGAGGAGAAAATCTCCAAGAAATGGTGATTTGTGAGGTGATTAGAGAATGAGAAAAGCCCCACCAGCCCCTGCTAGCAGCAGCTTGAGGACAGAGTCAACGAATTATCACGTTAATGCTTGCTGGCAGCATGATGCAACCTGGTGCCGAGCTGGAACAAACACCCAGACTTATTCTGCATTTTTTTGGTCGTGGCTAGCTTTGCACCAGCTCACGTATGATGTTTTGGGCAGAAGGTTGAGCCAAACTGAGCGCATCTGCTCTTTCACAGCTGGGATAATGCTGCCATAAGCTCTGCATTCCCTGCTTTTGGGGGCTCAAAGCCTCCCCAAATTATATACATATATATATATGTTCTATAAATCCCCATCAGCATCGGCTCAGGGAGACCCAGGAGAGTCCTGGCTTCCCAGTCACCTGGAACACAAAATTATTAGCAGCACCAAGCCTGCTGCATTCTCTCAAACCTGCTTTCAATCCCGCTTCGGCAGGACGGATCCAGGCTGCGTCTTTTAGCGGGGTTAGTGCCATCGGTGGCCGAGCGGATCCCGTTGCAGGGGGTGGTTAGGAAGCGGTAGGGAATGCGAGAGAGGGTCCTGAGCTCTTTACTTACGGCTGAGGCAATGGGACCCCCCGTTTTGGGGCTGCGATGGCAGGGGTTCCATGGGAATCTTAATGACTGAGGGAGGTGGGAACTGGGGAAGAAAGCAGGGAAATTCGGTGAAGGCAGCGCCTGGGTGGGCTCCAAGCCCTCCTGGAGCACCCAAAGGGACCCAAAACCTCCAGAGGTGGGTGCATGAGGAGGAAGAGGAGGCTTTGCCTTCCTCTTCCCAAATAAACGCTCAGCCCTTCTGCCCACGGAAGGGTCTGCAGCAGGGGGTTGCATGGATTAATGATGCTTTGCCATCGTACGATGGGTGCTGTACCCTCAGCCATGGGATTTTGGCTCTTCTCCCTAATGATTTCTTTTCTTCCATGATTTTCCAGCTGTCCGGGCAGTTTGAGCATCCCCTGGAGCCTCCGGCCGGCCCCTAAAGCATCACTTAAAGCCCCTCAATCAGCTGGTCCTACATATGCAGTGAAACATCACCACGAATCACAGATCTTCATCCCAAACCCACCGACCTGGAGGTTTCGGTGGGACCTTTCCCACCCTGGCTGGTCCGGGATGCCCTCGCTGCCTGTGGGAGCACCCTACCCATCCTGCACCCACCTCCTCATCGCTGCTGCTATCTCCTTTGTTGCCTTTTTTCTTCTTCTTCTTGTCATCCTCCTTCTTCTTCTCCTTCTCGGGGATGATGTTGTCAATCCAGGCCAGGTCGTGTTGGGAGAAGACAAAATCCAGCAGCCGCCTCACCAGGATCAGGGCTAAAATCTAAGAGGGGAGAGATGCAAGAGTGGGATCTGCAAGAGATCTCTCATCCCAAGACCTGGGGACCACCACGGGACCAAGCCCTGCTTGCCAAAATTTCCTTAAATCTGAAAAAAATCTTCTAAATGAGAGCAGCCTGGGGGATGGCCTTACCATGACAGGGAAGATGATGGCGGCCACGGTGGATTTGAGGATCCAGAGGACGGCCAGGCAGACGATCTGCACCAGCGTGAAGAGGTGGATGCGACGCAACGGCACGTGCCGGAGGAAGACGTAGTCGGGTTGGTGCTTGGCTGGCATGAGGAAGAGCTTGCAGCGGTCCCAAAACTGCGGTGGGACGAAGGCCAGCATTAGCCCTCGGCCCCACTCCCCAGGCTCCCAGGTTGCCCAGATAAACCCTCTTTAATCCCCAAAATGGGGAATCTGGGGCTTTTCGACGTTTCTTGAAGGGTTTTGGATGCCTGCTGTCCCATGCAGCTGGCAATACTGGACGCAGGCAGATTTTCGGGTCAAAATAGCCCTTTTTGCTTTGGCGTAGGATCCCTTCACGGCCATTAAGGAGAAAGAGGAGGAGGAGGAGCACTTACCTGGATGCCGTTCAGCGATGCAACGCCCATGTACAGAAAGACACCGTAAAGCACTGGCATGGGGATGTACTGGGGACATGGAAGAAAAGATGGCGCTTACCCCAAGGAAGGTGGCAGCTCATTCCCGAGGATGGGGACCACTGCTGGGGGCTATGGGGCTGGGGGGGAATCCAGCTTTTTCTTCCCAGGTCCCCAAACATCTGCAGGGAGGGAACGGGGATGAGGGAACAGGGATGTTTTACCTTCAGGATAGGGGCCAGGAAGACAGAAATCCCCGTCAACACAAAGACAATGATGCCAGTCACTCTCTGCTCCCTGGAATGGCGAGAGAAGCGGGATGAGGCCGTGCTGGCTGAACCCGCTGCTGCGTCTGGATTATCCCCCCACTCCGAGGAAGAGCACGGCCAAGCCTTCCTCACCTGACACCCAGGAACTGGGGCTGCTCCCCCGGGGCGCTGGTCTCTGTCTCCATCTTCAAGCTGTCGATGTGGGCAATGGAGATGACGGTGGCTGCCACGTACCAGGGCAGCCCCATGAAGGAGCAGACGGCCATGAGGATGCCCACCCAGAACAGGTCCAGGTGGTAACCCGCTGCTTTCTGCAACACAGCACCCAGGAGGGTCAGGGTGGGCAACACGACTCATGAAGCTGTTCCTATATTCGCCCCAGAGCCCAGCAAAGTGGGCTTTCTCCCCAGTGCACCCCCTGAAACATCCCGCATCACCACGGCGCACCCTGCATCACCCTGAAGCACCCTGTGTCACCCTGATGCACCCCACGTTGCTATGGTGCACCCTGCATCGCCCTGGTACACCCATCATTGCTGTGGTGCACCCCACGTCACACTGATGTACCCCACTTTGCCGTAATGCACCTTGCACCACCATGGCGCACCCCGCATCGCCCTGAAGCACCCTGTATCGCGGCACAGCACCCTGCGTCACCCTGATGCACCCTGCCTTGCCACGCTGCATGCTGCATCACCCCACACCATCCTGAAGCACCCCGCATCACCCTGATGCGCCCCACTTTGCCATGGTGCCCCCTGCACCCCCCACAGTGCGCCCTGCATCGCTCATCATTGCTGCAGAGCACCCCACATTGCGCTGATGCACCCCACATCCCCCTGAAGCACCCTGCATTGCTCTCGTACGCGCTGCAACACCCTGATGCACCCCACATTGCCACGCTGCACCCCACATCGCCCTCATGCGTCCTGCATCACCCCGATGCACCCCACGTTGCCACGCTGCGCCCCGCGTCCCCATGCAGTGCACCCCGCCCTGCTGCAGCGCACCCCGCACTGCTGCAGCGCACCCCGCATCACCACGCTACCTATGGCATCGGGTGAATTTCACACCCCGGAGGCTTTGTCACCCCAAAACCACAGCTTGGAAAGGAAAGGGTGAGCCCCTGCTTTGCAGAGCATGCCAGCCCAGGGCAAAGCCCCCAAAGCAGATGCTCGCGGGGATGCAGGCGGTACCCGACGCGATGCTGTGCCCCCGAGCGCGGGACGAGTCCCCGCTCACCCGCAGCTTGTGCTCCTTCCTGTTGACGATGACGGCTGTGATCTGCTGGTCCATGAAGATGAGGATGGTGACAAGGAGGGCGGGCAGGGCGCTCGCCAGGTAAACCCACCACGGGTTCTTCCCGAAGGGAAAGACGAACCACCCTCGGTCCACGCGGGTGGGCTGGGCGAGAAGAGAGGAGGTTTGAACACCGCGGCCGAGCCCGGGCATGGGTCAGAGAGGGGGAAAAACCCAAGCGCAGACGTTTCGGGAAGCCCCACATCACCCCCGAACCTCCGAGCATCATCCTATCCCGTATCCACCCCTGAATGCCACCGCCACACATCGGTACCCAAATCACCCCCATGCCTCAACCCCCAGATTTTCCCAGATGCTCATCAGGACTCCCCACATCACCAACAGCGATACCCTGGATGGGGGGGAAGAGAAATTTTTGGCAACGCTTCTAGAAAGGGATTTTATTGCTTTTTTTTTTTTTTTTTTACCTTAAAATCAGTAGGCACTTGGAGCTTTGGGGTGTTGAGTCCAAAAAGCACATCCAGCCCCACAAACATTAGTATGGACATAAAGATAGAGAAATCGCTAATAAGTTTACGCAGCTGCCAGGAGTGAGAGAAAGAGAAGAGGGGGGAAAAAAAACCAACAAAAAAAGGAAGGAAGAAAAGTCACAGCATTAGAATATTCCCCCAGAAAAGACAAAGTAGCTCATTAAGAAGGCGCCCGGACACCGCAGGAGCCACGATTTTCCCCCAAAACCAGAGAGAAGCTGGAAAGAGAGCGTGGGCGGAGAGGTGAGGGGTCCCCG